>NC_047535.1:12530645-12865174 GCF_012275295.1 Melopsittacus undulatus | reverse complement strand
TTTAGAGTGATGAATTGTGCCTCTCTTGATTATGAAGAGAGATGAGTAAATTACTGTAGATCTACACTGACAGGCGTCCATGTTTTGATCAAACAAATCTTATATCTGAGTGATGCATTCATCACTATTATCCTCTAGAAAGAAACCATAGACCTTGACAAATCTGTTCACTTTATGCTTCAAATGCAAGATGCGCATCATCTTGACATTTGCCAATGAATCTGTGTGTCTGTAGGTGGGTAACAACTGACCCGCAGATACTTTTCCCCCTACTGAGAGGACGTAAGTAAGTGACAGATGTTACTCATGGTGTTCTAAGCACTGTTGAAAGATATTTTGGTGTAAGGTAAGGATGTAGTATAGATGTGTAGGATTCCCACTGAATTCAGTAAGATTTAAGTCTGCATTAAAACTGCTTGAATGCTTCACTATCCCCTTAGCAGTCGCCGTTCTGTTGCCATTAAGCTCACTAAAGTCAGTGAGAAGACTTGCAGCTGTTAAAGTCACAGAGAGGTAGCTGTTGCCTCTCAAAAGTTCTAAAATCTTCCTGTTGAAAAGTTCTGCCAATGACTCATAAAGGCTTCTCTTTCTTTATGCCCTTTTCTGGAAGGTACATTTGATGGACAGAGTAGTGTCCTTCAGGGAGGTATAGAGAAGCGTCAGTACCATTGATCCTTTTCTGGTGCCAGAGAACTAGATACATCAGCACAAAGTAGTTAGCAGGATTGGTGTGATTCCAGGAGCCATCTTTACTCTCTGGTTATGTACTTGTCTGGGAAGTCTATTGCTTACCATGGTCAGACACAAAAAAGTATTGACAGAGCACCAAGTTTCAAAACAAGTAAGAAAAATACCTGATTATTATATTGGACACCTTCTAACTCAAGTATCATAGAAGACTCTGTGAAGAATCACACATTTTTGTACTTTTTCTTGCTGTAAGATGTGTTATGCATATGATGGGTTTTGAAATCTGTTGCTTTAGGTCTCCAAATCCCTGCCACAGCTTTCTAGTAGCATTCAGCCCCTTAGGAGATGATCCATTAAGAAGAATGGTATTGGGATCACCTTGTTTAATACAAGTCAAAACTCAGGGCTTAGAGCTGTGGGAAAGGAACAGTTCAGGTGTTTTCTGTCCTCCAGAAGTCAAGAATTAGTTATGGGGCTTTCAGACTTCAAGTACTAATATTTCCTAAACGTAAGTGATAGATACAACCTACATGTTGTATATTCTTCAGTACCAACTACTGTATTAAATCCTGTAACATATAAATCAATTAAATGATGTTGTTATTCACGTTGCTGTAGTGTGAAATCCAAGAATTATCCTTTTGCTTGGACAGATCTTACTGATCAAGTAAGGCTTTTTTCCAAGTAAAATGTAAATTCCAAGTTAATTTTGGCCTTCATTGCAAAGAATAAATAAATGGCAAATGTGTATTGGTGACACAGCACAGGCGTAGTTGTAAGGCATAATAGGACAAGCGCAGTATAACTGAGGCTATACGGAGACCTTTAGAAGCAGTGGATTTAAAGTATTAAAAAGATAATTAGGTTAAATGTTATTTTAAGCATTGTGCTTATTCCAAATAATTGCCTGATCTACTTATGTATAGTTTTGTATAGTAACTGGTTATGTCGCTCCTTTTGCTCCTGAAGTCTGAGGTGGAAGCTTTAAGCTTGCTTTATCAGTGGTTTGCTACTTTGATTTCACTGTGGGGGCTAGGATAAGTTAGGGTTCTGCATTTTAGCAATATTTGGACCCATTTTATGTTTCATCTTGTGTGGTATAAGAAAATGCCCTAGGCCTAAAAACCTAAATGTTCTTCAGAAGTGTAGTGACTGATTGATGGTGTTGGAATGTATGGCTTTAAGCACTGCTTCAATGATACTAAGCACATTTTAATGCTGGCATAAATGTTAGTTTTATATTTTTTCATCAATTTATATGTCGAAATAAGCATTTCTACTGGTGCATCTTCTTTGAAATACAAGAACTTAACCCTCAAGTATTTGTTTCTTGATGTCCAGGAGGCAAGTCCTCACTTAAGCAGTTAACCTGCCTTCAAGAGAAGTATTGATGCCTGAATGGCCTGCTTATCTGCAGTAAATCTTTTCCAAAGCACAGTCAGCTTTCGGTCTGATACACAGGCTTCAACTCTGCCCTCAGTCTGAGTAAATAAACAGGATTCACACCAGTGTGATCTGTGGAGTTACTCTGGACTTTATTATATGTAACCAGATTTTTAAAAATTCATTGTTCTGCCTTCTGTGGTGGCATAAGGATTTCAAATTGTCTTTGCCATCTGGAGATGAGGTTGGATCATTTTTGTCATGGAAGTGAACAGCCCACTGTAGAAAATTGGATATATTTTTCATTTCTGGCTGAGCTTGTCAGCTGTGGCAGTTTAAATATGGTTTCTTCAACAGTATAGTTAGAGCTCATTGTTTTTTCTTTGATTCTCAAATATTTGGTACTCTTCAGATGCAGCAGCTTCCAACACCACAGACTCATGTGTTATTTATTGTGGGGGGTTGTGGCAGACAGATAACATTTACAGATACATATATATTTATATATAGAATGATCATCAGTGAAACTGTTAGGCATTCACTGTTTTAAAATAGGTCTCTTGGTTTCAAAGGCCTCATCTGAAACACTTAAAGTGGTAATGCTAAAGTAGATGTTCTTTTTGAAAAGATCCTGCAGGTGTAGCTCAGTCCATCTGCCCCTGAGCGAGGCTGTGAGGGTATCTTGTATATCTGTAGTAGGTGGTAGAGAAGTCTGATGGGAATAAAAGAGAGAATAAGATGATCAGGTGAAAGGAAATACACTCCTTAATGACATTAACTTGCTTGCTTGTGGAATCATGAAGTAGGCCAATTAAAGATTTTGAGATGCCATTGGTAGTCAAGGAACAAAACTTCATTTTGTACTGCCTCCCAGCATATTTCTAGTCTGTTTTGCTCAACTCACTGGTCTTATGCCACAAATTACATCAACATGTGCTGGGGAAGGAGCAGATCGATTTTTGCTGTGTTATGAAATTCCTGGTTTCACTTCCAGAAGGTTTTCTTTCTGTGCTGAAAGAGGTAGTTTTCATGAAAGCTGTAGGTTATAGTGTGTAGAGAAAGACTAAATCCATACCACAGATTCAAAAAATAAGTAGATTCCTGGTATTCTAGATCTAGGTGGGCATGTGGGGTTGTATGCCAGCTTTGTTGCAGGTGTCTTTCTGAATAGCAGTGGATGTGGGATATGATATCTAAGTGGAATTGTTTTAAAAGTGCACGATTAGGTTGGGCATATATTGGATAAGAAACCTGCCACTGATGTGTATTTCCTTTTTCACTGCCACATACACACATATATACATGCATATCTATATAGAGACTCTGGAAATTAAACTTCTTTTTTGAGCTTGTGTTTTTTTTTGCTTCTCTGATATCAACTAGAAGATAGTATGGCTGTGACTTCAGATTATTGCCAGATCATTCTACAGGGATCATTCTACTTTATTCTGCAATTTGTGTAGTTGAGTATTGCTGCTTGGATTGTGTCTCGCTCTGAGAGTGCAGCTGGGGTGGATGTGTTGTGCAGTAGGTTGAGATTGCTCATGGCTAGCAGCAGTCAAGGGACTTGTTTTACTGTATCCCAAGTTAGCAGGTGCTGAAGTGCAAGGGAAGGTTTCATGCTGTTCCTATGTTTGCTCTTTAACAAACATCACACTGGACTCCTCTGGAATGACTGCTTCCATAACCCTGTCCTGGTTTTTGACTTGAGATAAAACATCACCACTCTTTAAGTCAGTGTGAGCTGAAAGACCAAATTAGGAAGTAAATACATGCTTGTAAAGGAGTACAAAGGAAATGTATCATACTCAGACGAGTGCAATGTACAAATATTGCCAAAGCTGATCTGTATTATTGTGCATACTTCAAGCTAATACAGACTCAAACTCAAAAGAAACCCAAAAGCTTTACTTCAGTGGGGAGAAAAAAAAATAAAATAGATGGTGTAGAAAATGTCTTTTTTATCCTAGTCTGATTGCAAGGGGTGCCTCTTTGTACAAGGCACCATCATCAATTATACCTTTCCCCAGAGCTGTTTACAGTAAAAATCTATTTTCAGAGCTATATGTAGTAGCAACAACAGAAAACAGGCAAAGAAAAGACATTTTACCCTTCAGGTACAGAGAAAGGGATCTATTAGTGGTTGGGGATGCTATTTTAGAAGCATTACCACTGGCCCCACTTATCACTGGTCTGATCCATCCATCTACCTTTCAAAACCTTTAACAATGGGAGGAAAAAAGCCTTAGAATGCGTGTCTTGCTGCTGTTTAATTGTGTGTTGGGTGACTGAGCCCTCAAAAGATTTCTTTCCCTGTCAGTCTGTGTCCCAGTTCCTGCACTGCTGTGAAGAGGCTGTCCTCCCATGTTCCTGCTGTGTGCAACACAATGACCTCCGCACAGCTGCAGAAGACTTTGGGTCCTCTGCTGTATATTGCTGTCAGTGACAGCAGGAAGATGAACTGTTGAAAAGCATAGTAGCTTTTTTAACTGCAAGAAAAAGCCTCATTTATTTCTACTTCCAATAAAGAATTGAAGTACTGCAAGGGCCAAAATCCCAATCTCTGTAAGCCCTTCTCCACACAAGCCTGCTAAGGATTTGCACTAATTTTAAGGCTCCATGTGACTAGGGCCTGTAGGCACAGGAAAGGGGAATGGCTTTAACCTGCCAGAACAGGGGAGACTGAGATGAGCTCTTAGGCAGAAGCTCTTATTTCCTGTGAGGGTGCTGAGGTGCTGGCACAGGGTGCCCAGAGAAGCTGTGGCTGCCCCATTTCTGGCAGTGTTCAAGGTCAGGTTGGACACGGGCTTGGAGCAAGCTGCTCCAGTGGGATGTGTCCCTGCCTGTGGCAGAGGTTGGAACTGGATGAGCTTTAAGGTCCCTTCCAACCCAAACCCTCCTGTAATTGTGTGGGATTGTGTTTTAGGGGCATGTGTGAGGGAGTTTGAACAGCCACAAAGTTTTATCTAGTTTCTGTTGCCCATCAATAATTCTAGAAACTGGAAGTCAGTGGAACTCAGTTCACAAATCCTGACCTTCATTTTATTTAGGTAAACTTTAGAGAAGGAAATATGGCTTTTGAGTATGTGTGGCATGTAATCCTTACAGAGTTAAATCTGCTCTGGCTTTAAGGCAGTTTTGTTGCTGGAGATCTTCCCCCAGTGTGGTAGTTACTCTGAAATTTACTTTGCTTGGTAACTACCTAGTGTTTTAGACTGGTAAACTAAACAAATGTAACTCTAGGCGAAGTCATGAAAAATTGTGTATGACCCTATTTGCAAATGTGGGATATTAATGCTCTTCTTTAAGAACGGGCAAGAAGAAGTATGTCTAGTTTCCTAGGAGGGAAGGGCTGCTGCAACGGTGACCATCGTTGCAGTTCATGTGCTTGATGAGCATGAGATGAGTACAGTTGTTGTGAGCATGGCAGTGTTAGCAAATTATCTTCATTGTGTTGTACTGATATGTTATAATTTCATTACTTAAAGCAATATTAGCATGAAGGCAATCACCTATGATATAGAAGAAATAATCAGTGCACCCACCATCCTTTTACGTATCATAGAGAGATATGTCCTATTGGAAGGAGTTTGTGACTATGTTATGAAAAGCTCAATATGGGAAAAGTGTGGCACATGACATCCTTCAGATTACATAACCCTGCCAAAAGCTTTTCCTTTTTCAAATGAACAGCACTTCCATTGAAAGGTAGATTTTCCATAATGATAAATAGTCTAACAGCCCTTGAAGAAAACCCAGACTCTCACACATCTATCAAATGTTTCAAGCAGAAAAAGTCCTTGTGGCTTGAATGTCCTGCTCTAAGAGGGACGAACGTTTGATTTCCATGGCTCATCTGGTTATGTGATAGGCAATCCAGTTTTTGTTTCTGGGAACAGAACCAAGATCATTTAATGCTTCTCATCCAGTATCAAGAGAAGATGTGGTTTGGATCTCCCACGATGTGAGCAGTGTGAGTAGGTTGGTTCTTTAGGTCTGGCTCAAGTTGAGTATCAGTTCCATTCTTGGTTGATGTTGTCTTTCTAACCCTATCCAAGATCCATAAAGACACTCTTTACCATATCCCCCCATCCTAGTTCGTTCCTGAGACTATAATTTCATTTTGTTACCTAACAGGTGCAGTTGACGTGACGAATGATATGCAAAAAAGAGATGTATGAATGAGAAAGTAATGTGGAGAATTGCTCTTTATTTCCACCCACAGGCATCCCCTGTCCCTCTTATCCACACCACACCTTGCCCTCACAAGAGGGTAGTAGGTGAAATTAACTATTTTCAGGGAGCAGTGAAGGCAGGGCTGTTCCACAAGGAAAGGCAAGCCAGTGTGAGGAAGACTACAGTGCAAGGCAGGAGCAGCTTCCTTCCCAGTGGGGCAGAAGTCCCCAGGGCAAGCAGCCAGGGCGGTGACAGTAACAGATTCCTACAAACAGTTCAGCCATCGTCAGCAGGTCCCACATCAGTCAGCAAAGCCCCAAATAAAACTTGGGAACATGCATGGAAAGGGTACACCTACAACATAGCTCAGGTCAGCAGAGGGTGCTGGGGCCTGAGTTTGAATGGAGCTCTCTTGGAGCAAAGGCAAGTCTGTGGGGTAGGTCATGGGACACTTTAAGGCCTTGTGGTGCTCGTGAGGACCCTGACACTACAAGTTGAATTGTCTGTGAAAAGTGAGTGCTGGCTTCCTGGTGCCTCATGTGCTGGCTGGCCATGTGAATGCAGAGTTCTGTTCCCTTCATCCAAATGAAATGAATCTATGAAGCCAGTTACAGTATGACCATTGCAAGCAATTTATAGGTAAGCAATTCTGTTGTTTTCCAAAATGTAAACAGGCCAATTGCAAATCTGGGTTTATCTTTCCCATTTTGCTTTAACTGATGTTCCTGCAGATTCTCAGAATAGAATAAATGAGGAGCACATAGCAATAAATTACTCTTGTTGAGGCTGCTTGATGTCCCAAACACTGCAGGATAGAAACGTCATGCCATTGGTTATGGGTGACAGTGAAGATGATGCTTTCCCCCACCCTCTGCAGCTCCCATGATGAAAATTCAGCTCTCATCTTCTTTAGGCCATGATTGTAGCCAACAGCTACTCATTAAGCAGCAGCAGAGAATTGCATCACCCTACCACATACCATTACTAATCAACAACTGATCATTTCTGAATGAGAAACTTGTTTCTACCTTCCTTTTAATACATACAGTAGCTTAGGCAGAGCCATCTTTCCTTCCTGAACTCCTAACTAATTTTGCGGCAACCAAGTAAAACTGAAATTGACTTCACGCACTTAGTGTCTTAATCTTCCCACAGACTGCTCCTGAGCTATTGCTTTAGACATCTGCATCTTTGCCTCCCACAGGATACTTTGCTCCAATTCAGAATAATTAGATGTTCCCCAATAGAGAAGTCCAGTTTCAGTCAGATGCTACAGCTGAGTGAGGAGTCCTTTCATGCTGTATATCCTCCCCCCAGTTGGACTCCACTCTAGTGCTAAAAGAAAGTGCTTGTTAAGGGCAAAGCTGTGTTATCTCATTTGGTGGTGGTGTTGTGCACTGTTAGTCAGGGTTCTGTGCTGGGTATGCCCGAGGCATTGTAGCTGCAAAAGCGGTTTTAGAAATACTTTGCATCTGATTCCTGAGAGTTAAAAGATGATCTGACAACATTTAGTGCATAAACTGGTCTTCCTGTTCCCTATTTTAGCACATTATTAGTAAGAGAGCTTAGTAGTAATCTTTTACTATCTCTGCAGAAGAACCGTTTTTTACTAGGCTGCAAGGACTGTGAGCTGTAGAGGTTGGATTTGGGATTATAAGATGCCACTTAGGCGCATGGCTTTCTTGAACCTGACAGGGTCTTCCCAGAAGATACACACTGATTCTCAGCCTGTTTGATTCTATATTTGGCTACTGAGTAGAGTCTTTTGAAAGCTGAGGGATCCTCCACAGATAAGCCATGTTCGGCTTACGAGCCTATTGGTTTTCTTTTATTTCTGATAAGAGATAAGCCCAATTCTATATCCCTTTCTGATCAAATAGAAGAATGTCTGCCTGACTTACAGCTCCACCTCCAAAACAACACAAGCATTCCTGTGTAGGCCCAATACCACTGAGCCTTGTGCCACTTTGAACTACTACAACTGGTGGCCACAAGATACAGAGAGGTGCTGGACCTTTTTCTAACAAGACATACTAATTTCATGAAAAGGATATAAATATAGAAAATAATGGGTCTTATGGGTATAAAGAAACTCGTTTAGATGTTCCCAGAGCAGACATTGGGCTCTGTAGAAATCCAGTGATCTCAGATGCAGAGAACAAATCAGTGGCTGTTTATGACCGACACTTGAAAGCTTTTCAGGGATTTGATCTTGAATGATTCATGAACAAATAGTTGATCCCTAAGACAGTCTCGATAAGTATTTCAGAGTTGTGGCAGCCCTCACAGACTATTCCTGTTTGCTCAGTTCAAGCTTTGAACTCTTAGTAGTCGTTTTCTTTCTCTTTGCCCATACCCAACCTGAGTGATTCGGGCAGGCAGTTCTGTCACTGTCTCTATAAAGCTGACAGCACTCAATTCTGAGTTACCAAACAAGGATTACGTGACAAGCAATGAAGACACAGTCAGATAATGGGAGTTTAAAATGGGGATTACGGTGCTGAAGATGTAATGGTCTCTTTGATGCTGTTTACATCTTATAGCATAAATCTCTCATCTTTGGCCTATGGACCTGACACACTGCAAAAGGCTCCTTTGCGCCCCGATTGTCCAAAGGGAAAAGCTTTGAGCACAGATTGTCTTCAAGGCACAGGAAAACAGAGCCAAGAGATAAGCTTGGAAATTGAAGGCAGTTCTTTAAAGCAGAGTCCCAGAGTTTTAGTTGAAAACCGATCTCCTGATTGTATCTGTGTTGCTTTTTCCAGTGTGGCCATCAATAACTTTGTAATTTCTAAAGATATCCTGAGCTGATCTCCTCAGGGCCAGAGCATCAGTCTTGCAAATCAGCCATCTGATGAAAAGCATTGTCTGATTAGTATTTGGAGAGAACCCACTTGTCCCTGACACTACTGTACCTTCGTGGGAGTATTGACAGGCCTCTAGTATAGAATTAATTGCTATATGCCTTTACTACCTAAAAAACCCAAATAGTTGGAAATTGGAATAATTAGGACTATTGGTCTTGGTTTGGGGAAACACCAGTATGACACTGGAACGGTTTGTAGAAAGGGAGAGCCATTTGTCCATCACCATATGCTGTTCTCGCTGCAGAGCTGTAATGTAAAGAGAACCTTTTTCGAGTTCTGCAAACATGAATCTTTCACACTTCATTCTAGAGATCTTGAGGTTATTTACAAGTCATTATTCAAGTCCATCATATTGTGAAGAAAAGGGGATGTCATTCTCCCATTTTTCAGCTGTAAGGTGAAATTCTCTCCTAAAAATTAGGGTAGCATGCTTTCAGAGAGTTATGAAGGACTGTCTCAGAAACTTAACAGGACACGACTCACATACGCATTCTTCCTTGCTGCGTTCTTGATCAGTCTTCTGGTTTTGTGAGAGCTCTGTGGGGATATTGGCCATTAGCAAGTGTTGGCCCATTTGTCAGTTTGTTCAGAAAAGAAAATAGTTGCGGACAAGAAAACTGAGGGGTGAGAGGGTGAAGGGTGTTGTGGCTTGTATAGCAGTTAATTCTTCAGTTTGACTTCACTCCTCAGCGCGTTCAAGGAAAGGCACATGAAATTAGGAATAGCTGGATATCACTTCAAGTGCCGTTCATACAAATACCTATCATCACTGTCACTGTGAGGCTCTGTTCCATAACAGATGCGGCATCAGTGCGTGAACAAGCCTCCTGCTGTGCCCCCCCCCCCCAATGAATTTGTTATGTTCAATGCCAAGTTCACAGAGGCTGGTGCTGCTTTTTCTTGTTACCGTTTGCTTCCTTTTTCTTGTTGCCTGTTTGAACTAAGAGCTTTAAAAGAGTGTCCAGGATCTTCAAGAGCATGAAGTCGTTCTTCTCAGTAACTTCAGAGTGGTTCAGGGCACTGTGCTTTCCCTTTGGGTTACAGCTTCTGTATCAGAGATGATTAGACATTTGGTTAAAGGACTGAAATTTCCACGAGGCTTTTCAACATTCATCTCTTACTGGGTGCACGGTCCTTGTAGTAGCAACATCTCACTGTGGGAAAGCTCTGTTGGGCTTTAGCCTATGCTGCCTTTTATTCCATTTCCCTTCCCTTCCTTCCATTATAGTACTTCATAATGAACTAAATTTACCTCCTTGTATTCAAACCCATTCAGCTATTGGTAGGTGATGTCACAGGCCTTTGGTCATTGCTGAACCAAGCTTATAGATATTTAATCTCCTCTTCACAAGTTAATCCTCTCGCTCCTAATCACTTGTGTTGCCTTTTTCTGAACTCCCTATGAAATCAGTCAATGTCATCATGACAATCAGGAGCCCATCACAGAGTTATAAATGCAATTTCACCACAGTGAGAAGGATGACATCTTCAGTTTCCTGTGTTTCATTAATACAATGCTGCTGCACATTCTTCCTAAAAATGGCTTTTTTCTTTTCCTTTTTGATGTTCTGTTTTTAGTGAAAACTTAACCTCCAGTTTTCTGTGTATCCTGGGTCTTGCCCATGGTCACACATAGTAGGACTTAGAGAAACTACTGCCCTTAAGTTATTTGTAAGAGCAATCCAACTTCTTTGATTAGTTTTTTTTTTGGGGGAGGAATGATGGTGGCCTTTTATTTACCATGAGGTAGTGGCAGGAACTCAAAGCATGCCAGTTTAAATAGAGCTAGATTCAGGAGTCATGACCAGAGCTGAGAAAGAAAAGGGAAGACTGGTTACTAATTCTTTGCATCAGCCTTTGACCTCAGACCTCAGATACGCATGCACCTTCCAACAAGGAATGGCCGTGTCTGAAACTGCATCATTCTAACTGCCCCAGGCAAGGTACACACAATCACCTATAGATTTCTGCTTGTCGGTGTGCAGGCACACCGAAGCTGGTGGCTGCAACCTGCAACCTTTCCCCTGAAGGGAAAGCAAGTTTATTCACAAAAGCAGCTATACGTCCTCTAGTCTGCACCTGCATGAACTGATGTGTTTAGATTGGAGCTGCTTGAGGTGTTATCTGTTACATAGACAGCAACAGGGAAAGTCTCCAAGTGGAAAATTAGTTGACATATCAAAGTGTCGTAACGAGAAAGAGTTGGTACATTGAAAGGGTTGGTACTGAGGAACCTTGGTCCTACACCTGCTGTCCTAGTGATAAATCACCTTCCCACCATCATCCCCTCTTTGCTCTCTGACCCGTTTAACATCACCCTCTGGAAAACGCTCCTGTCAAGGTATGTTTTATGCCTTGCCTGACACAGCAGGGCCTGGTTTAACTTAAATCAGCACAATGAAGCCCATCACAATAGAACAAACTACGCAGAAATAGAACACAATGAAAAGACGCCCTTCACTGAATTACTGAACTACAATGGGGCTAAATCCACAGAATCTGCTTTGGCAGCAAAGGGATTTTAAGTAATGTAAAACATGTATGAGCTGATATACCCTGTGACAATAC
Organism: Melopsittacus undulatus; assembly: GCF_012275295.1. NCBI lineage: Eukaryota > Metazoa > Chordata > Aves > Psittaciformes > Psittaculidae > Melopsittacus > Melopsittacus undulatus. The sequence goes on along the minus strand of NC_047535.1, from coordinate 12,853,490 downwards.
CGGGACATAAGCTGGCCACAAGTAAAATTCAGGCAAAAAAGTAGGAAAAAGATTCTAAACATCAACAAGGGATGTTCCTGGAAGAGTTTTCCCACAGGAAGCTAGAGACAAAAGACCTAACTTCTTGTCCTCACTCTAAATGCCTTTTAAAAGTTTGTTAGTAAGAGTATATAGGGCTTACTTTATACAAGTCATGAAGTTTAGGGACAGATTCCTGGTCCACATCTTCCTTCTCAGAGCTATGTCAGGTCTTCATTCCTTCTGTGTTATTTTCCAGCTGTCATTTCTACAATGAATTTTCATTCATTTAACTTAAAAAAATAATCTAAAACAAATCTGTGCAATAAAGATCTCTCAGATCAGAGAGTCTGACCTGTCCATTCTAAACCTGAGAGGCTGTGTCTTCACAGGCATGACTGTTCCCAGGACTTTTGTCTAGAAGTACTTGTCATAATGCAGATACTTTGTCCCTTGTTGCATCAGTCAACTTCAGGAAGTTTGCAGCTTAAGTGTATAAGTAAATGCAAGCATTCTTCACCATCATAGAATGGAAGCTCCGCTTCCCTGCTGCCACGTTTGATGTATGCTGCTTGCTCCCTAGGACCTTGCCTGTTTCTTAAATAGGTCAGTCAATATGTAACAGTGGAACTTAGCCAGTTATCGCAGGCAAGAAAATACGTATCTTGGGTTTCGCACAATCTGGTGGGGCTTCCAGTGGAAAAAGCTACTTTTGTGAAAGGACAAAAGCAGGAGGAATTTGAATCTACTTTAGAGTAGCTGTGAAACTCCGCTTGGTAGCTCCTGCCTTTGTCCCACCTAACAAAGCATTTGTTGTAAAGCTTATAGCAAACAAGCCCTATACTCCGGGACTGTTAAATTAGCAGGAATTCTACCAGAGTTTTCACTGGCATTCTTGGGCGTAGCGAGCGTGTTTCGACAGGACTGCTGGATGTAAAGTCCAGTCAGAGCAATCATACCCTCAGGCCAGGCAACACTTTATAAGGGATGTGTCCCACAGCCTCCTTTTCCAGCACATTTGGCAGGGTTGGTGCTGAACTGGCAGGTAGGACAGTCTTTCAGAGACCCTCACTTAGGATTAACACTGTATGTGGAGTGGAAATACAGACTGGATCACTTGTTTCTGTTTGAGGTTGTCTTCAGTCTGTGATTCGCTGCTGTGTTCTTTCTCACACAGTGGCCTGGTCCTGGAAGGCGAATCACAGCTGCTTCATCCTTTTTTCAGGGAGTTACATATGCTGCTGAATTAGTGTCCTAACTCCTCTAAAGGTACTACCTGTACTGCCCAGTCAGAGCCCGCACAGAATGTGTCTTTCAGAGCTTCCGTACTCCCTTCTGAAAACACTCACAACATTTCCTGGCAAGAAAATCCCTTCCTGATGTCTCTACCTTACCTTGCTATTTTGTGTATCCGAGTGAACCTGATCAAAGGTTATTGCTGCTGAAAAGAGGGAAGCTTTATTTCCCCAAGCTACCTCCTACACTCTTCTGCTTTTTTGCCTCTGGCTTTCATTGGTTGCTTTAATAAAACTGATGTAGTCTACTAATGTTTGACACGTAAAGCAGCAAATGAACAAATGCAACATTTTTTCTGAATTAGCAAATAGAAATGTTTGTGAAAGTCCATGAGTGGCAAGAAAAGGGAAGGGAGAGCAGACTCTGGAGGATGAAGACACTTCTTGTCTTCACATCTGCCAGCTTGTAGATCAGTGTGTGAAACTGCAGTTTCTCCTCTATTTTATTAAACATTAGGAAAAACTGAAAACCAAAGTCCATGGTTCAGGGAGATCTCCCTCTAATGATGCCAAAGTACCTAGAGGTATACTACCATGGACCACATTCCTGGCTGTGTCAGGCCATGTTAGACAGGGCTTGGCGCAACCTGGTCTAGTGAAAGTGGTGGGGGGTGGAACTGGAAGAGCTTTAGGCCCCTTCCAACCCAAACCAGTCTGTGATACTATGACATAGCATGTGAATGTAGTTTCCCTCGTTCTAGGGTGTAATTTGGCAGAGTTCAACTCTTATTTGTGGAATATTTTTCTCCTTGTTTTGAATCTAAGCTAGTCCCATGTTTTGTTAAACACCAAAGAGCTAGCTTGTCTCAGTGCAACACTGTGTGGTGATTATATGTCTATATTGAGGTTAGAACTTCTGCGTGTTTTCTGGTGATGCCTGTCTCTGTCTGCTTCATACTGGCCTGGTTTCATCTGTCTGGAAATGAGAGCTGATGGTTTGATACATGGATGGAAAGGTTGTCCACCTCCACTGTGAGCATCAGCCTCTAATCTCCCTTATATATATGTTCCTCAGCAATTCACAGCAGCAGTCCTGGCAGTTCGCTGGCAGCCATTCTCCCGCTCTCTAGTGGTAGAAGCACAAAAAAAAGGGGAGGCCAAACTGTTCTGCTGCTTCAGGACAAACACATCCATGACCTGAAAATGGCTGGCCAAACTACCAGTTGATACCTTGGAAAACAGGCATCTGAGCTACCTGAGAAAAACCCTAAGAAATAGTTTAATCTAGAATGAATATGCATAGTGTTTACTTGAGAGTGTCAGAAACAATCATTATGCTGGAAGCTCTAAAGTGAGAACTTTTTGCTTTTCTAGAAGCCCGGCAGGAATGCTTTTGCAGAAAGGAAGTTCTCACTGCCATTCATGCCCAGGACAAACGCAGTTGCTCAGTTGGCTACAGCCAAAGATAGCAGCAATATAGAGTCACTCACCAATCTGCTACGGCTTTGTGCTGGGTTGGCAGAGCCACAGCAATCTGGTGAGCAGCAGAGTGTCTCATGCCAGAGCTGAATAGCCTCTCTGATGTGGTTCATCAGGGAATAAAAGCAGAGTGTGAGGCTGTCTATAGGTAAAGAAAGGGGCAAGCAGCAGAAGATGATCATCAGCATTGGCTGCCATTGGCATCTCAAGGTTGCTCCTGCCAGTTCATGGACAGTCCAGGAGGTGTAGCTACCTCCTCGGGAGAGCAGGGGTCCTGTATCTACTCAGAGCTGACTGGTAGCTAGTAAGGGTCTCTCAGGAGGTGCATACTGTCCAGAGACTGGAAAACAGAGATCACACAGTAAAAAGTGGAGGCAAAACTAGAAATAAAGCCCTCACCTCCCTGCCTCTCACCTCGGGTGGCTAACTCATTGTTTAGCATCCACTGGGACAGCAGCAGCATTGCACAGTGTCTGACTCCTTGTGCTGTCAGAGCCCCCATGATGTGTTGGAGCGATCTGTGTAACTACCACTCTGCATGAAACTGGGGTCATGTGGTCAAAGTAGTAATACCAGGGAGGCTACAGGATGAGGACGCAAGCCTTAGACACACACCTACAAACACATCACTATAAACATAGTTGAGTCCACATAAATTAAAGGTGAATATGGATTTTTAAACATGCATTCATTTCAGAACAGTGACATGTACTCAAGCCTTTTTAAAGTCCTGTGTAATAAAATAAAGAGTTCTCTTTAAGGCCTGTTTTAACATAGGCAACTCCGAGTGGAAGAGACAATGCTGGAAAATTGCACGTTTTTCCTTTCTCCTTCCCCATCCAGTGGAAAATAAAGAATATAGAATCACATGAATCTCTCTTTAATATAAGCTTTTTCCTACAGTCACCTGCTGACATGTGAGTAGTATGTGGCTTGATACCTGGACAGGCAGTCCCCAGCTTGACTGCCTCAGTTGCTGAAGTATCTATTTTAATCAGTGTTGTACAGCACCCTCTTCTGCTGAAAGGGGATGAGAAGTGGAAATCCCTGGTCTCTCTTTCCCTGTCTCTGAGAGGCATTTATGTACTGAAGAGCAAGGGAAGTATAAAAACTCAATTACAGCAAATAGGGGAGAATCAATAAAGGAATGAGAAGCTGACAGCACAGAGATGGGGTTCATCTCCACAGCAGAATCATGACACATGACATTACAAGAGCATAGAATGCTCACCTGAGTTATCAAGATTGATACTTATGATGATGACTTGCAGTTGTACTGTTTAAGAACCACACCTATTTGGTAATGAAAACCTGCTGGAAAGATCTTAGCAAAGAGGTGAAATTGCAGGAAGAATAAAATAAGATCAGTAAATCAAATGCTTTAAATCATCAGTGAGGCACACTACAATTAGGGTTGGATTCAAGAAGGCAGAATTATTGGAATTGCAAGCATAAATCCATGCCATTGATGTTCTGGGAAACATGCTCACCTCCAGCATCTCCAGCCTGACCTTTGTCAAGGGCACAAAGTTAACAACTGTATTCTGACATAATAATTCCCATCGACTGTTGCGTGTTTCAGTTCAACAGAGGCTACACAGTTTTTGAGGATCTCCATTTTAGGACCATAGGAGGACTCTCATATTTTGTGTCTTCACATCAGCTTTCACATAAACTTCATGGGATACAGTCTGTGATGTTCATCAAGACCAGGTGGGTCCTGGTGGAGCCTCAGAGACCTCAGCTGACTTTGCCTGAGAGATTGTTCATTGCTATTGATATGAAGTGCAACTCAACCATGAAACATCAGTGCCTTCTCCCTGGCCTGACTATGAGCCTTCTCGCTTTTTAATTCCACTTGTTCTGTTTGTCTTTTGAAAACTTCCAGTTCCTAACCATTTGTTTGCCACTGTACAATAGCCGCAGCACAGGAACTGAAGGCAAATAAGGACCACTAAGTACAAGCTTTTGTATACTGCATTGTTACCTCTTTTCTTATACAAATTAAAAATGGGAGACTATCTAGTCATAGAACTGTAGAATAATTAGGATTGGAAAGGACCTTAAGGTCATCCAGTTCCAACCCTCTGCCATGGACGCCTCACACTTAGACCATGTCACCCAAGGCTCTGTCCAGTGCGGCCTTGAACACTGCCAGGGATGGAGCATTTGCCACCTTTTTGGACAGTCTGTTCTAGTGCCTCACTGCGCTCACAGTAAAGAACTCCTTCCTTATATCTAACCTAAACTTCCCCTGTTTCAGTTTGAACCCATCACCCCTTGTCCTGTCACTATAGTCGCTGATGAAGAGTCCTTCTCCAGCATTCTTGTAGCCCCCTAGCTCCATGTCCTGCTTACATTAAGGACACCAGAGTCATGAAGTTCCAGCCTGGGATTACTTTGTCAGTGGTGTCTACTTAGAACATTCATACTGGATAGAGATTGAAGCACGTCACTCCAGTTTCAATGGTAGGTCAGATTTAGTAAAACAAGCATGTTCTGAAATGCATTTTACAGAAATGCTTAACAAAAGCTGCTTTGAGTTCAGTGACAACAGCAGGATTTGGGTTTTAAGAGGCAGTGTTGAACAAGCACAAGTGGAGAGAAATAGCTTATTCCAATGGACTGATTAGGGGATGAGGAATCAGGAAATCCTGTGGTTTATTTCCTGGCCTGCCACTGCTTCGTGACAGGCCCTTGTAAAATCTTTTAGATTCTCTGTAGTGAGCATCTTATTTCATCTCATGTAGCATTAAAACTTGCTTCAGTGAACAGTGACAAAGCCTAGCAGGTACAAATGTGCCTTGTTTAGAAAATTTAGCAGAGTATATGGTTTCCTTCTTTCAAAGGAAAAAGAGAGGAAAATAGAGAAGAAAATAGTGATGACTAGCATTGTCCCAGCAAAGCACATGAGAGTGATAATAGCTGTGTGTTTACTATCCTCACTATGGGAAAAAGCAGATCTAAGAGTGCCCCTGTCTAGTTTCTCCCTGTTTCAGGAAATCCTCTCTCTTTGGTCCCTTTAGCAAGAGGAACTAGAATGATAGAGTGGGTTTATTGGGAAAGAACCCCTCAAACTAACTTGGATTTCTGGGGATCTTTGACTTTTTAACTTTCTTCCTTGTAATATGCTAGAGAATGGTGACTAACAGGAAGGGACAGCAAAACTGTTATGGGTTTTAATTCTGCATCTGGCATTGACTTTGTTGTGGCAGTTGGGGCCAGGCTGCCATTTTTCCTCCTTTTCCCTACAGAAACTAGGCAGAGAGTGCTGAAATGAATTTGTGTGCCTAGTAGCATCTTTGGCACAAAGTAGAGTGAACTTATTTCAGTAGTTCCATGATTTTCATTCTGTGTATACTGAAACACTGCTGGAGGGAACTTAGTAGATGAATGATTGGTCTTCACAATGGCTCCATCCACTTTTTAACATGGCAGTTTATTAGGCATTTTACTTAGCTACAAGGCATTAATAAAATACAAAAAGCTAAAGCTAATGTCATTGAACCTGGAAATCTGTGCAGTAAAGTTACGCAAAATGGGAAATCTCTTATTTTGCTTTTCCTGTAGAAAATGAACATTGTGCACCAGCAAAGTTTACCATTTGTGGCTTTTAATTTAGATTCACCATTAGGCCACACTGCCACACTCCCAGCAAGATATCTGCAAGGAGCAAAGAGATGACCTCTGAGAATCCATTTTCAGTCCCTCTTTGAAGCAGGTCCATATTGAAACTGGAACTGTGATGGTTCAGCCTGGTAGAAGCTCTCAATACTCAGCCCATAAAAATAAAAAGGTCTGTATGTGCTCATGTGGGCACAAGCATCTGGTGCCCACATGATGCTCACTACAGAGAATCTAAAAGATTTTACCAGGGTCTGTCACAGGGGATAATGACCCAAAGGCCATAGGACACCGTCATTTTCAATGTAGGCATAACATCAACAGTATGGGAGAAGCCAAGGAATAGAAAGGAAAGGTATTGTCTCTGCTCACAGATAGAATCATAGACTGGTTTGGGTTGAAAGAGACCTTCTAAGCTTATTTAGTCCAACCACCTGCAGTGAGTGTGGACATTTTCAAACTAGATCAGGTAGCCCAGAACCACATCCAGCCTTGCCTGGAGCATCTTCAGGGATGGGCATCCACCATCTCCCTAGGCAAACTCTGCCAGTGTTTACCACCCTCATAATAAAGAGGTTTTTCCTCACATTTAGCCTGAATCTCCCCTCTTTTAGATTAAAACCATCATCCCACATCCTATCGCACTATTTATATATATATACATATATATATAGATATATACACACACACATGATATACACCTTCTGTGTAGACTGGGACTTAACACAACTCAGTGTTCAGCCTTCTGTTCTTACTGCAGCTCTGCTCTGGAGAGAGATTTTCAAATAGATCACTATAACCAAAACCGTAAGTCTGAATTTCTGAGGACCAGAAACCTCCTACAGGACATGAACTTGGATAAATATGACCTACTTCAGTCTTACTTGAGAAGTGTGAAAGTGGCTTAGGTCTCAGACATCTTTGAAAGGTCATCAGTAACTGGAGTAAGTGTGATCTGATTCCTTCTGTCCCTTTGCATTTTCAAAAGGCTTTTTGGCAAATCTAGATTTTGAAGAAACTATGCAGCCAAATAGGATAAGGGAAGGTTCCAGCATGTGTAACTAGTTGGGTACACAAGAGAAACAGATGGTAAATGACCAGGCCTCACAGTAATGCCAGCAGAGCTCCTCAGAGGTTTGTGCTGGGATGTGGGCAGTTCAGCATATTCACAAATGACCCAGGAAAGGGTGTAAGAATTCCAGTCACTAGCACTGCTCCTTTGCTTTTCCAGTTTCTCTGGTTTTAATGTATAGAGGAACATTATTAACATTTATTCTCACCTCTTGTGTGGTACAGTCTAGGACTAACCTAAATTAACTGCAGATTCAAGTCAGGTATCTGGGATTGAGCTAAAGCAGGTCTCTTACAGGAAATAACTAATCTTGGGTTTAAAATTTCCTGTAACAGAGAATCTCTGAAAATCTCCATCATGTTAATTTAGAGGGCAGTTGCCCTCAACATTAAAAATTATTAACTTAATCCTGGCCTGAAGGTGTGTAGCTTCAAGTCAGCAGCTCTTTTGCTACAGTGTGCTGGTATGAGGATTCCTATGGGGTCAGGTCTCCACCTCTCCACATGTGCACTTACAGATTATTATCAAATAATTACTTCTACTTCCTTTTGCTTAACCAAAAGAGATTAAGCTTCCAGCATCTTTTCTATTAAAATGCTTCTTCCAGTTCTTTTCTGCTGAGCAGGATCTTCAGCTTAGATGTGAAGCTAAAATCTCCCACAACCAGCAAAGACAGTTCTGAGTAGTTTAATCACCTTTTGAGTGTCTTCGGCAGTGGGCAGGCCTTCCAAGCACAGACAGAATGACCAAAGCAGCTCTGCCACCACCCTCTTGTAGAGCAGGGAGTAAGTGCGTGGCTGAGGGCTGCATGTTTGAGGGCTACAGATCTGTCCTTTGTGAAAAGCCGAAGGCCACTTAAAGTCCCAGGAAGATGTTTTAGCAAGTTCTGTGTCAGCCCTAGGCTTGATGGGAATACCTGGTCATGTTGAATCTCACATGTGTTAGATCTCACAAGACTCAGTCTTCTCAATGTATTCCACTCCAGCCTTCTCCCTACTGTAAGAAGTGAAACATTCTAGAATACTGGGAAGTGTGGGGGCACACACCTGATCTGAACCTTTTGCCTGCTGAGAAGTTGGAATTTAAAAAAGCAACAACAAAATTTGTGAGTTTTCCCCCATGCCCCTCTGACTGATGAACTGGATATTTTTGTCACCACACATTGCTAAATAAATGCTATCACCTAATCCTGTTAAGTGAAACCTGCAAATCCAAGGAAGGAGAAGTCTTGCTCCAGTGAGACAAGGATTTGTGGAGGGTTTTGCAGCATGGTGAAAAAACAGACAGAATTAACAAGGATAGAAGTGGCTAATAATATATACACCATTTTTCTTCAGGCAGACTTTGAACAGCAGCCTATGGAGCACCCACCATGACATAACGTTGCTCAGAATGGTGGCTGTTGTTGTTGTTGCTGCTTAACCTTAAGTGCTTCCTCTGCAGCAGAGTATGCACTGAGATGTCGCAAGCTCCAGAGTGCTGTTTAATCTGACATGGGAGTAGGAGGAGAAGATGGTTGCAGTGTCTAGGTCTGCTTTACAAAGCTACTTTATATGAAAGTAAACAGCTTTTTTTTTTTGTGGCAGTAGCAAACAGAAGCAGTGAGCAGAAATAAATGGGTTTTGCTAGTAACTTTCTGCTGGACAGCATAGGAACATGTATGCCCAGGGAAGCTGAATGAACACATGTCCTGGGTGATCTCAGGCAAGTTCTTTATGCCAGACACAGTGAAGGTCAAAGGTGGGATGTATTGCAGCATGTCACTCCTGTGAGCCAACCAAGCCCACTGTGGGACATTGAACCTTTCCATCCTGTACCTTGGTGGCTCTCAGGGGACCATGGGCCAGCCAGTGGGCTGAGCAGAAAACAGCCCAGGCAGGAGGGGAATGCTGTAGCCACAAACTGCCTCTCTCCATCATCTCACTGCAGCTCAGCCATGCGCAGGGCTGCACATACCTTCACATCATCTGGAACTCTGTCACCAAGGTGTAAGCTTTATTTAAAGAGAAAACAACAGTTCTTGCTCTCCTCCTAAACTGCAGCTGGTGAAGCAAATGTCACTTTCCTGTTCCCTTAGTGTCCCACAGGAAGCATCTTTGTGAAGTTGCTCCATTGAACAGAAGATTTAAGATACCATCAGTCAGTAGGAGAGCACAGGAGGGAATATGATTCTGTCAGCTAATGGGTTAGGGAAAAATCAGGAAGGCCTGTCTGCTGGTCTTGCTCCCAGGAATGTTTCTACACATCACACAGGAAAGGGCTTTGTCTAAAAAGAAGATAAAGTCTAGGAAGCAGCATGTGGAACTTCTGTGTCTTGTTCTGCCCTTGCATTTAGCAGCACAGAGCAGTAACATTAGCTGCAGTATGCAGTTTTCTCATTGATTTCCCCAAAAAAAGCCTCAGTGTTCACAGAAGAGCCGGGTGAGAGGGATCCCTACCCCTCACAAACACACACAAACACAAGACTACCATCCACCAAGACACATTTATACAATGATGAACTGATCTTATCAAGGCAATGGCCTCAAGAGCCTGTAGAGCTTCATTTAAACTCTTACACAAAGGTCACTGGAGTGTTGAAAACAAATGAAAGCAGAGGCTGTGAAAATGAATCAATGTGAGTCCCTGAGTGGACTTTGGGAAATGCCACAGTGTGGGGCAAAGCTGGTCTCTCCCTGCCTGTGCAGAGCCCAGCACAGCCTTGCTGCTCTGCTATGGCAGCATCTGAGCATGTGACCACTTTTAATCAGGGTCAGCTTGGGTGCCACTGTGGAAGGTGAAATCTTAGTCCTCACTCTGTAGGCCTGAGAATGAAGGAGATGCCTGTGTGAATAGATGTGGTTAGCAAGTAACATCCAGGGAAGGACAGGCACAGAGAAGAAAATGCTGTCTCCAACTTTCTCGCTTTACTGGGTGTTTAATCTTTGTCAAGTGTACAGCACTTGTACTTCCTGTTATTAAGATGTCCAAATCTCATTTTACTACTGGCTGCGTGGGTAATACATTGGTTCCTAAAAGACCAGTTAAAAAAAAAAGGGGGGGGGGGACACCAGGAAAAGTGTGTTTTCTCTTTTTTTTTTTTTTTTCCTCTTCTATACATGCATCCTTCTTGTTACCAAAACCAGCAGGTTTGGCTTTACTTTTCAAAAGAAGGAAATTCGCTTTTTGGTAAAGATAAGGTTTTCAGAATGTCGCCTTAGTTGGTTAAGAGCAAGAATGACCATAAAGAAGCTTATAATGAAAGTTCATACCCTCCTTAGTGGCTGCATCACGGGACAGCTTCATCACACAGAAAGGTGAATGTGATGCAGACAATTCTCTCCTGCCATCTTTTCATGTTCTTAGTTTCTTCTGGTTTGGATCCACCCTTCTCTGTTTCTTTTCCGCGCTTTAGCACCTTTCAACAAAGCCTTCCTTAAAACTAAACAAGCAAAAAGGCTCCAGACCACACTTAACTGGCATTTGAAGACCAAGAGGTTGTTTACTCTGCTGCTATATTCTGCTCCTGTGCTGTTTAGACTGGGACTGGACTACCTTCCTCTGCTGGGGTTTTGAGATCAGCAGGATTTTCTAGACGTTTCAGTAACATCCATGGTTAAACAGAAGCATATGACAGACAGAGGCTCAGATTGGACCTGGAGTGCTTTTTTTGATCCAGAAGAGAGGTAAAAGCTTGATGAAAGAAACAGGAATGTGCATGTGTTGGTTGTTAGGATAGCCATGAGATCCTTCTGGATTTGAGTGGGTTATAAGGGCTGGCTTCTAAAAGCAAAGCCCAAACAGAGGAAGCCTTTATTTTGGCCTTACAAAATTATTTGTAGCCTTATCAACTGAAGCTTATTTCCCTTCCTCTACTTATCTACTAGCTCAGCACGGCACTCGGCATTGCTGACAGTTGCACATACTGCTGCTGAGAAGCAGACGTGGCAGTGGCACAAATCACTCTCTTGCAAGATAATGGGAATGTCTTGAGGACTCAGGCTGGCCTAACCTGGCTTCTTGTTTGTAAAGGATGTACTTCTGCCAGTAAGGAATGAAATGCAGGCAGAAATACTCCACCTCACTTGCCTTTGGCCATGGTTTTAGTGGCAGGGAAATTCTACTCTATTTAAGTTGCTGAGTGGGAGGGATGACTACCTGAAGCCCCCATTGTGGGTAGCAACATGAGCAGGTTATCAGTGAGGGGCAATGATAAAGTACAATCTTCTGCTTGAAGTTCTCCCACTGCCATAGTGCTCAGACATGCTGGCTAAGCTTGGCTTTGCAATTTTGCTATCTTCAAGAGTTTAGAAATCCTGAATAAGCATGGAAATGTCTGAGTTTGTTCTCCAAAATCCTGCCATGACTTCTAGCATCTTTTCTGAGGAAATGAAGTTTATACAGTCATGCTTTGTATCCATCAGTCTGTCAGTTCCCTCCTACTAATACTTCTGCTTGTTTGATGGTTTAAAAAAAAATTGACAGAGGGATTTTGTCTCAAAAATAGTATCTTTTGATATATTTATGAAAGTAGGTAGTAAAGAGTAAACAGAGTAAAAAAGAGTAAAGAGAGCATTCCTCTTGAGTCATGGAAACATTGAATTAAAGGATAATTTAGGTTGAAACAAATCTCTGAGGATCTTCTGCTCCAAGCTCCTGCAGCCTATGCACCAGCCTTAAGAAGTGACTAGACATTAGAGAATCCACAACAGTACAATTAGGAATTCTGGAGGAAAAGTTGGTGCTGAATCTTGCAAGTTAGACATGGGAGACTCCAGTGACAAGGCATAAATCTATGGGATGTTTCTTTCATAGTATTTTGCTCGCAGAGCATCTTGTTTCTAATTAGTCTTATTTCAGGGTTTTTAATCTTCTACCTGTCTTCAGCAGTTTGCTGCAGGGAGGTGCTGTTAAGATACATCCATTAGGAATTCTTAAACCAAATGTCTGAGAGGTGCTGTGGCTTTGAAACTTTGCAGTTGCATCAACAACATGATGTTAAGTTTGATTCACCAAGGAAGAGGAAGAGTTAAAGTCAGCCCTGACTGCATTCACCTCACTAAGACTTGCCAAGGTTGGGGGCTTCCATTCCTGTTATTGGAAGCAATAGTACATTTCCCATCAAATCTAGCCCTGCCTGAGAATCCAGAATAGTACAGTTCATGCAGGCAGGAGATCCATCGGCGGGGACAGCCTGCTGAAAGTGATCCATTATTCTTTGTGAGGTCACAGCTCATTAAATGTGGGAGAAAGGCACTATTTTGAGCAGGAATCCTTTGCTAGTCACTGAACTGATCCAGTCTGAGCAAACCTCCCCATGCTGTCCCAGCCCTCTCCTGATTAATTCCAGATGAGGGTAGCAAAACAAGCTAGTGCTTGGGTTTGAAATAGAAATTTGATGTAATATACATGTGGAAGGCAAGTTTTACTGAAGTCCAAGATACAAGCTTAATATGGGTATTTCATTATGAATATTGGAAAATTCCTGGGTAGAGTTTAGATCATAATGTAAGAATATGGGTACTTTGTAAACTAAAAATTATTGTGACTTAATCTTGTAGTTTAATCTCAGATTCTGTGTCGTATCTCTTCCTCACAGCTTCATATCTCACTACCTGTCTTTATTTTTCTAATTCTGTGAAGGTTTCTATTCTGCAAGAGGAATATTAAAGGTCAGATGGCCAGACACTCATGCTAATTTGTTTCTAGCTGTGATTTTTAGCTCTTAGCTTCTGTGAGGGTTACCAGCTATTGCAAAACATCCTGAAACTCTGGGAGGTTTATTCTCTACATAGTCTGGGACTTCCTTCCACAGATACCAACACGGCTGGTTCTTTGGATAACATCTTTTTTGCAGTCCAGTGGCAGAGCTGCTTGTTGGTTGTAAGCATGTTCTCCACATTGTGTCCTAGATAAGGGCTTATTTTTTTAATCTTGATTCTAAGGGTGAAGAGAGTGGGATTGCTTGAGATTCGTTTGCCACTGAAAGCTGGAATGAATATAACTTCCCAAGTACTTCCTGATACAAACTTTTCTGTGCGTTGTGTATCTCCTGCTCCCGCCTCTCTCACCAGGCTCCACAGTACATTGTTGCTAGAGATCTCTTCAGTATCTCTCTGCTCCACTGATGGACTTTGAACTGTTCTTTTTCCCAACCCAAAACAATTATTGTGTAGCAACAGTGGACTTTTCCTTCCATCCTGAAGTTCAGATCTGTGGGACCCCTCTCTCCCCAGAGTCCAGCATCCTGGCATGGATCTCACATCCCATTGCTCAGCTGTTTCCTTTATCCTGGCCAAATCCTCAGCTCACCTCTTTGCTGTGGCTTAAACAGGTTTCAACACATATTCCAGCAGTTCAGTCCCCCACTTTACTGCTTTATAAGGAGCATGGTAGAGCAAGAAAAACACACTGCCTGAATTTCAACAAGTACAAGTGTGACAGCACATGTGGGTAGTTAATAAGGGTGAAGGAAGGTAGGATTTGTATATTTATGGTGATTATTTCTTTATTATCTTCTAGGTCTGGTATCAGCTGCCAGGGCAGCAAGTGCACTCTACCACTAAAACTCTGAGGTAGAATTTCCCTTCTTTGTAGTGTTGAATATTTCATGAATTTCACATGTCAGTTATGAGTTACTGCCTGCCTGTGAGGAACAATAGGCAGCTTTGGAAGGACTTGCTCCCATTCTTCCAATCTATAGCACATGTTTGTGGACTCCCTTTTCATCTGAGAATGCAAGGATTCAAGGATGATGATGAAACTCCCCCATGCAGCATGCAGAAAGCTTGTACTGCTGCTTTCTGTACCCTGAGCCAGAGGACTGCAGTTTTTATGGCTCTCAGTCTGTTCTTCTATAGTCCTGAGCTCCTTTGGAATGGGGTTTTTCCTATTTGCATTGCAGCACAGGGTTTTTATTAAAACAACATGACATATACATTTATAAATATGTATATATAAATACACATATATACATAAATGTACACATATATATATGTATATATGAGCTGGCAAAATCCCCTAAGAAACAAGTGAATTTTTGGCTGCTTCACTTGTGTTCTCCCTACTAAATCCATTTCCTTTGTATCTATGCCAAGTCTTAGATCAGAACTGAAAAATACTGTTTACAAGGAGATCATTTCCTTCAACATCAGTTCTTGGTTTTCCTGGCAGGTGGGTTCTCTGTACCCCCTTCGGGCATGCTGTGCAGGCAATGACAGGCAGGACCTGGTCCTACAGCAGTGCTGGCTCTTCTGAAATGTGCCTGTAAAGGTCTGTTTGCTGACATGGAAAGAGCTGCCATGCTGACAAATGCTGACAATAAATAATGTCCATGATAGTAGTTTCATACCATTAGACAAGGATAATTCCCAGCCTCCTGCACTTAGTTCTTGGAAGGCTCTCAAAGTATCATTATTTTGAAGTTCTCTGGGCACAAAATTGTCATTACATTTTAAGTACTTAATAACATCCTCAGAGTTTGGTACCTGTAATTCCTGGAGCCAAGTGTTTAGAAGCATTTAGGAGCCCACACTTGGAGACAGAGCTGCAGAAGTATGCACCTTCTGTTTTTTAGCACTTTGGGCTGTCTGCTAGACAAGGCCTAGATCTGATACAGCTGAGATTCTTATTTCTGGGTATGGACATATCTGTGTGCTTCTGGAACAGTGCAGCAGTCAGCCTGACTCAGTTTTTGCACCTGATAATTTCTGTCCTAGCTACATAAGTGATAAAGGAGCATTCTGCAGCTTGGATGCTCTGTTGTATTCCTTCCCCATTTCAGGGCTGTAAGAGGATCTTGTTTGTGTCACCAGATACAGCAGCACTTGGAGAACAATCCTGGAGAGGCCAGGACATAAAGAAGGTGTCTAGAATACCTACAGCTGAGAGAGGACAAACAGCTTGAGCGTGTCCTCTATTGCTCTGTCATTCTCTTGGAACATTAGGGACTGTGTTTAAAAAGCTGTATCAGTTTATGCACCTCATTAATCAAAACACATCTTTTTGGAAAGCAGTTGATTGCAGCTTAGGCGCAGGAGTGCTTACACCTCAGCATCCCTAGTGCCTGGAGGAGGGAAGAAGAGGAGGAAAAAGACTTTTCATGCTCTCACTGGCTTGGTTCACAATATCTAATCTACGGGAGCATTTGAAAACTCAGATTTATTTCCCCAGAAAGGCTTGTTCTACCAGAAATTGTAATGAAAATAATATTAAATAATATTCACACTGGGTAGCTTCACTGAGGAGTATTTCCAATGAGTCACAGCCCATCTGGGTTGTGCCAGGAGGTGGGAGGATGAGAGGAGCAGGTGAATGCTTCAGAGAAAGGATTCAAGTGAGAGCAGGCAAACAATGATGAGGAAGAATGTGCTGTGTATGTGTGTGGTGAAGTCACTGCTGATGCCTGCATTTCCTTGAAGTTAAGAGCTTCAGTAACATCTGCTGCTTTAAATGTCAGAGGTACCTGAGGCATGTGGCAGGGGACTCCTGGAAGGGAAAAGGGGAATATTTGCTTATGAAAGCAGAAGTGCAGACATGGGTGAGCGTTTCCTCATGGCTTGCAGTGGGCATCAGTTGCCTGTGTTTAGCCTCCCTTCTGCCTGTCTGCACAGTTTCTGTGCTTGCCTTTTCCCAGGAGCTAGGATTTTAAATGGAGAAAACAACAAACACTTCAGAAAGCCTCAGATAGTGAATCTATGCAAAAATATACGTGCTCTATATATGGCTAAACAGATTCTTCGTTTAACTCCACTGGTTTTAAAGGCTTTACATTAGGAAATCACTTGAATCTTAAGAGCTTCTTAAACACAAGGGAAATAAACAGCCATTCCCAGAGAAGGGACAGAGCAGGACTGATTGTCACCTTCTTTCCTCTCAAAGAACAAAAGGTAGGGAAATGCCTGTTTTTTAGCCCTTTTTCCCCACTGCTTTGGCCTCTGTTATATGAGGTGCATTGTAGCCCTCAATTAGAGGAAGCGGGATTCCAATGTGGAGCTGTCACTTTCCCAGGACCAGCCTCCCGGGAGCCCCACTAATGGAGGGTGAGTGTGCCGCAGAAAGTGCTGACTCAGGTGCCCACTGGGAAGTGGGTTTCCCCGTGTCGTGTGGCAGGGAGAGCCCACGCATCCCTCCTTCCTCACCATCATTCCAGCAGGGGAGCTCTTCCAGATGCCGCTTGCTTCTCTTTTTATTTATTTGTTTTTGGAATGATTTCTACAGCTCCAGCCTCACAGTGGAGGAATAGTGCTGCTTTGCATGGCTAACGGGGAAGCAAGGCAGCCGAGCAAAACCACACCTTCCACACCAGGGCTACTTTGCACACAGGTGTAAACCACAGCGTTTTTCCCAGCAGGCAAACTCCTGCTGGGAAAGCCAGGCACTCCCTGCTCTGCATGCAAGTGAGATTTTCAAGGTGAACCGCTGTTTAGATTTGGATTCATCCCTTCTCACAACCTCCCCTCCCCAACCCGTGCCTTCACAAGCAAACCTGCAACAAAGCCACCACAACTCCAGAAGGAGTAGGGACCATAAGCATCTAAGAGGAAAAGGAATCTTCTTGCTCCTATTGTTCTTTTCATGTATTTTATTGTATGTTTATGCTGCTATTGTTGAATCCCAGCCGCCCAGTACTTCTTGCCGTTAAACCATGGGTGCATCCAGCTTGGCACTACTGGCTAAAGCCGAGCCACGGGTGACTTTGGCTCCGCAGCAGGAGCTCTGCAGCTCCGCAGCAGCAGCAGCAGCGTTGCGGTGCCCGCTGAGACACACACCCCCTTGGCAGCCAGGCGTTGCCCTTTTAAGAAGTCCGGGTGCTGGCTCAGGTAGGCAGAGCCTGCGTGCAGTAGTCGCTCCTATGGCAACCCAATAGAATGGGATCACTTCATGAATATTCCCAGAAGCAGGAGCTGCATGAGGAATAAGTGATGACAGTGATGTAAGCAAGCAGTGGCTGCTGCAGGTTGCAGTTCATTGTGTTATTGGCCGGCAGGTTGAGGAGTTTGAGGCACCCGGGCTTGAGCTTGGCTTTCTGGATGATGTCTGCTCGCAGGGAGACACGGCACATTTGCATCTCGATGCCAACATGGCAAAGCGGCTGCCGCTGCTGCTGCCGCCCTCCCTCACCTTCCAGCAAGAAGTGTGTGGCTCTCCTCTAGACTTCTTGCCGGGTGCTCTGGATCTGAACAGACAGGGATTGCAGTAACACTCATCAAGGGGAGACAAGCAGCAAGTAGCCAAATCGGGACAACGGGGGGGGCTTTTTTGCCTTCCCTCTTCCTTTTTTTTTTTTTTTCCTCCTTCCCTTCTGGATGCAGAGCCTGTGTTTTGATGCAGAGCCTGTGGATGCCACAGTCTGGTAAGGAGATGACACGCCAGTCTCTGGTCCCTTCTGCTCCTTGAGCTGGGAACAGGGGCCTGGGGGCAGTGACGGTTCCCTTCCTTGGGCAGAGTGGGGGTGTCTCTCCCTCTTACTGAGCAGCAGCAGCAGCAGCCATGGACAAGCTGCCCCCCTCCATGCGGAAGAGACTCTACAGCTTGCCCCAGCAGATAGGACCCAAGGCGTCGATCATGGATGAGGAGGAAGACAGCGACAAGGACACCCGGAGGAAAAGCATCAGGCTGAAGCCACTGCCTTCGCCCTCTGCTGGGAGCACCCGGGCTCTCGGGGGAGACCCTGGCCGAGGGGGTGACCCCGGCCTCGTGGAGACAGAGGCGGGCAGCAAGGGTGCCAAGACCAGCACCAACGGGGACTGCCGCCGCTTCAAAGGGAGCCTGTCCTCGCTGACCAGCAGGCACCTCCACGACACGGCTGAGGAGAAGAGGCTGATCGGCGGTGAAGGGGATCCGGCCTCCCCCAGTGAGGACAAGAGCCCCCCTGGCAGTTTGGAGCTGGAGCAGGGACTGCCAGCGCCTCCTCCGCCAGCGTCCCCCCCGGAGCTCCAGCAGCAGCCCCCCCGGGCTTGCTCCTCTACCTCCATCAAAGTGGAAGGAGGTGGAGGGTGCGACCAGATCACCCCAGATGAAGAGCAGAGGCTGGGCCAAGCCGGTTTCATGCAGAGGCAGTTTGGGGCCATGCTCCAGCCGGGGGTCAACAAATTCTCCTTGAGGATGTTTGGCAGCCAGAAGGCCGTGGAGAGAGAGCAGGAAAGGGTTAAATCTGCTGGGTTCTGGATCATCCATCCCTACAGCGACTTCAGGTACAATTCCCCCCTCCTGGCACACCCAAAACTAGCTGGTCTCCCCTTCCTCTCCCATGCCCAACTCAGACCTTTCTGCAGTGCACACACCCAGGCAGAACTTTCTTTCATTTCCTAGTTAGAGGAGCTGGAGGACACATCCAAGATCTGCTCCAGCCAAACAACCTGCAGATTTCATTTCTATTTAAGCTTAGTTCTAGTGACCCCACACTAGTAGTAATTCTAAATTGTGTCTTTAAGCCAACAAATGTATTTTCACATTGGCTTTTTATAAGGGAAATCCTCTCTGTAAGTTCAGTGTAAATGTGGAAAAACGTTCGCACCTGCTGCACAACTCTTAGACTGAAAGTGTGGTGGCTGCTGCTGTGTAACTGGTCCTACACCTCCAGTTCAGAACATAAGGTCTGCCTGATTCCTGGTTCTGATCCTGGTTTGGTACTTCTTGAGTCCTACCCCTTGTTCCCAAAGAGTTAGGGCAGAATGTTGCTACTGTTGCTTTTCTGTGTGGCTTTGTACTGCAGCATCCCTTGTCAGGAATTGGTATGTGCAGGGGAGAGCAGCAGTATTAAGAAGGAGCTTAACACCTTCAGAGTCTTAGAGAGAAAGATCTCTTTTGCCTCTGCAGATCCATATTTGCAAAATTCATTTGGATAGGGAATAGTTAACATTTGTCTTTGTGAAAGTAATGGCTTGCTTTCACTCAGACAGCAACATTTCCATGAAGATTAATAAGGACATTAGCTTGTAAACCCTACAGCCATTTTTTATGGAGTTCTGTATAGCAGAGAGGTTGGCTTTGGGTATTTCCCTGTCTCATGCCCAGGTGAATTGTCCTCTGCAATATGTATATAAAGTACTGCAATCAATAATTAATTACTTAGCGCAGTCAATGGCTAAGGTTTATTGCTTCAACTTTCATTACAACTGGCTTACACCTCACATTTAAAAGCACACAGAAGAACATTCTTCAAACACATATCTATCAAATAACATTATTTTATGGAATTCTTGGACTCTTCATGAAACCTTGCATTGGTCCCTGAGTACAGTTAGAAAGAAAGATAATGGAAGGAAGGAGTTGCAGGGTGGATTTGGGTGCCCAAATACAGAAGCCTCTTGATACTACCTACTAGGGGTTTAGCAAGCAGTCCACATGCTTAGAAGAGTCAGCACTGGCACCAGATTCCTGCACATTTACTTGGATTAACAAATGTTATTAGAAAGCTCTGTGAATTGGAAGACTGCACTGTCATTTGAATTCAGTGCATTCCAGTCTCCCGAGCACACAGCTGACCGAGCATATGAGGGTTTCCAGGAGCTACATCATGATACATAGTCTTTGCAAGTACAATCTCACTCAAACCCAGATGGGAAAGAGTCTAAAATTGCCTCCCAGTTGTGACTGATCAAGTCATAACTCACAAACATGGTGAAATGGGAGAGTCATTAGCTTTAAAAAGAACAAACCCAATTTCATACTGTTGGCTTTTATTTGGATTATTTGCTATGAGTCTGGAGTTTAACTACTTTGCTTTCTCAGGTTATCCCAGCAAGGTGTTTTCAGTGTGTCACACCCTTGAGGAATTTTTGCTTTAGTCTCTGGGTTGTATTTGGATTTATGCAAAAGTAGCGTTCAGTTTGCATGTCTTTTATGTATCTGTACAGTGGATCTATTCCCTTCCATCTTTCTTACTACGTTTTCAGCACAGAATCAGGCTGGCAAACTTCAGTGACAGGATTGTAGCAGTAGCTGAGGTAACCACCTTGCCCAAGGTGAGATGCTCCTAAGAGTTCATGTTTTGGAGACTCTTAGTGAACCAGTCCTGCCTCCTTAAAACAGCACAGGAAACTAGGAGGTGAGTTTTGACTGCTGAGGTACTCAGCCATGGGGCCACTCCTAGCCTTGCACAAAGGACTGAGATATACAGGCAAGCTTAGAGTCTGCCCAGCCAGAAGATCACACTGAGGCTGCTAACAGCCATTCATATGCATGCAGCTGTATATGTATATATGCATGTGTGACTCCTTGGTATTAATAATATAATCCTCCCCAGTGTAGCTTTGCATTTGTGCAGAGAAAGCACAATGAGTTGGGTATCTGCACCCTGATGCAAGACACTCTCTGCTTGGGGTCAGACTCATCTGGCTGCTTTGTGTTTCTTCTCAGTTGATGCTAGAAGCCTTGCACACAGATATGTGCCTTCTCCTACTGTTCTATACCAACATCAGATGGAGCAGTGGTACTGGCTGTACAGAGACACATTTAAAGAGGTGGGGAGGAGTTGAATGTGCTACCCTATGGTCAGTATGTGTATTTTCCAGGGAACTTTGTTAACCTCTGCTTCTGGGTCACTTGTAGCATATCTGTTTGAATATGAGTATGCTTAGGGAGAATGCATGGGCTTCCATGAAAAATGACCTCTGAACAATGGCTGCCCTGAAGGAGAAGAGTGGGAGCGTTCCCAGATATTCCTTGGATTTTGTATTCCCTCCTCCTCTGAATACTGCTAAAGCATCTGTCTTGGAAACATCTCACATGAATAATTATATTTTCTGACCTCTGAAATGCAGCACATTGCACCAAAGAGCAGATATTATCAAACTGTTTGCAAGAGCTCTATCCTTGACCCAAAGGACTCTCTTTTCTGCTTTGAAAATTACGCAGTGCAATGCGTGATTGCTCCTTGTTACAGATGGGTGCAGAGTCTGGAGCATCAGGACCTTATCTCCATTATCCTGCACTTCTCTGCCACCAAAATTGCACAGCAGCATTTGGTGGACATGGTTCAAGTTAAATATTTAGACCCAGATCTTGGTTTCTGTCTTTTTGGAGAAATGAGTTTCACCTCTGAGAGTGAGCTGTATCTCCAGGCATTGTGGTAGAGCTCCAGACCTTGTGACTCTTGTCTCAGTACAGCTTGAGATGGGAAGTTTTGAATGGAACACTCCAGTCTATTTACTGGAGCTCAGTTCTGCTGCAAAATGACATAGGTGTCATTCCTCTGCCATCATGGAATTGCTTCTCCTTTGCAGTATGTGAGAGAAGTTCCTGGTTTAGCATAGAACAGAGGCTTTCATCATAGGCTTATTACATTATCCTTTTAGCATCTAACATGGCTAATTCCAGTGGCAAATCTATGACCCTCCAAGAGTAAAGCAAATTAATATAGATTAAGGCTCTGTTGATTTCTGCTTTTAGTCCATTGTGAGAGGAAAAGACACCAAATGACCTTTATAAAAAACAAACTGCCTGCCCCTGAGTACTCATGACTAATGCAGTGGACTAGGTCTGGAAGCACTTAAAAGGTGGCTTAGCAATTTCTAGTGAAAATAAGAATCCTAGCTCCGTTTCTGAGGTGCAGCTGTATGTGCTAACAGCCTGAGTTTAGTTGCATCTGGGGTTGATTGCCCATCAGTGCAGAGCCAAACACTATTTCCTAGATCAAGATTTATCTGTGACTTTGAAAGCTTTTCCACTGGGTAGATAGAATTATAATTTACTGCTAAGAGAAAGCATTGATCCAGTACAATCAGTTTAATAAGAAAATTCCAGGCAAAAAATGATCTATCTAGTTTGTAGCTGACTGAAGCATATTGGGTGTAGCTGCTCTCCAGAACTGCTTGTAAAAAGGTGTAGCATGCTGCTTTTAGAAAGGCCTGAGAACAGAGACACTACCCGAAGGACCAGAGTAGTCCAAACAGTGGATGTAAATAGAACTGAGCATAATTCACTGCCCAGTAATCTATTAACTGCTTCACAGAAAAGAGAAGCTGCTGCCTCCTTGAAAGCAATGAAAATATCCCACTCAGTAGCAGAATCCAACTTCAGCTTTTAAGGTTTGTTTTTTCATTGTTCTCCTTTACTTGTGATGGTTGTGTGCAAACAGATCCCATTTTTCATTTGCTTCCTCTGCCAGAGCCACCTGTCTGCTTGGGAGCCTGGGGAGATTTCTGTGACAGGTAGGGGAATTCCTGCAGGACAAAGTCATTTGCTTCCCTTCCTGCTGCTCCAGACCTCTGAGCAGTGTCATTCAAGGACACTCATTGGGAATCAGTGGGATTTACTAATTCCAGTACTAAACACTGAACTCAATAGCAGTGATGGGATTGAGCAAAACTGGGGAGGATGCATGTTTCCCTTTTCCACTCTCTTGAGTAGAACCAATTACCTGCATTCCTGATGGGAATACTGCTCCAGAAATGGAGTATGTTCTTCTTAAGCTTTCACTGTGTTGTGAGGAGGGTGAGCAATGTGTGAAGCATACAGCACTGCTTCATGACTGTGGGTCACTTGGGTGGCTGTTGCTCTCCCTGCTCTCAGGCAGTAATGCCCTTTTCTGCAGCCCAGAATGCTGCTGCTTGCACCCGCCTTGCTTCGATTCAGAAGCTGCCCACAGCAGCAAGCTCCCCTCATATGACTTGTCCACTGCTCGTAGCAAACTAAAACGTAAGCTGCTCACTGTGTGAGCCTTATGTCCAGCAGATTGAAATTTGGGGTCAGAGAAACCTCTGCTTAGAGGAAAAGGTCAGGGACACAGCTGCATTCGTAGCAGAACCTGTCATTAGAAACAAAACCAAACTGCAGCTCAGGCCCAGGTTTATTGCTAGGCAGCTCATTGACTGTGCTGGCTTCTTTGCGTTTTCATCGTGATGGCAGTTGACTCAAAATAGTGTGGGGACACTGTTGGGTGAGGAGGGGGAGATGCTTTCTTGAAGTCACATCTTGCTGTCTCTACTGCAGACAACTTTCTGCCAATTCCCAGGGCAGCTGTGCTGGAGCAGAATAAGAGGAATAATATGAGAGATAATCTAAATCCCACTGAACAGCATGGGTTGGATTTCTGTACTCTTCAGTGGACTGTGAATCAGGCTGCAGGAGAAGAAACATGGTTTTGTGACCATAAGCTAAGGAGACCAAACTAGTGCAGCCACACTTCCCATGGCCACAGGCAAGTCATCACAGCTTCACATCATGACAGGGAGGATGAAAACCCCACACTAGACAATCAGTGTGGGGATACAGATTTTAGTATGAGACAGGTTCAATGCTAGAAAAGGCAGCGTTTGAAATACGAAGGCCTTGGTAGGAGAAACACCTCAGTGTATCACCATAATAAATTTTAAGACTATAATCATATAATCTTACAGTACTTTCATGTATGTTCAGGTGCAGAAACTGAGATGAAAGTGTATAAATAAATACTAAAACAAGAATTGAGATTTAAGATTAAGATTTTGTGCATAAACTTAATTCAGGCCCTTCAAATATCTCTCTGCCCCTAGATGAACATATTGTCTCTTCAGAGAAGCCCATCCCTCATCCATTGCGCACAGGGATGGTTCCTTTGTGAAAAACATTACCTTGGTGTAGTCAGTTTGAGTACCTGTTTTGCAGAGGATGTATCATTACGCAGCATACCTTATGTTCAGAACTCTGCCTCTGTAGGAACAATCATTTGGAGGATTGAGCAGCCAGCCAGAGAAACCCGATGCCACCCACCCTCTTCCCAAGCCTCTGATGTTTGTTAGTTTAGCTGTTGTTACAGCAAACACCACCCCCCCCCCCCCAACATAGCTGTGAATAATGACATAGCCGTTCTCTTTAATCACCACATAAGAACATTATTGTAATCACAGTTTTGGGTTGAGTGATTTGCCTAACACCTCTGCAGGAACTTTTTGGCAGAGATAGGCTCTCCAGGGCACCGCTCATCTGCCCTCGCCATCACATCTCTCTCTGCAGCTCCTTATCTCTTTCATTGCAAACCTTCCAGGTAGTGCAAGAATGAGCTCCTATAGAAAATCTCACTCCTGCATGCGTCTGCCTCAAGCCCTTCCTCTCATCTCAGGTGAATTCTATGAGAAGAACTGTTTTGAATCTTGTAATGACTGTAACAAAATATAGTCAACCTCCGTTCTGCTATTTCATAACCTGAGCTTTTGACTTTGTAGTCTCATTTTTAACGCAGTGCTTTTGTACAGTTGTTAAGGTTTTGAAAAAACAAATCAATCCCTATCCTCATCACAATCGTCTCTCTGGATTCATTGACAGGTGTGGATCTTGTCAAGGATATGCTGCACTGCCCTCTGCTCTGAATTAAGCATGGCTCTAGCAGGTAGTTACAGCAAAGCAATGATGATGCACCAGGTTCTTGGGTTACTCTCCAGGCTTTGAAGGGAAATACTCTGCTTATTACAAACTCTCTTCTTGTTTTCTCCCCATCTTCTACCCCGTTGTCTCGAACCTGTTGTTTTCCCCATCCCTCACTTCATGTTTGTGTTTCTTATCACATCAGTCCCATCTCCATTATCTGGGCTTCTCGAGGTAGATTTCTTGCCCAGCCAGTCCTAGGTCCTGGTACCCACTTACTATCTGATCACTGTTTTCCACCTGGCTTTAGTTCTCAGTAACACTCCTCCCGTGCCCATGCAATATTCCAGTTGTAATATATTGCACTTGGCTCTTCACTCAGGCTGGTTCACTCCCTTGCCAGTCACCATCCTTCAGAGTTTTTTTCTGAGGCCTCTCCCCAGATAAGTTTCATCTCCTTCTGTATATTCTTAATTGCAGTTGTTGACTCTTCAGGCAATCTCAGTTTTCTCAGGCCCTTCTTTCCTTCCTGATTTAAGAATGGATCATTTTGCCTGGTAATTTAAAGCCCTTTCACATTATCTCTTTCCATCCTTGGACTCTTCCAGCCCAGCAATGTTTAGACAAACTACCCATTTTTTACCTTTTAAGCTTAAACTACCTCGATCCTCAGAGCTAAGCATTTAAAATTATGAATTTGTATAGAAGCACAGTCTCCATTGCATTGGTGTGAAATAGATTTTATTTGAGGAAAAATGTGTTTTCTGAAGGTGTTTATTTGTAGGCACACACAGAATCTGTGTAGGACTTTTCAATATTATTCTAAGCAGGTAAAGTGAAGTTTTCAAGACAGGGTTATTCTGGTTAGGTAATGGTGCTAGTGCTTTCTGTGGCGCTGAGGTTTTTCTGCTGTAGAGTCACTGCTGCTGCACTGAAACCCATTTATTATACAGATAAAAGAGCGATCTTTGTCTGAGGGTAACAGTGTAATTTCAGCTTGAGATCATTGAAATATGTCTTTGTTTCTGATGTGTTATGAGCATCTCATTAGCAAGTCCATGAATCCCTCAGTTTGCTCTTGAACCCAACTATCTGAGCTCTCCTCTCTACCAGAGGATAGATTCCTCCCTTTTTCCTATGTTTGAAAGCTGTGTTGGTGCCAAGGCAGTTATAGGTCAATTGAGTTACTGTTAGTTCTAATTGGCACTCTAACAAGCTATTAAATCCATTTACCTACAGATGAATGTCATTCAAAAAACAAAGGTGCCAAGTTCTTTGCTGTCTTTGAGAACTTCAGAAAACCCCAGTTCTGCCAGTCCCACTGGTGACTGTAAGGGAAAGGCCAGGCTGTAGGGAAGTGGCCAGTGAGAGCGGAAGATTTCACCCCTGAAGATTTATGCCACGAAGTCCGGGCTGGTTCCTGTGTGGCAGGGGGGGAGACTATTTCCAGAACTTGGGGTCAAAAGGAAGAATTAAGAAAATCACCAACTCAGGCAAATGCTGTTCTGTGTTT
This sequence comes from Melopsittacus undulatus, assembly GCF_012275295.1. Classification (NCBI taxonomy): domain Eukaryota; kingdom Metazoa; phylum Chordata; class Aves; order Psittaciformes; family Psittaculidae; genus Melopsittacus; species Melopsittacus undulatus. Next base: position 12,827,284 of record NC_047535.1, on the reverse strand, counting down.
GTAACATCACATGGATTTGTTTCCATGTGGAGAGACCTCCATCCTCTGTTCCTCTATTGGTTCTCAGTGTCCCACATGTGTTCCTGTGAGTGCTGATGCAGGTGTAGGATTCGCAACCATCTTTCAAATCAGGCAACAGTGTCTGGGGACATTATTACCTTTTCGATATCTGGTGATCTATAACTCCATGAGATTTACTTGCTCTGTGTTGCAGAAGAGTCAGAGTTATTATGGTGAGCAGGGTTGATGTAAGTTCTGTTCTGAAACATTTAGGTAACCTCTTCCTTTAGCAGTGCTTATTCCCACATTATCCCAGCATTTTCTTAGTGAGACAGTTGTAAACCAGTAATTTTTCAGCCTGTAAGTCAGGACAAGGTTTCTTGACCAAGCGGCACTGCAAGTTCACCCTGAGGTCTTCAAATCAAAGCTGCTTTCTATATGACAAGCAGTAAGAGCTGCTCAGGTATCCTTGCTGAAGCGGGCAGATGAGAACGCAGCTTGGCTCTGAGCAGGCTCTGCAGTGCTGACAGCTAATAAAGCCAGGGTTTTGTCAGCAAACAAAGCAGTTAGGACTCCAGAAAGAGAGAAGAGAGAGCAGATGTGTGCTGGGCTAACAAGGTGCTATTATAGAGACCTTTTTTCTGCCCTTTTCCATCATGAATGGTTGCTACCTGGGAAGTCCCTTTACAAATTGAAATTATTCATTCCATGCATTATATTCACAGTGGCTGACATCAAATATGGTCACTCTGTGCCTAGTATCAGCACCAGGCTTGTAAATCCAGGCTGTTCACTCCCAAGGAGATGCTGCATGCAGCGGGGGAAGACAGTGCCAGTGGGCGCAAAGCAGAGGAGAATCCAAAGGAGAATTGCAAGGTCAGCTTGAGGGCCCATCACTCGGACATGATAGGGGCATAACTGCTACCCCAGTGATGCACAAAAGCTAATCTCATTTGTGGTGCCTCGTCCAAATGTGCTAATTAAGGATTTAAATCTCTGCTTCTTTGGATGGAGAGGTTGCCTGTGTTTATGCATCTATTGTCACAGAACTTAGAGGCAGGAGAAGTGCTGCAGGTTGCCAGCTCACTCTAGTGTAGGGAGCTGTAACTCCTGGGGTTTTGAATTTTCACAGCTGTGCTCAGGGTTCTTGTGACTGCCAGGAAATCCATAGCTGTACCCTGAGTAACTCCTCACCCCTGGACACAGCTCCAGGGAGGCTGGGTGCACAGGAGCTCTGGTGGGATTCAGATTTCCTGGTCAGAGCTGCTTGAGCACTGTTGCAGTCTGATGCTCAGTTCCACCCCCTGCATGTTTGGGGGATGGAAAACCCGTGAAGTGCAGCTGGATTTCCCTGGCTGTGGGAAAGCAATGTCTTGTGAAGTTATCAGCACTCAAAGCCTGTGAGGGAGATAAGAGCTGCATTCCCCAGACTCGGGGACTCCACTTTACTCAGTGCCTTCCTTCCAGTGGCTGCTCTTCACACGTGATTTGAGGGCAAGGTGCTAACTCATCCCAGCTCTGCCATCGGTGTCACCTGGTGCAGTGTCACCTGCCTGACCCTATGCAGGTTTTTAACAATAGCAAACCCGCTTTCATTGAGCACAAATTCTTGATGCTTGATCTTTCCCCCATTGCTTTGAAGCACTAATGCATTCATAAGTTAGACTTCTATTAATAACACAGGGAATGTTTTTCTTCCATCTCTGGTTGTCTGTGAATTGTAGGGAGGACAGAAGAAACAACTAGTCTAGATTACAGCTTATGGGCTCTTCACCTTGATGCCTCTACAGAGCATTTGTTTCATTCTCCCATTGCTCATTTAGCTGCATATACACTTGGAATCATAAGCAAACTGATCATAACAAACTGGAAGGCAAGTCAGGCATCTTGTGGAGACTCTGGGAGCCATCCTGAACAGAATACACTGTGCCTTGATCTCCAGCTTTGAAAAGGGGTGATGGTACTGCCAGGGGTTGTGGAAGATGCTGTAGAACTCCGAAAGATTTTAACGTAGCAGAAGATGCCAGAGTCAATGTCAGCAAGGGTATGGTTCATGTCCAGGAGGTGGTTCCATGAGGCTTTCTTCATGACTGTTCTTTTCTGTGTACTGCTGTAGATTTGGTTACATCTCTTGTCCGTCTTTTGCAAGGACCCCAAAACTGAGTAAATCCATGTACGGAGAGGGAATTTCTGGGTAATTGGGTTATTTGCCTCAGTAAGGAAACCAGTTACCAACCTGCACACTTCCAGTAAGGTGCTATATTGTATATCACATTTAGAGCTAGGCTGGGAAAAGAGAGAAAAAAAGCCTGCATGGGAAGGGAGACAAAAGGAACTTCACCTTTTGTGTCTGTAAATGAGAACTGTGCAGCACCTGCGTGGGCTTTGGAGAGGCTCTGAAAAGGAGATGATCCCGTGTATTGCAAGGTGTGTGTCCCTTTTCTTTGGGAATATGTGGCCTCTTGGCTTTTCTAAACACTCCTGAATAAAAGGTCTGGCACAAGGAGCTAGCAAATGGGCTGTCCTTTGCTGTGCTGTGGCAGCAAACATCCTGTAAGCTTGCTGACTCTAAGCTGATGGGAAATCTATTGTGACCCTGGTTTTCAGCGCAAACCCAAGTGTGCTTCAGGGCATGCCAGCCAATGGGTGAGGTGGTGCACCGTGTATGCTGTGGTTAGAGAGCAACTAGGCCCATTCCTCAGCTGGGAATCAGCGCAAATGCCTGAGTAGAAGACATGCTTAATCACTCCAGTTTCAGTAGTGACTGTTGGCTCAACCCTGACTTCACTTGGAAAGTTTCTGGGCCTCAGTTTTGCAAAACCTCATGTGAAGTTAGATCTTAGGCAGAAGCTCTTCCCTGTGAGGGTGCTGAGGCGCTGGCACAAGGTGCCCCAGAGAAGCTGTGGCTGCCCCATCCCTGGCAGTGTTCAAGGCCAGGTTGGACACAGGGGCTTGGAGCAAGCTGCTCCAGTGGAAAGGGTCCCTGCCCATGGCAGAGGGTTTGGAACTGGATGAGCCTTAAGATCCCTTCCAACCCAAACCATCCTGGGATTCATGAAAGATACCTTGCTCAGAGCTTCTCAGTGTATTCCTGTTATCACTGGGCTCCTCTGTCTTTGTCTCTTTACAGCATAGGCACTCCTGTCATCTCTTCCTGATCCATCATCCAGATAGGGCGAATTCCTCTGGCTTCTTATTGTCTAGCTGGGCCAGAGCCTCCCAGAAAAGGGCAGCTCTGCTGGTTGCATGCTCCTTTTGCAGCACAAACAGGAACTGGGGCTAACAGTGGCAGATGTGGGTATGGCCTAGGGCTCCTGCTTTTGAACAGGGGATCTCAAAGCCTCATCTGCAAGTAAATTCACACAGCAAAATCTGCACTGCAGACAAAAAAAAGATTTGCCTTGACATCATCTGCCCTGCTCAGAGCTCCGCAGTCAGTCAGGAGAGCAGCACACAGCTTCCAGCCTGGCTAGCTCGGGAGAATTAAAACTAAGCTTCCTCATGAGCTAATGCGAGCTGTTCCCACCCCAAACACAGACTGTTGGGTGGCTTTGTGTCTGTCTAACCATTACTGCATGTGGGTGGATATGTTATGTATGTGTGAATGAGTCTGCTTTGGAAATGAAGACATAACATCGGGGGTGCAGCTAATAATACAATGCCTTGTGAGTGATGTGGATGTGAAAAATGCAAAACAGAGCTGAGCGTGTCAAGGATCACTCTCTCTGGTACCACAGGATGGTGATTCCCAGGTCCAGGCCACTGCTACCTCTCTTTTTTTGCTCTTCATCCCACCCTAAAGCACCTCAGATGGTTTTCCAGTCCTCTGCTGAAATTGAAAAGCAGGGAAAAAAAAGCAGTGGAATGTCTCCAAAGCCCAGTCCTCCAGTGAGCACAACCCTCTTTGCAGGGCAGAGCAGTGCTTATGGAGAATAGGAAGTGACAGAGGTGTTTGCTTGTCTATCAAGATGAAGGATTATGCCTATCCATGAGTATAGCTGTGGGAGATACTGGTATATGGAAGTCACTGGGGGAGTGGGGAGATATATCCCCTATGGGACTTGGAAGCTGGTAGAGAGGGTATTATTTTCACAAGGCTGAGCTGTTTTTAAACCTTTCCTTTCATGTAATTATCACACTTGTGTTTTCCCAGTCATGGCAGGCCATGAGCATTTCTTTCCAGCTTCTCAGAAACAAGCTGTGAAAGAGCTGAACAAGATGCCTTGGCCTTAGTCATTCACTTTTCCTCAGCTTGGACCACAAATGAACTTTGGGCCTTGCTTTTGGTGCACAGCCTTGTGGCTGAAGGTTCTTTCAGGGAAAGAATAGTTCTTCCAAGTCAGGAGAGGTAAGTGGAAAGTTGTGCCTGCCACAGACTTGGCTACTCAGATCTGCAGTGCAGTTAGGGATGAAGACATAGGGTTGGTGACACCTCCAGTTGGAATGGTTCAGGATGGAGCACAGCTTTCCTATAGCTGCTCACAAGAGGAGGGGAGAGTATGCTTTATGAGGTCTTTGAAAACTTGTTTTTCAAAGGGAAGATACATAGCCCTGGGCAGCTCAGAAAGCAGAAGGGAGGATATCCCAGATAAAGGAGTTTTGTAGTAATAAAACCTAACCTGATCTTTCAAAATCCATGGCTGCTGACAGAGCAGACTACTAGCCTACGAGCAGCCAGATAACACAGTGAGTAGTTTTAGGAAAGTTTGAGTAGTATGCTTGAGCTGTATTCATACCCTGCCCTGAAACACTAGTTGTGTATGGTTGTGCTGTGTACTGTGGAAGTGCTGTACTTCCCCTTAGCATTAGCTTTGTTGCAGTGCAGGGTCAGGTGATTTCTCCACACACTGGGGTTCTGGTGGATCCATCATAATTTCTTTGAAATTAGTTGTTATCAATAGATAAAATGTATGGAGCCAAATTCTGTGGTGAGAATCCACTGCAGCTAGTGAAGGTGACACTGAGAACCGGTTTTACTCCTTGGAGATATTTCTGGCCTGTGTCTCTTCTACAGGTACCTCTGAGGCTCGTATGGACAGTGTCTAGCATGAGAACTGCTAATACTGCATTCGTGTGAGATATCAGACTGCATTCACATTTTGGTGTTTGTGGAGTGGATTTTCAAGCAGGACTCAGTGAGGCTGGTTCTCAGTTGCTAGAGTGGAAGTACTTTAAAGCACTGAATATTCTGCTCTTTGCCCACAAAATAGCTATTTCTGATTCAATGTCTTTCATAAAGGAGATCCCTAAATTACAGTCTGAATATCTAATGAGGTAAAATGGCTTTAGATGTACTCGAAGGCAGAGCTGATGTGCTCTGCCTGCACTCCAGTGAAAGACCTGCTGCTGTTCCCCGCGGAAACCAGGGAGTGCTGAGGATGGTGGCTCCAGGGACTTGCAGAGCTTTCTTCCAGGTGCCCTCGTCACTGAGCCATCTTTATACTTCTCTTTCTCAGCCTTCCTGTATCTACTGAGCACCAGCCAGTTTGGCTGAGTCATATCACATATATTTTTGGTGGGACGAGTTTGAAAGGTACAGAGGAAAACTGTAACTTTTGCCTTATTACTAAACTTAAACAGAAGGACTAGATTAAATTCTGGGCTAATTCACATAATATGCTAGTACATTCCCTGCTCCTGCTGAAATCAAAGGCTACAATAGCCTTGAAATAAGGCCCTGTCTGTGTAGAAGTGTATTTCAAGTTTTAGAGAAGAGGGCCTTTGAAAGTGCATTCCTGTGCTGCTTCTTGGAAAAGCTGGAATTCACTGAGACATTGCTGCCATCCTTGGTGTCCAAAATGGGGCAGGGAACAGACTTGCCTCTAGGCACCACAAGCAAAGGATTACACATGCCTTTTCTTTTAAGACATGAAATTTGAAGAAGCCTGGAATAGTCTTTTGTGGCTATAACTTTCCGTACCCAGAGCATGGTTTGGTTCTTTTAGGTTTTCTTCTTCCAGCCTGGGGACCAGAAGTCCCTATTGGTGGGGAGGGCTATGGCATCTGCAAAGTGCCGTTGCCCATCTTGCACTTGGGCTTCAGGCAGGAATAGACCCCGTCCTCACCAAAAGAGAACAGAAAGAGCTCTTGCCTAGAAGAAAGGAGATTTAAGATTTAAAGCAGGTAGATTGAAAATGTACAATTGGACCTCCTTTATCAGTGGAATCTGTACCTTAAATAGGCAGGAGAGAGCTTGAACCTGTCCCACTATCCTTTTGGTAGTGATTCACTGTGTCAACAAAACCACTTGCACATTTCAGGTACAGCTGAAGTATAAGGTACTATATAAGGTAATTATATAGAATGAGGTTATTATAAATATATATGGTAATATATAGAATGAGATTATTCTCCCTATATATAAGGTAATTATATTGGTCATATGTCCAAAAAGATTGTGATTTCACATTCCCTTTGTCACATGTCTGAGCCCTGGTGCTGATGTGCAAATGAAGAGAGGATTTTACATTATTTATTGGGTTTTCATGACTATCATGTCTGTACTGTCCCAGCTGCTTGTAGAAATAGCTTTGTAATATTCCTGTGAAATAGCAAATATGTATATTCCCATTTTAATGTATTGAAAACTAATACATTGAGAAACTGCATTCTTTTCTAGTGAGTTGTTCACAGAATGTGAACTTGAGTGGTGGAGCTCTCAGTGACAGGACTGTCTTACCTTGTTCTGCAGTGTCCCTCTTGGGAGGCTGGGAACTGGCAGGCTGAAGCCTCCTTGTTATGTATTGATGGAAAATGGGCTGCATCAATCTGAATATATTTCTGAAACAACTTGTTTCTGGCAGGTTGTTCATTCTAAAAATACAGTTATTTCTAATTGCTGAGCAGAATGCTTAATGAATTCTTCCTTCCCAAGAACAATTCATCAAAGACATGATTTAGGGCTGGCACTTGCTCCCCCAGGGCTCAATGGCTGTGTTCCATTGACTTAAATACAGCAAATCAAGGCCAGGCCATACTGGAAAAGATTTATCTAAGCGTTTTTTAATGGTGCCTATCACTATTTGTCTGCATGTCTCTGGCAGAAAAGTGCTGTATGTATTGGAGGAGCAGCACTGGACTGTATAGTACAGTTCCAGTAAGATGCTGTGTTTTGGAACCAGTGTTTTCCCATTTTATATATATTTTTAAAGAGAGTTATTATGCAAACTCCCGTTGATCATCATGGGCATTCAGAATGGTGAGGAAGGGAGCTGCAGTTGCAGCTTGCTCTGGAAGGTTTCTCAACTGGACTCTGTGGGTCACTGAGCCCCTGCGACATGGATTAGAGCTTTGAGAAAGGAGAATCTGCTGGGCATCCCCAACACACCTCAAAGATATGCCCTTTCTACATGTCCTGGAAGGAGTGGGAGAGATCCATCAACATCCTGCATCTTGGCAAAAGCATGGGTGTGAAGTAAGAATGCCCAGATCCCCAAGAAGCTGCTCCCGTGGAGCACCCTTTGTGCCATGGAAGTTGAAAAGCCAACATGCCTCCTACCAGTCTGACAGGAGGGAAGAGGCCTCTTATGCCTTGAATGTAGCCACTGTTGTTTTCTACTCTGAGGTGTTTCCTCCTAGGGCAGGTGTGTCTGGGGGTCCTTTTTCTAGGGGAGAATAAATGAACAATTTCTGATTTTCTCATTCTCCTCGCTCAGAGTATGCCCCAAGTCCTTGTTTTTTCCCACATCTCCTGCTGCCTGTAGGCTTCTGCTGGGTTCCCTCATTTCAGTCAGTTCAATGCAGAACTGTTTGTGGGGCCAACAAATAATAGTTTATCAGAAACTTAGAAAAGGCTTTGGAGAGCAGTTCCTTACATAAGGAGCTGCCTTTCTATGGAGCTGAAGTGTCCTGAAGTCACTTGAACAGATTCAGGATTCCTGATCTCCTCCTTTTTGGTGTGGACCTGCCCATGAGTTAGGCACTCAGGAGGCAACCACCTCTCTGCTGCACACCTGCCTTGGTTTCCCCAGCTGCCAATGCTGAGGGTGAGCCTCAGCCACCTGCATCAAGAGCTTTGAGGTCAAAAGGAAAAGAATCCCTTGTGAGCTACATACTGTTTCCGTAGGTGCAGTGATTAATTCAGCATCCAGTGTTAGGAGGGGATAGTAGATTCACGTGGATGCCTTAGGTAAGCACAGCCTTGGCACAGTATGTTTCTGCTGAGACCTAAAATAATCAGAGGTGGTTGGACCTTTTTTTCTCTTAACTGCTGCATTTTTAGCAGGTGATTTCATCTCTTGTCCAGGGTCTCAATACCTGGATCACAGAATCACAGAATGGGTTGGGACCTTAAAAATCATAGAATAGCATCCCTTGAGCACTGTCGGGGATGGGGCAGCCACAGCTTCTCTGGGCACCCTGTGCCAGTGCCTCAGCACCCTCACAGGCAAGAGCTTCTGCCTAAGAGCTCATCTCAGTCTCCCCCTTGGCAGGTTAAAGCTACTCCCCTTGGCCTGTCCCTACAGGCCCTTGTCCCAAGCCCCTCTTCAGGTTTCCTGCAGCCCCTTTAGGCACTGGAGCTGCTCTCAGGTCTCCCCTTCAGGAGCCTTCTCTTATCCAGGCTGCCCCAGCCCAGCTCTCTCAGCCTGGCTCCAGAGCAGAGCTGCTCCAGCCCTCGCAGCATCTCCATGGCCTCCTCTGGACTTGCTCCAACAGCTCCATGTCCCTCTTGTGCTGCTGCCCCAGAGCTGGATCAGGGCTGGGGGGGGGGGGGGGGGGTGGGTTCTCGGAGCACAGCAGAGGGGGCAAATCCCTTCCATGACCTGATGCTCTAGGGACACAGCCCAGCACATGCTTACCCATAAGATCCCAGCAATGTTAGGTTTGTTTGGGATTCACTGAATAACTCTCTGCAAACAAGAGTTTGATGTTAGCAGCAGGAGAGAGCTGGAGAGGAAAAAGAGATTCTGCTTTTGCAACTGAAACACACATAGCCACCACCTCATTACTGTGTTCCCTGTCTTACTCCCTTCCACCCCCATCTTAGAACAAGAGGCTTATGGCTGGCACTTTGTGCTGAAGCTGGTCTGAAACAGTGATGCCAGCATGCACATTTCCCACCAGGGCTGGAAGTGCTGATGTAAACCAGTGTTCTGCTGGTGATTCTTATAAAGTAATATTGGTCAGTGTCAGCTGAGGTTTGGAAATAGCATACAATATATACTTCAGCCATCCCACTCCATGGTCCACACACATTGCTTCTTTGGTGCTTCCTCAGCCTCCAACACGTGAAGCCATGCTTCTGAGAGTATGGACTTCACAGTATATCTTATTGAGTAAATTGCTTCATGTAGCTGAACAACAGCTGCATCAAGTTCAGGTTTGAGCCATCCTGAGGCACAGAAAGCTCTTTCTCTGTTCTTTGGTCTTTCATCATAAGGTGATAGGATGTAAATGGCCAACTACGCAGACAAATGGCATGCAGAGTTGTTTCTAAGGCAGCTTAAACCCACTGCTTAAACCTGCTGCAAGATGGTTGTCCTGGTGGTGCATGGTTCAAAGGTTGTGGTGAGTACCCCAAACCTGGATCTCTAGGAGCCCCTATGAGAGCCTGGATGTTGTTAAGAGACCTTCTGCTTCACCCCACTTTCTATGTGGGGAGGCTGGAGTTGTGATTCCTAATCAACACCAAGCTGTGGCACAGCAATACCTAGGAGGAACATTTTTAGCATCTCAGATGGCTAGAAGTCTTTTTGTCAGCCTGGTAGATGACTTTGCTATCTGCTGCATGCTTTTGTCAGCTCTCTGTGGGCTACTGTAGAGCATGAGGACATCAATTTGTCAATCCAAAGGAAAACAACCGCTAGCAGAAAGCACTGCTCCCCACTTTGTAAGCTGTGATTCTTACCTAGTTATGATTCATGTCATCTCTCTGCCTTAGTTTAGCGTTTAATTATAGTAAAATTGGGTTCCTTGTGGTGAGGCTGACATCCTAAACATGTATTATGTCGAGAGAGCCATGTCAGTACAAGCCAGTTGTGAATCCAGCCTGTCATCCTTGTAGCTTGTCAAGAAGATGAGTTGGTGGCGGATAGCTGTTCAATCAGTTGGTGTCATATGGGTGCAAATCAAACCCTTGGCCCAATATTGCTGCTTTTTGAGACAGTTTGGGACTCTCTAGTGCAGATTCACCTTCCCAACAGCCTGCCTGAAGCCTTGAATTTGACTCATGCTGCATGTTGGATAGGAGCCAGGGCCTGGACTTCATAATGTCACAGCTTATGCATGTCTTTAGGCTTTAGCCCTTCACATTCCATAACATATTCATGATGACTTGGAAGCTGCAGCCCTTATTGATCTAGCTGTTCACTACACAATGTATGGCATGTTTCCATGGCAATAGGTCCCCCAAAAGTGGCTTCCTCCCTTTCCTCAGTTTATTGGTCTTTTTCATTATTAAATAATCAGAGATAAATGCACACAGAGAAGGGTCAATGGCTGGATCAATGGGCAGCAAGCAAGAGGAACTTTTCCATATTCGTGCTAAGGATAGATTTCAGAACATCAAATAATGCAGAATTGTCAGGCCCTTAGCATGTTGGCCTCATACATAATGCATTCTGGGAGCTCTATGAAATCAATACATCTAACACCATGAAAACCTTTGGGATTCAGCATGGTGGAGAAGGAATCAAGATTTATGAGTGCAGTAGGGTGGGATACGAAAAGAGGTTTAAGCTCTATGACCTGGGCTTTCTGCCGTGAGGTCAGTTTAAGTGCTACAAATAGAAAATTGTGCTGAATTCTTTGATTCTAGGGGATGTGGTGTGCAGGTTCCTTCTGATGAAGTTTGATGAGGCAGCCATGCTAGTAATCCCAGACCACCAGCAACTGGTGTCATCTGTAACCTTCCCTCAACAGGGAGCCTGAAGTGGGCTGACATAAGCAGAAGTAGGGAGACGAGTTCTTGCAGACACGTTAGAGCTTCATGTGCCAGGGCTTGCTCTGACCTGGTTTCCTTCAAGGGGAAACAGGTTCTTACAAATCTCCCACAGAATCTGCACCATGTTGTCTTCCCAGAGTGTCTCCAGCCACTGCTGCAATGAATTTCCACTGCAGAGCAGTTTATATCTTTGATCACCTCAGTGATGCTGTGGGAACAGCAATGAATTACCTGGTTCAGTGTGTAAATGTTAGTTCTTTGGGCCTTCAGCAGCAGGGGGAATAAGCTTCCTTACAGTAGTACCCGCAAAAATCTTCATGCACTGGTAATAGCTGCATCCAGGCAAGTGAGAAAATATTGCTAATGATGCTTTTAGGTGGAAATGGGGTGAGTGCTCTATTGGCCTCTGTACTCCAAATATAGAGCCAGAACAAACGAAGTCTCTTGTGGCTGTCTCTGTTTCTGTGTGTGCATCCCTCAAAGTGAAATGAAACCGTGTTTATTTTTACCTTTCTGGGAAGACTGGCTTCTAAATATAGCTTTAGGATATGGTTTAATTTGTTGGGATGGTGTTTGCTGGCAGGAAGGCAGCAGGAGTTGAGGAGAGTGGTCAGTTGACTGCTCTGTGCAGAATCTACCATTACTGTTCTTGTGACACGTTTGTGTTTCATCATTACTGGAAATAGGGTGCAGAAGTATATTGTTTCTGTGAGTGTGTTTGCAGAACAAGACCTAGGTGTAAGTACATTTTCATTTGTCAAATGGCAGGTTGCACATAAACCTCTTGCAAATGCTTGCACAGTTTCTCTTAAGCACAATGCAGGTTTAGGTGGTAGACATTTACTTTGCAGATTAGATGTCCAGAACTGTAACATGTAAGACATGCAAGCTGGGCAGCAGTGCTGTGGCCTCCATGAACTTCCCTGCCATGCCTCAGACTGTAAAGAGAGGACACCTCACAGGGTTTGCTCAGTCTCCAGGAAGCTGAGCTTAGGGACAGCACTTGCTGTGCAGTTTGCATACAGCATTTGGAGGAACTTGAGTGGAAGATAGCAGTACCTGGTAATTAGGGTGCTGTTGTCCCAGCTAAGTCACTTGAATTTTATCAGCAGCTTCCCTATCTGAGGGAAAGTTGAACACACTCAGGAAAAGGGGTGTCAGCAGTTCCTGGGCATAAGAGTCCATTTTTTGTTACATGCTTGAACCATACTGCTCTTAATGTGGTTTTGCTTCATGACTGGTGCACTTCAGCACAAAGATAATGCAAAGTGCTTGGGTTTAGAGATAGAAAACCAGGAAATGTAATGAAGCTGTTCCAGCAAGGTCACAGAACACCAGGCCTATCTGCCTTGGCTAATGCACAAAGCCTGTTTTAAAACTGACCAGATGGAGGCAAATCTTTGCCTCTCCAAGAAGTCCAACAGTAGAGTGAATGTAGTGTAGGTACTATCAAAGAACTAGTAATTTAAGCTAACTTGTATTAATACAGTGCATCGTGGTTTCTAAGTTAAAGGGCATAATTCACAATGTACTCTGTTATAATCGGTTAAATGCATCAATGCCTCAAACGTGGTATTTGCAAATTGTCAACTATTATAGCTGGAATAAAAATACCACAAAGTAATGTGTACATTTATATTTTTACAATGTAAAAGAAAGGAAATCTCCCCTTTGCTGCTACTGATCATATTGTAGTGTTTAACATGACTGGAAACCTCTGCTGAAACTAGGCAACCCTATTTGCTGGATAGCAGTTCTAGCTCTGAGTGAGTTAATGAAGTCGTTAGTATCTCATAGGCCATCTATTTGTAATATGGGATGCTAATATTGTTTAATTACATCTCTTGGGATTTAATGAATGTATTTAAAAGGACATGGAACTGTTAAAACAAGTCCAGAGGAGGGCCACGAGGATGATAAGGGGACTGGAGTACCTCCCATATGAAGACAGGCTGAGAAAGTTGGGGCTGTTCAGCCTGGAGAAGAGAAGGCTGCGTGGGGACCTCATAGCAGCCTTCCAGTATTTAAAGGGGGCCTACAGGGATGCTGGGGAGGGACTCTTCATTAGGGACTGTGGTGATAGGACAAGGGGTAACGGGTTGAAACTTAAACAGCACGGGTTTAGATTGGATATAAGGAAGAAATTCTTTACTGTTAGGGTGGTGAGGTTGCCCAGAGAGGTTGTGAATGCTCCATCCCTGGCAGTGTTCAAGACCAGGCTGGATGAAGCCTTGGGTGATACGGTTTAGTGTGAGGTGTCCCTGCTCATGGCAGGGGGGTTGGAACTGGATGATCTTAAGGTCCTTTCCAACCCTAACTATTCTATGATTCTATGACATCACTTTGAAAAATGCAGGCTGCTGCACACTGGTTGATGATGTAGTATTAGATTTAAAAAGTGACCCTAAAGAAGCAATGAAAAGCTGCCAGGTTGTTTTGCTGGGCCTGCAAATGCCACAGTAAAATATTACATAAGCAATAGCTTCCTTAATATTCCGTTCACCCAAATCCATGTCATTATATTTTAAGGTAATAATATGAGCATTATCTGTTAAACTGGAAACATGGAATGCAGTGCTGCAGCTCCGAGGGGATTGGGTGAGCAGTTATGTGGAGTGGTGATAATCTAAGTCAAAGGCTAAATACAGACCTTGGGAAATATCACTTCTCAAGTGAAAATGTCACTTGAATTCAATCAAAATTTGGTAAAAGACAACATACGAGTTTTAAGAAATCTGGAAGTGCTCTGAGTGTGCACCTTCTGTACTCTGTGCTGTCCCTTGTGTAAGCACTTAGCATTCACCATGAGCTAATTGTCCTTTTGCTCCTGATGACATGGAAGTTAATCACATAGAATCCCAGACAGGTTTGGGTTGGAAAGGACCTTAAAGCTCATCCAGTTCCAACCCCTGCCACAGGCAGGGTCACCTTCCACTGGAGCAGCTTGCTCCAAGCCCCTGTGTCCAACCTGGCCTTGAACACTGCCAGGGATGGGGCAGCCACAGCTTCTCTGGGCACCCTGTGCCAGCGCCTCAGCACCCTCACAGGGAAGAGCTTTGGCCAAATGTCTAATGTAAATCTCTCCTCTGTCAGTGTATAACCATGCAAAATTGTGTCCTATCTTAGTAATTCACTGATACCTCTTACTCTCTGACAGCCAGCTGTGGTATCATGATGACTGCAGCATCTGAGATCAGCAGATGAATAGTTCAGACTACCAGCTGCATAGGGCTCCCAGTCCTGCCTCTTTGCTGTCATCATGACAGTTGGAACACCTTCTGTAGGTGCCGGTAACAGAGTGTAGTCCTTTACTGCTGTAAACCCTGGTGTTTCTCCACTGTTCATTTCCTATGTACTTGCAGAGCAAGAAGGAATGAGCCAAGCAGGGCTGAGTGAGCAGCAGCAGGGAGGTCTAGAGGAGGCTGGGACACAGCAGAGCTCTGCTCCTCAGGCTGTCATCACACATGGCTTATGATCAGTGCTCTCAGGGTTTATTCAGGGTGGCAGAAGATACATATTATTTGCATAGATTGGTCAGAAGGAATTAAAACTGTTTGTCTTCTTCTTTAGCTAGGGCCCCTCATCATTTCCCATTATGCAGCACATGGAATATTGCTGTAAGTCATTTGACTCTTTTTTTTTTGTGGATATTAATTTCAAAGAGGTTTTCAAGTGCACAGGTATTTGTGTAACTCCCTAAAAATAAATGAATTCTTCTCGCAAGTGAATTCTTGGCCCCAGTGGCTGGTTAAGTGTCCTTTAGTGTGTTTAGGAGCAGTGAATCACCATGTTCCTCCTATTATCTCTGTGCATAATGCAAAGTTTGTAACTCTCCAGTAGAAATACGCCTACTCCTCTCCGTGACAAGTAGTGCTTCCAAAGCCAGGGAAGGAGCTCTTCCTGCTGTTTCCTTCTCCTCTCCCTTTAGATAGCAGTGTGAATATCTGCTTTCTGGAGTAAACTTACCTCCCACTGTTGCTGCTCCAGCCACACTGACACCCATTTGCTCATGCTCTTTGCAAAGAAGGTTTCTATTTCTAGCCTAACTAGCAGTGCTGGGAATTGCAGCACAAGCTCTTTCCTGTCAGGATAGCTGCTGGTGAGCACAGCAGGGTCTGATTCAACGTTCAGTCCAGAGCGGGGGAAGGAGGAAAGGGCAGATTTTCATCAGCTTCTGAAAGGAATAACGTGCAATTCCTCCCCATGGAAAGCTGAGGATGGAGATGGCATTTGGGTCTCAGCAGGTGGCACTCTGTTTCTTGAGTCAGCACCGAGGCAGTGCTCCTGCCTGGGCCTGGGAGAGCCTTCGGTGTTGGTTTTAGCAAGATTCTCTCATTAAAGAGCTGCTCTTGCAAGGCTGAAAAGGTTGGCCATAGTGTCTGAGCACAGTTCCATCACTGGTGGGAATATCCTGATTCCTGCCATTTCCAGTTAGATGCAGTTTCATTTCTCCTCCCTCTCTGTGCATTTTCAGGCAGTGCCTCAGTTCAACCCAGAGTTGGCTGCCTTTCAGCACAAGCTGAAACCATCTAAAAGGCTCTGGTAATTTAAAGGTGAGGTTGCTCCAGTCTATTTTCTCTTGACAGTGCAAATACCACAGAGCAAGAACAGAACTTTAGGCCACAAATGTGCCCCATTGGGGCAGGTTTTGGGTGCAATAGTGACACTATGATGCTGTCCCAGCTAATCTCTGTAATTCCCTGTTTTCTCTTTGACTGGTCACAATCTTTCCTGAGCTCATGCACTGTAATGGGTTGCAGTGCATCACGGAAGAGTTTTGAAACATCAAGGTTTATTCTGTTAAAACCATGACATCCAAAAGCAGTATTCTGAGCCTGCTGTTCCATTGTGCACTAGACAGAAGGCAAAGATGATCTGACTTTCTGGTCAAAACCCACCTCCAGAAGTGTATGTGCTATTGAATCAACAGACTGACACCACCTCTGCTTAAAGAGCATAAAGTATGTTCTTAAATTGTCTTTGCCACACTGAATCTCAGATGTATTATGTTACAGCTAAATAATACATTAGGAATTAAAAGCTCGGCAGTAGCAGTGAATGTTGAAGGGTGATTTTCAGATCTAAAAAGCATGTGTAGAGTAGGATGTAGGATGAAAAACAAGTGTGTTTGAACAAGACATCTGGTTTCTGTAGTGCTGGCAGTTCCCTGTGCTGTGAGCTGTTCGGTCTCACTGAGTCAACTATAATCAAACAATACATTCATATTTATTAATTTTTCATGTAGACTTTTGAAAACGGGAAGAGATGAGAGAAGACAACAGGATATCAGAGGAGGACATCCAAGACAGTGTTAAAAACCTTTTTCAAGCCATACAAATAGCTTCAGGTCTGGTTAGACACAAAGAATACAATTCAGGTCCTCATCTTCACTTGGCCTCAGACTTCTGTGGAAAAGTCCCATTCAGCTTCTCTATCTGCAAGACAGGGATAATAGCTCTATCTGCCCCTCATGGGTGCTGCAGAGCCAAGTTCATCACTGTCAGCTCTGTGGAGTCCCTGGGTGAAAGGAATAGCAGAAATACAGAAAGCGTGGATTATTAATAGCTGGTGCTTGCCCTCACATACATCACATGCACCCTTAGTCATCCTGGCCAGTAATTTACGGGGAGTGAAAAGATGCTCCTCCATGTAAATACAAAATTACACATGGATCGTATTAGAACTCTGAAGTGTCGTGGTCACCCAGAGTCTATTCAGTCTAAATCCAGTGATGCCATCCTGAGCAAATTATGCTTCTTCTGTGAAACTTAAAATGTGCAGGAGCTGTGGGATCCCAATAGTCAAATTTGAACTTCTGGGCTGTGAATTTCCTGTGCTGGGGTTGGTGCACAGACCAAATTCTTGGGGGTTTTCAGCTTTTTCTGCCTCATTTGTAAAGTCCAAAGGTTCTCTCCTCCCTGGCACCTTGGATACCCTTTTATTAGCAGGGTTGCACCGATACTCAAGTTTACCTTTTGTGTTTTGTAAGTGATGCCTTTAAAGGTCAGAGCTGAGGGGAGCCTGTGACAATAATTTTGAGGCATTAGTACACCCTGGAGGAGAACTCTGCTTTAAGAAACGCAGGGGAATGAATTTTTGCACTTCATCTTTGCTTGCCCACATTACAAACCATGATGCTCTGCAGACAGATCAGCAGTAATAGCAGACTGGCACTGAGGAACACATGTGAAGTGAGTTTGAGGATCTTAGAATGAGAATAGCTGTAAGAAATGCCATAAATCAGGATGCAGGATAGCTGTCTGTGCTATGACTGTGCTGACTGCAGGAGTGGGGTAAAAGGAGGTGGTAGAGCCAGGCAGAAAGCATTTTACTGGGGTTGTGTGTATGGAAAACATATTCCTGAAGCTGTGGAGCCATCCTTAACCACTGCTGTCACTGTCACCACTTGTCACTGAGTATTGAAATCACCACCCAGTGTGAAAATAAGAGGCACAAGAATCCCAAGCTCTCTGAGGAAAGCCTCTCACTGTTCCATCCCTGCATGTCTGGCCATGTCTGCCTCATGCTATTAATTTGGAACTCAGGGAAAAAAACCTTTTCTTTGTGCATCTCTTTCTGTATCCTCTAAGGCAAATTAAAGATGGCTGGGAGGTTATTTGTTTTCAGTTCTAATACACACACTGCATCCCGACTTGCTGCTCTTGTGGGATTATTATGTAGATGAATTGACTAAATCATCATTGCAGCATCATCTCAAGCCATTCGTAAGGAAGACCACAACATGGATTTCTGCTGTATTAATGCGCAATACTGTGTGACACAGCCCAGCTCTTAAGAGATGGACAAATCTCATTTCTGGGTGTCTACCAGCACCAGCTGCAGCCTTATAGTAAGTGAAGGACTGGGTGCTGCCATGCCTGCAGGGGCATGGCATCTAGAGAGCAGGGCAGAGATAGATGATGGCATAAAACCTCAATAGTGGATTATAACTTTGGTTATACTGAAGTCAGTTCCCACCAGCCTCTACTGAATGTTCTGAGAACTGCTGATGTGGTGCTGGGTTGTGATCCATCTGTATCTGTGTAATACCTGGAATCTTAAATATGCTTTTAGGGGTTTTTAAACATATTCTACCCTTTTTGTTTTCCTGATGGGAGTTTAAGAAACAGGTGTAGTTGCCTCATTATAGAGATACTGTTCTGTAGCAGCACAGAGGCCCAGCTGAACAGCTCGTACCAAAGCTACATTTTGAGGATCTTGAAGGCAAATCTCTTCCTCCTGAAACACCTCGGTGATTTGGGCTATAACCTGTCAGACAGAGAAGCAGCACATGCATGTCCTTTAGCAAAACCAACAGTTTTTTACATTCTATCTCTGTAAATCCAGACTCATGCTCTTCACCACTGTTGGGAAGATTGATTTAAATGAAGACTCAATTCTCTCCCTCATGTTAACCTGCTCAGTGGCCTAGGAAGTTTGTCTTCTATGGTACTCAAGGGATCAGTAATAATACAAATATCATGCTGATAACCAAACCTGATAATCTTTTCTCTGTGCCCTTTGCTCATTTGCTGGGACAAGTGCAGCTTAATACAAGTTATTCATGATACCTCACAATACTATAGTAAGCCACCCTGTAGTCTACGACGTGGAGCTGATGAAATCTTGGCAGTGTGAAGCCACAACACGTTGGCATCTCTGTATGTGAAACATTTGGAGCACCACTGTGGTGGGCAGTGGCTCCTTCCTGAGACTCCTCAACAAACTGGGAGACCCAGGAAGGCTTTTACTCCTCACTCTGGATGAGCTGTTGCAACATTGCTGTATATTTTTTACACTGACACCTGGAGAAATCTTAACACTACCGACTTGTCACTGAAGGGAAGAGAAGCTTCTTTGAGACTGCTCCATGGAGCAGCTGTTAAATGTTGTAATTGCTTACTTTAGAAAAGATAGTTCCAGGCATGTGCCTCCAGGCTTTATTGATGATGTCTGTACAAACAGGGATCTGTAGAGTGTGGACTAACTCCTCAAGTCCAGGCTAAGCATAAGCTTGGCTCAGCACATAACTGAGCACTGCAGATCACAGCCCTGTCTTCAATTCCATCCTGATCCCAGTGCTGTCAGTGCTTGCTACTTCTAAAGAAAGATTAGACAGTAGCCTGAGGGTGTTAACCCCAAGTGGCTTTACTGATACATGAACTCTGAGGCCTTCCACATACTTGTGTTTTCTTTCCCTTTACCTAACAGTCATTGTCGTAACTGCAGGTATGTCAGTCTCTGCTTGGATGGCTCTGAAGTCCCAGCTGAAGTTTTCAAGTGGCCATGTTCATCCTTCTACTCAGCTCCTTTCTGAACCCTCTAAGCCAGAAGATGAGTGTTCTGTGATACCAAGTACGTCATTAGCAGCTTGTGTACTCTGAGTACAGACAGACTGGCAGAGCACAGGGAGTGATTGACAGTAGAGATGTATAAAACACATTAGTTCTGTTGACCTGGGATCCCTGATCTCCCACACTGTAGCTGATCTTCTATGTTTCTGTCTTGCTGTCCAGGTTTTATTGGGATTTGACCATGCTGCTCCTGATGGTAGGGAACCTGATCATCATCCCTGTGGGCATCACTTTCTTCAAGGATGAAAACACTACGCCGTGGATTGTCTTCAATGTGGTTTCGGACACGTTCTTCCTCATCGACCTTGTCCTCAACTTCCGAACTGGGATTGTGGTGGAGGACAACACAGAGATCATCCTAGACCCACAGAGGATCAAGATGAAGTACCTGAAGAGCTGGTTTGTGGTGGATTTTATCTCCTCCATCCCTGTGGACTATATCTTCCTGATAGTTGAAACCCGCATTGACTCGGAGGTGTACAAGACAGCCCGGGCGCTGCGCATCGTGCGCTTCACAAAGATCCTCAGCCTCCTGCGGCTGCTGCGGCTCTCCCGCCTCATCCGCTACATCCACCAGTGGGAGGAGGTGAGCAAAGCCTGTGGTGCAATGGCATCCTGCATCTTTTCTCTATTTATGCTGGTACAACACAGTAGTGCTTTCTTTGAATGCCCATTCTCCTTCTTTCTGCCAGTGTGAATGCTACCAAATTGTGTCTTGAGTCTGATGCTTTGCTTTTAGCAGGTTCCTTCAGCATATTGGTATTTAGTCACTTGATACTGTACTATCTGCTTCACCATCATAATATATATACTCTGTAGAGATGATGTATGGGCTGGGTGGACCCCCTGCCACAAGTATGGAGTTATAGAGCTGCCAGTGATTGGAGCAGTTAGCCAGACACCGGGTCCTGCCCTCCTGGAGCTCCAGAAGATCCAGAAACAGCTCAAAGGAAAGGTCTAGATAAAGCTGATTTGCAGAACCCG
This sequence comes from Melopsittacus undulatus, assembly GCF_012275295.1. Classification (NCBI taxonomy): domain Eukaryota; kingdom Metazoa; phylum Chordata; class Aves; order Psittaciformes; family Psittaculidae; genus Melopsittacus; species Melopsittacus undulatus. The sequence goes on along the minus strand of NC_047535.1, from coordinate 12,807,064 downwards.
TGGCACCTCTTCTTTGACATGCTTATCTCTTAAATAAATGGCTCAGTGATGTATTTATAATCTTCTTGCTTTCTAAATTCTCTTACTCAGTGTTAAAGAGGAAAGAAGAGCAACCTGCTGACAAATAGGGTCTGTTTTAAAGACATAAAAGTCTGGTCAAAAGCAAGAGCTCTGTTCTGTTCCCAGGGGAGTTCCCATGTGAATGTTGAGCTGTTGGGCATAATTCAAGTGAAGCCACAACCTTACAAGTAGGTTGAAGATTAGTTAATTTCCTGTCTCTGTGCTCTTCAAAGCAGAGAGAAAGCTCTCAGCATCTTTCTCCACATGTTAGTAGCATATTTTCAAGACAAGGAAAGCTGGTCAAGGCAATTTCTTCTTCCTCCCCATACTTCCTCTTCTGTTTTGGAGCAGAGCCTGATGCAGAGCATGATCTAATGCAGAGTGTGCTCCTGGGAATGTAAAGGGAAAGCAGCCATGCAAATCATGACTAGATTGCACCGAGCTGTCAGAACACTAATTCGTGACAGACCTGGACCTCCTCCCAGCATCACTGACTCAGAGGGGGAGCACTGGTGCACACATCAGCTTTGTGGTGGTACGATTTGTGAATGCTTTACTTGCAGCAGAGCAAAATGCGTTGGTGAAGTTTGTGATGATGTTGTGCAAGGTGCTGTTTAGTGCAAGGTTCGTTTGCTTCATAGCACAGGCAGGCAGGAAGTGCAGAGATGGAGATAAATAAAGCAAAAGTGTCCTTCCTAGTGTGACTCAGTAAGTCAGAGTGAGCAGAGCAGTGAGGTGTCTCCAGGTCTGTTGTCCTGTCCCTTGGCTCTGTTGCTGCTCTGTCCTCTAATAGAAGAACACTCAGGAAAGGCAAGGTGGTGGCTTAGGCTGTTGTTAAAGTTGCTCCTTCATACAGATTTGCACATAGCCCCAGCCATGCAGAGCTCTCTACTTGCTTGTCTCTGCTTCTTGACTTCCTTTCCTGAAAACTTCATAGAATCATAGAATAGTTAGGGTTGGAAAGGACCTTAAGATCATCTAGTTCCAACCCCCCTGCCATGGGCAGGGACACCTCACACTAAACCATATTACCCAAGAGTATTTAAGTATATTTGCTGTTGATTATACTGGATTTACTCTAAACTGTAATGAAATGAAAGCAAACCAGAGCCCTTTCCCTGTCATCTCACCCACTTTTCTCTGAGCAGCCATTTCTAGTTTCAGTCTGGTGATACAGACCCTGGGGCATCTCACCCCTTTGCTGGCTGTGGTGGGTACCAGGGCAGCACAGCTAGGCGCTCCCTAGACCCCCCATGAAGAACTGAGTCCTGGAGTGATGCAGTGCTGCAAGCGGAAGGGACAGATGGTGCTGGATTGCAGTTCGAGACTGCAATGCAGAGTCTGTTATGCATTGCAGAGCCCAGCAGCCTGAGCACCATAGTCTTTCCTAAGCAGCAGTTTCCTGGAGAGAGTATGATCCTAGTAGGTTTTCCACCCTCTCAAACTGGGGAGGGAAGCAGAGAGAAGAGCTCATCCCTTGTTGGTGCAGTGCAGGCTACAAAGCAGCAAGGAGAGAGGGAAGAGAAGTGCTTCTTTATCTTTGTGTGGGAGTAAATGGTTGTGCTCCCTGGAACCACACTGACAGTTCTTTCTTCTTCTTACTCTGAAGTGCCTACTTACTCTGAAAGTTCCCATTAATCTTCCCTCACTGCACAGATCAGCAGTGGTGATCTGGAAGTGTTCATTCCTGTAGGACACAGCAGTGTTGGACTAGACTTACTCGGGGTGTACGCAGGGGGCAGGTTGCTGTGCAGGGTTAAAGGAGGACTGTTGGGTTGCTGGAGACTTTTGTTCTATTCTGTTCCCCCACACTACCCCACTCAGTGTCTTATCTGATAGGTAGTATCCTCTCTTAGGCTCTTTGCATGTGACCAGATAAGCTAACTAAGACTTCAGTAGGGCTCACTGGTCCACTGAAGAAGAGTCTGTATGTGAACAGGGCTCTGTGAGAGGCAGTCTGAGGCAGATGGAGTAGTCAGGGAGGGAGCGTGCTGCCTTGTGTCTGGATGCAGCATCACTGCTCGCATGTACTGAGCCTATGCAGTGACTTCTGATGGAGCAACCACTGCTGCCTTGCTTATGACTAGTGCTGAGACTCTGCGTCCTGCGTGAGGAGGAAGGGGGATCCAGTGTACACAGAGATGTTAGTCTACTTCATCTGCCTCCAAGATGAACATTCCATCTGTACATTAGTGTAGCTCTGAGTGAGTGAGCTCTGAGTGAGGGATAAGTGGTCCCTTCCTGAGTTCACAGTGAGTCTCTCCGTTTCTTCCCCTGCAATTGGCCATGCTCTGCATGAATTTATCACTCACCCTGCAGTGAGGAGAGAGCAGCTTCTCTAAGGCTGCAGTGCTGTAAAGCAGCCAGGCTCTCACCCGTTCCAGATCAGTGCTAGTCAGGAGCCTGTGGGCTTGAGACCCAGTGGTTTGAAGTGCCAGCACCACTGTGGCTCAGGAAAGCTGTGCTCTGACATCCTCCCCAGATCTGAACCAAGTGCTTTGGGGCCTGCAGCTGGACAAACAACCTGAAGGAAACAGAAGAACAAAGAAGCAAAACACTCTAATGTACCCGTGTTCACTGCGGTACGAAAATCAGCTAAATTCCAAATGTAGCAGTTTCATTTGCGTGATCCATTTTGCATGAGTGGTCCAATGCATGACTTCACCAGTAGGGCAGGATATAAATAGAGTCTTTCTGAAGTGTCTGCCATACCTACCCTGCAGTGGGAAGCTTGGTAGCAGTGGAGGGAGGCACACTGTACTGGCCAGAGCCTTGCCTCAGTAGCATATTCTGAACTTCAGTGTCCGGTAGTCAACAAGTCTATAGGCAGAGATCCAGGAGGGTCTGTGTGCAGGGCTGTACAGCCAGAGATAGAACAAACATAGAATCATGGAATCAGCCAGGTTGGAAAAGCCCTTTAAGCTCATCCAGTCCAACCCATCCCCAGCACTGCCTAGGCTACCACTAACCCATGGCACTGAGGCCTCGTCTCCATGCTGTGTGAACACTTGTAGGGATGGTGCCTGCAGCCCTGCCCTGGGCAGCCTGTTCCAATGCCTGAGCACCCTCTGGGGAAAGAATTGTTCCTCAGCTCCATCTAAACCTGCCCTGGTGCAGCTTGAGGCCATTTCCTCTTGTCCCATCCCTTGTTCCTTGGGAGCAGAGCCCAGCCCCTCCTGGCTCCATCCTCCTGTCAGGCAGCTGTAGGGAGTGATAAGGTCCCCCCTGAGGCTTCTCTTCTACAGACTAAACCTCCAGCTGTCCCCCATCACACTTGTGCTCCAGGCCCTACACCAGTTTCATACATGGGTTCTCCTGTCATGCCTTGTTCATTCCCACAGAAACTGTTGTCATCTTGGCCTTTGAACCACTCCAAGAGCATTTCAGGATGTCTGGGCTGCTCAGTGGTTCCTGACTGTGGGAACATGGAGGCACATTATCACCTCCACGTGAGTCAGGGAGCTGGACCTTCACACTGTTGTATCGGAGAAACTGCTGGGAGGAAGCAGACTCTAAATATTAACATCCTACAAACCCATCCCAAGGCGTGAGGGGTTATGATGGGAAGGGAAAGAACTAACTGGGTTTGATACATACCACAATGATAAGATTATCATAAGTAAGAGAATTTTTGCTGATTTTTGTCAGAAAAAAATACAGTTTTCAAATTTTACAGCTGGAACCTGAAGAAAAGGACAATTTGGTGATTTTCAAGTTATTACATCAATGAAAGCTTGAAAACTTTCTTGAATGCTGTCCTTCTCTTCCCTTGAATTTGCACATTACGTAGAAGCTTGAGATTGGAGAGAATGCATCTCGTCATGTCTGTTACTGGGCACATCTTCTGAAGGGTGACCTCACTTCCAGAAAGATTCAGAGAGATTCAGATCATTGATTCAAAGGCTAGAAGGGCCTTTGTGGAAGAACCAGGAGAGAGCTTCTGAGGCTGTGAGAATATGGCTCCCAATTGCTTTTCCTCGTGATGTGAACAATAATTCCTTTAGTTTCTTCTGAATTCACTTAGTTTCTTCTGACCTATTTGTAGCCTTCTTCAGGTTGCATATAAGGAAGAAATTCTGCCCTGTGAGGGTGCTGAGGTGCTGGCACAGGGTGCCCAGAGAAGCTGTGGCTGCCCCATCCCTGGCAGTTTTCAAGGCCAGGTTGGACACAGGGGTTTGGAGCAAGCTGCTCCAGTGGAAGGTGTCTCTGCCTGTGGCAGGGGGTTGGAACTGGATGATCTTAAGGTCCTGTGCAACCCAAACCATTCTATGGTTCTGTGATAACATGGCTTGTGGCTGGGGGATGTAATGTTAGGGCAAATCCATGGATCCTGAGAGGTAAGGAGCTGGGCAAAATCGTCATTCTGCAACAGCACAGTAAACTCCCACAGTAAGCTCCCATTGCATAGGCAGTTTCAAATAGCTTAGCAAAGTTTGTATTGCTATGATTTGCAATTCTGTCATGTTCAATTGCAAGGCAGACTCAGGGGAGTAACTCATAAAACCTCTGGCCACCCTGGAGTAAAAGCAGACTCAATAAACACTGTAATGTGGCAGGGAGGGGGAGAATGGGCTGGATTCCTTCCTATATTTGCATTACCTCATCTCTGAAAGCAGCATTTGTCTTTAATGTCATTAGAGGAGCTTATTACAACCATAATGCAAATTATAGCAATTTTCCCTCTTCCTGCACAAAGTGACCCAAAACTCCAGCATCTTTTCCTTTTCAGGAAACTCAGGCTGAGCTGAAATCAATGGCAAAACCCTCTTGTTGATGCATTAGAAGATTGTACCACATTGAACTGTTTCCACTGTACAGCACATCTTTATGGAAGTAGGACAGACCACAGATGGAAACAATGTTCTCTGCTTCTGTCCAGACACTGGATTTCCCCTCACTTGCTCACAGTCATTTAGTGATCCATCCCCTGCTCTGTGCCAAAAAACACCTAAAAAGTGGGGTTTCGTGGTGTTTATCTTTGCTGTAATGCAAATTAAGCTCCCACCTGGGAAATGAGAATAGTTTCAAAGAGAAAATGTCATAAAGAAGGGTTTATAATGCATTACAAGAAGCCAGGCAAATATTTGAATAGCTGCACAGCTACAGAGGTTGCCATGAAAAAGTAAAAAAGCCTTTTATTATTTTACAGTTACCTTCTGGCACTGCTTAATGTGTCTGCTGTCAACAGGATGCTATGACAGGGGAATAGATGGCTCGAGGGGTTGGGATTAGGGCATGGAGCCATTTGTCTCTAGGTCGGTAGTTCAGATCCAGGTTGTAGCGTCATTTGCTGTCGCATGGAAGGTTTTTCTTGCATATGTTCTAAGTAGCCAGGTACCTGTGTGACAAATTCATCACTGGGGCTGGCTCTGGTAAGCCCCAGGCTCCCTCTAGTAGCAACAGTGGGGTTAAATTCCCCCCACCCACCCGCTTCTGAAGTGAAGTCTGTACTGGCCAGGGTGTAAGGGTGTGTTAGTGCCCAGGTCTAGCTGTACCCAGCCCTGGTTCTGAGTCACAAGGGCCACCAGTCTGGGCTTTCCTGCTTAGATGGAATTATAGAGGTTTCAAAAGAGAGAAAGCTGATCTTCTAATGATCTCTAATCACTGTGATCGCTGGTTGCTGCTCCAGCCTTTCATTTTCCTCTTTGCTCAGACTCCTCCCAGCCTACTCCTTATGTGCCCCTTCACTGGGCACTGTGGTGAGTTTTCCTTTCTCCTGGGGAGCTCATGTCCCTGTATTTCTCTGCCAGCACCAGCTGCCTTCAGCTCAGAGCCCAGATTTTGCCAGCTGCCTGTCATTCTTCTTCAGGCCATTGTTTGTGGAGGGGGTTTCTGGCAGGCTTTATCAGTGCTGTTGTGTTGCAATAACAGAGGGTCCTCAGAGAGGTGCTGGAGTGGTTTCTAAGGTTTAGTGCCATTTAAGGCTGCACGCTCTATGGATGGGGCATGCTCCAGCTGTGGCCAGGTGGGGGCCTTCAGCACACTGACACAGCCTGCTGTGTTCAGTCATAGAGGTGATGTATGAGGTGGTGTGATACCAGGTATGTTTGTAACAGAAAGAGGGGGCTTCACAACCCTGTGCTCTGACTGCAAAGCTTAAGGAAAGCTCTAAATCACTGAAAAATCTGGTGAGCTCAGGAAGCAGCAAAGGCAGTGCCTGGGTCCCTGAATCTGTAGGAGCACAGATTCACAGTTCAGTAGAGCTCTGCCCCATAGAAAAAGCCCAGTGAATGCCAACCTGCAAGGGCTGAACTCTCTCTGGAGCTGGAACTGAGCTCCTCCCATTGTATATGTAGGCTGTCTACTCTGCAGAGCCTTGTGTCAGTATATGTCAATATAGCACATGCATGGTATATATGTGATGTGTATATATATAGTGCTGATGTCAGCAAGACAGCTGATGCAGCTCCTAAAGCCATTCAGGAGATTCTTGTTGCCATTTGGGTTGCTGATCCACTGCCAAGTCTGTTTTTGCCTTTTGGGAGTATGGGAATCATATGCTGCCAAACTCACCATGTTCTTAAAGTCAGTGTGCTTTACCATTAGCCTTGGCAAATGGTGGTAAATACATTACTCCTCTGGTTGAAGGTTCTTCCAGGAAGGCACTATTGATTGTGTTTGTAGCAAGTGAAAAGCTTTAATGAGGTAGCCGAGGAGAACAGCATTTCCTCACCTCACTTTTTGTATTTAGCAAGACAGGGTTGGAAAAGAGAGTGCCAAATCTCTAAGTTGTGTGAATAAAGCAGGAGCTTGGCCCAAAATAGGACCATGGAAAAAAGACAATCAAGTTGGTTAATGGGGGAGGGAGAAAAGGGGAGTTTGGAACGTAAGGAGGAGCCTGTCAATGTGGAGCTGTTTTTCACCAAGAGAGGTTGAAGTCAGTTACTTCATCTCCTCACAGAGCATCCTCATGTGCTCCAAGCCAGTCCCTGGGCAGGTGGGACCTGAGGCTGCTCCTGCTGAAGTGGGACTGAAGGAAAGCAAATCCCTGCTGGCAGGAAGGTAAAATACCCCACTCACTGGCATCAAGGGGTTAGATCCTGGAAAATCTCTCAAGAGCTCTTTAGGTATGTGTGTGGTTTCTTCTTTGTCTGGTTTGCTTTGCTTGCCTCCCCCCTCGAAGCTGTGGGCACTCTGAGACACCACTGACACCAGAGGAATCCAGGGTAGTTTTATTCCTGTAGGTGGATAGGGCTGGTGGGAGAGAACAGGCGATTGCAGTACACCTCACTGACCACAGACACAACAGCCCTTGGCAAGTGCTGTTGTGTTGTGGAGCTCAAGGCAGAGCAGAAGCCTGAATCCCTCTCCCAGACAAGGGTCGCTGGGCTGGAATGAGCCCTCAGGCTCCAGCACCACCCCTACATAATGCTGTGAGTTGAAGAACTCAAATGCCTTGCCATGCAAATAAGGTAGCCAAAGGCAAGCTCTTGCCTTTCAAAGGCGCTGTGCACTCAAGCAGGGGGACAGGGCAACATCAGCCATGCAGAAGGGTCAGGACCCTTCCTGCCTTTGGGGCTGCACCAGGGTTGGGTGGACTGGAAGTGGCTGCCCCTGGCAACTCTTGCTGAGGAATGGAGGAACACAAACCTGAGGCCAGGCTTTGGCTCTGAGTGAATCTCACTTCCACTCCAGAGGAGAAGTTGCCATCCCTAGTGCAAGACTCTCAGCAGCACATTTGTGTGGGGAACCCGAGCCAGAAACCCCCAGCCCTGAGAATGTGTTTGGTTTTTACCCTCTTTTTCTCTTGCCAGAAACATGGTAATGCAATGCAGGCAGCTCTACTTTCCCTACTAGTTCGAGGTGAAAGGAAGAAGAAGTCTTTGTTGAGAAGGACAGGCTTCACTCCTGAGCACGGCACAGAGAGTGCAAAGGCTTAATGGGCAGGAGCCTTATTGATGAAGTTATTTTCTGAGCACCGCTGTGAAAAGAGCTGGTTCGAAGACAGTTTCAGGACATGCAATTATCCAGTTTGCCAGCTTAATGCATCCAACTTAACCTCATTTTTCTGAAGCAGAAATCGATGCAGTAACTCTTTCGGAGCTGAGAGATGACATTTCATTCTTGCTTCTCTCATAAGGATGCAGATTTTTAAGCTTCCTCTTCTGCTTTAACTCCCCCAGTTTTGATAAACAGGAATACTCCAAGGGCTAGAGGAAAGGGTGAGACAGTTTCCACATTCCCAGAGTCACAGCAGAATGGCAAATGTTTCTGAAACCTCTTTGCAGTTCATGGCAAAATTTTCCTTATTGCGTTCTTGGAAAAGGACTTGGAAATACCTCTGTGATTTCAGGATGAGAACCTTCTATTCACTTTGTTCAAGCACCACAGAAGAATTCTGAAGTGTTGGCAGTGCTGATCTTCACCCCCGGTTTTCCTTCCAAGGAACTCATGTCCCCTGTTCATCTCTTCCAGCGTCTGTCACCTTCTCTACTCCCACATGGCCAGGGATATTTTGGTAACTATTCCTCCCTTTCCTCAGTCCTGCAGAGCTGCAGCTGCCAGAGCTGTGAGCTCGGTGATGCCTGTCCAGAAGTTCCTCAACAAGAATGTTCCATAAAATGGGAAAAAGATGGGAATTGCCCTGCTTTTCACTCACACACCTCCTCTCCTACCCCTGGCACTTCCAAGGCTCCGTGACTCAGCGGTGCTCAGCTGGGTGCACTGCAGCATCTGAGGGACAGTGGTGGCAGCCGGCCACTTGCTGAGCAGTGCTGAGCTGGGTCAGCTGCAGAGCAGCCTGGACCATGCAGCACTCTCAGTCCTCCCCTCAGTGGTTCTCTACATGATCTGGTCAGTCAGGGGCAGAGTGCAGTGGGTGTATTGTGCACAGACAGAGGGAAAGGGGAAGGAAGGGAGGTGGTGGACTTGGGCTTTTTAACCTAAGAGAAAACTCTTTTCCCTGAGAATGCAAAATGGCAGTGGTGGCCCTTGGCAGAGCTATGTAGCAGGCAGTTCCCTGCTGACCTGCTGGTGGATCTCTCTTTGCCATTTCCTCATCCAGTATTTATGAGGGAGAAGCCAGAAATCAGAGAGGGTCTGATCATTCTGCCTTTTGTGACAGCTGAAGAAAGAGAGATGTGATCTGAAAACAGAAACACTACAAGTATTCTGCTGGTTCCTTGTAGGCTTAGGATGAGCCACATGCCTGTAGTCCTGTAATGTTCCTTCCCATAAAATGAAGATGATAATGTAGTCACCTCAGAGATCTTAAACAACTGCAGTTCATTCACAATTCTGAGGTGCTGTTAGGGCTGGGATGTACTCAACACAGACCCTGAGCATCCCACTGAGATAGGGTAGAAACATGCGCTTCTGGGCTAAGTAACCTATGGCCGGTACTGCCCCAGGGCTGGGGAACACTGGTCCTGCTCCTCCCTGGAAACAGCCCTGTGTGGGACATACGTATCTTTATCTTAGCACACACTTCTGTCTCATGTAGCTTTTCATTATTTTGTGATGTATCCTCTCCCTTTACCTGTTGACTTGGGCTCATCAAAGTGGATGAGCATAGAAGAGGATGTTATCATCATGTGGTTTACTCTGTTAGTCTGAGGGTTAGAAGAGAAGGAGAAATTTGGGGAGTGTTTCTCAGATTCATCAGCCAGGATGGATCATGAAAGGATGATGGTTTATGCAGTGTGTAAGTGGATTTAGTGTAGAGGGGTAGTGGTGTGAGGGAAATCTTGTGGTGAGTCAGCTGTGGGCCAGGAGCAGAACATGCCTTGAAGATAGAGAAGTGACTTGGTGCAGTGCTGGTGGAGGAGAGGGCAGCAACCACTCCCCACACCCATGCCCAGTGCAGAGATGTGCTCAGAGCTGAACCTCAGGGTGCAGCAGGGGCTGCCCTCATGTGGTTCACTTCAGATGCTCTCACCTGGGGAGGGTGAGTGTGAGAGCCTGTCCCTGTGCTGGCAGTGACAAGCAGTCAGACAAGCAGCAGCAGCACTTCCTTGTAAACACTGGCAGGAAACTGTGAGGATAATGTCCCTTGCAGCAGCTGACAGGCCTGCTCTTCCCCAGGTCCCTGGAGGGGGTGGGAGCAGTTAACAAAAGCTGTGGTTGTTGGGTTTTTTCTTTTCATTTATATATATTTATTTTTCAGCCAGCAAACTGCTGGGTGTTAATTCCTCTTGATTCGCTGTGGCTCAGTGCAGCCCAGTTTGGAAAGGCTGTCCCTCAAATAGGGTTTATTTAGAGTCCTTCCTACTATGCATCACCCAAAAATCCGCTAATTCTCCTGTACCAGTGTGTCTGGCTTTTCTGGTGCTATAAAGAATTAAGCTGAAGTTGGGTAGTTTCTAGATGAACTTGGTGCAGCCAAAGTCCAGAAACTTCTGTCAGTAATCCCCAATTAAAGGTACTGAAGAGATAAAGGAGTTTCAGTCATCCTCTCATCCCCAACACCCAAAACCAGTCCTTTCTACTGGACCCAGCTGATTTCTCCGAGTAGCAGGGTAAGCCCAGGAGAGATGTGACGTGCCAGTGTGACCGTGTCACTGACAAAGGTCCTCCCTTTCAGTGCTAGAAGGATGCAGCATTCCCCTAAATTCACCACACGTACAAATCTTCCCTGAAAACTGGGAGTGGTGGTCAGGGAACTGTGCCTCTGTACACTGGCAAGTTGTTACAGCACATCACGGAAGCTGGAAAAACTTGGGAGCAGCCCTTGGCAAAGCCTTACCATGGCACTTAACATGGCCCTTATGTGCCACATGGAGATGTAAAGAGACCGTCTAGAGCAAGCCTGGCCAGCTCCACACTTCCCAGGGGCTCGCTGGCAATACCCTCAGCAGCTGGAGGGGGATGTTCTGCTGGTGGGTTTGTGTGTGTTGTAATGGGATGAGCTTTGGGTATCGCATGGGCTCAGTGCTTCCTCACTCTCCCTGTATCTCCATCCATGCCTTGTGCTAGAGCATCTGTGGGAGATGCAAAATGGCTAATGAGTCATGGGGAGCTTGTGCCATGTCACCTTCCTCTCTATTTCCATAGTACTCTTCCATGCAAAGGAAGGATAAAAAGGGCTGACATTTGCATACAGGTGGAGAGAGGAAAATAACACGTGATTCAGGTTGGTTGTGCCTTCTGCAGGCTTTTTCCCCTGCCCACAGACCTGGCCCATGGGCAAGTCTTGCTCCTCTGCACTCAGCCCTTCTTCAAAGGTCTGTTCCCTGCCAGGATGCAGACATCCTTCCAGCTGCCTTTTCCAGCTGATAAATCACCTCAAGCTGTAGAAAAGAGGAAGGGCATTTGAAAACTTTTCCCTTTAGTTCTCTTCCCTCCAGATGTGAAAGATATGTTTGTATTTTGTCTTCAGCATAAGGCAGACCTGGTCCAACTCAAATGTGAAGGAAATACGGAAGGCTGGCAGGGCCAGGGGAAAGCAGAATGAAGAGGGTTTTTGTGAAATGAGGCAGTAGAAATGTGCTTCAACCCACAGAGAATAAGCAGACCAGAGAGAGGGGAGCTGGGTTTTGCTGTTGTCTGGGGGAAGAGATGGCTTCTTCAGCATGGAAAGCAGGAGATCTCTCTCATGCACCTGCTGTGAAGGAGAGGGGTCAGCACATAGCAGTGGGCAGATTGCAGCTGCCTTAAACACTGCATCCTATGGGTGCATGTGGGGAGAGGGCAGCTACGCTTCAGAGGAACTTGAGGAATCTCTCTGGAGCTTCCCTCATGACCCTTGGGAATAGTGTTGCTGGAGATGAGATAGAAGCACACAATGATGATGCTTCTCACATATACATTTTTGCCCTTCTTGCCCTCTTCAAGGTCATTTTAGCAGCTAGCTGGGAAGGAAGAACACAGCCCACTTTAAGAAGATGGAAAAACCCCTCCAGTTTCCATCCTGGCTGGCTGTGAGTGTTGGGAATGCAGATGATGGGGTCTGGAGCCAGGGTGGAACATGTTCCTCTGGCCTTTACCCTCTTCTTCCTCCCCCTTCCTGAGACACAACATGCTGCAAGCTCCTACAGGAAATGGTGCCTTTAAAAGGAACCTTATCACAAAGCACTCTCCCCTTATCTGCAGCCTTCAGATGTGGATGTGCTGCAGAGTGCTGACTGGGGACCTGCAGCAGCTGGCAGCAGCCTTCCACGTGCTGCTGAGTAGAGGAGGCTGCCTGGGCCACCCTCCCAGCCTGCCTGAAGCAGTGCATCCACTGAAGTAGCCATGCATGGTCAGGGGACCGCATCCTTCCCATCTCCTCCGAAAGAGTCACCAGCATTGCAGAGCAATCCATATGGATCTCTGCTGGCTGTGCTCTAGGCTGGGTATACACAGCCCCATGGAGGGGGTACCTTCCATGCTGCAGCAGGGTCATAGCCTCACTGAATACCCAATGGGCTTAGTAAGAATTGCATTTCTGTGAAGCCTTGTACTGCTCCATCCTCCTTGCTCTTTGTATTCAAGTAAACCTACTGCTGTGGGCTGCAAGTGCAGTGTGGCAAACTCCAGAAGGGGAAAGCTTGGAATGCTCTGCCATTTACTTGCCTGGTAAATGTTACCCAGACAGAGTTATTGCTGGCTGCTTTCAGCCTTTCCTTCCTAGCTCTCTAGTCTCTAGCCAGCAGCAGCAGCAGGCGGAGGAGAAGCAGCCTCAAAGCCCAGCATTTGACCCTGATCAGCTAATGGGGTGAGGGAGGGGAGAAGAGCCAGGGCTACAATCAGTTGTCTGAGTGAGGAAGAGCCTGTTTTGATTAGCTAGCAATTTTTCTGGTCATTTGGAGGAAAAGTTATCTGTGTGGGTTCCCTCCTTCCTAGGGGAGCTGAGAACTGAGGGACAGCACCTCAAAACTTCCTGCAGTGCTTTGGGAGTGGGGAGAAAATATTCTGTAGTGATATCTTTCAAACAGAAGAGGGGGGAGAGGGTATTTCCAAGCTAAAGGGGATGGAGCATTTTCTCAGTGTGAGGGCTGGGCATCAGCACCTGCACAGTAGCTTCTTGCTCCCATCACTTGTTCGCAGATCATCCAGAGCTTCCCTGGCCTGACGGCTAATAACCAGCTTCTTGCCTCCGAGGTTGGCAGCTCCACACACAGTGAGTTGCTTTATGGAGCCAGGAAGGTGGGAAGGTTGCATCGATGTGCCAGCTTAATTGACTGCTGGCACAGAAAAGGGGATGTGCTGATGGATGGGAGGCAGCTGCCAAACCCAGATGCCAGCACTGGCATCACAGCCGCAGCAGGAGAAAGGACCAGGAGCAAGGCCGGGTGGTGATGGGGAAACAAGCCTGTGGCATAACTGTGTGAGGGGTTAGTGCAGAACTCAGTGTTGGAAGCCTCAGAATGTGGCAGGCCAGGTGGCTGGGAGGCTTGACTGCAAGGGCAGTGCTCCGAGTCCTCATCCGGAGCTTCCTGGGAGCAGGACAGCAAGCTGTGTGCTTTCTGCTTACTGCTGGCAAGCCTCAAAGCCAGGTGCTAAAGGCACAGCTCCCCATGGCTGGAATTGAAGGAGAGCAATGTCAGCCAGTTCACAGGCTGAGCAGGGAGAGATCCGTTTTGTTCCTGAAGCGATGGCAGCTGGAGGTCATCTGTGGTTATCAGTTATAGCGGAGGCATCCCTTCATCTTGAGCCCATGTGTGTGTTTGTGTGTGTGTATGGGGCTGACAGCTTGGCACAGCCTGGCTGGTCTGCTGGAGGGTGATGGGACATGCTGGCCAGACGCCTGTCACTGTGCCTGGCCATGGCTGTCACTGCTGGGCTTCCCCTTCTGGCTTTTGTGGTGATAAGGATTTGCCAGGTCACCTTGGGTCTAAGCAAAGAGGTGTTGGGTTGGGCAGATCCTGCTGCAGTCCTAGCTACTCATGGAAGCCTCCTGTTCTCCAGATCAGCCCTGGTTTTGATGCCCTAAATGCTATTGCTTTCTGCCTTTCTCTTAGCAAGGTAATGCTGCTGAGAGAGTCTTGCAATGAGTATTTTTCCTTGGTGTTCAGTTTTAGGTTTCTCTAATCGCATCCAAAAACATTCTACACATGTCCCTCACCTCATCCCCAATGATCCGCACCACATTCCTCCTCATGTCCCTCCTGACATCCAGCAGATGATCAGAACTCATCCTGAAAGAGAGAGTTGCCAAATTCTTTCTCATTAGTCTTGTCAAAATGGCTTGCATCACCCATGATATTTAGGCTACAGATGGGAGATGGGATCTGCAATGAAATCCTGATGTTCAGATCGTCTCTTGTCTCTGTGGCTTAGATTCAAATACCAATCATTTGCTAAAGATGTGGACACCAGGCTAATCTAGACACTGAGTTGCCTGGGGTTTTGGGGAGATCCAACCTGAACCCAGCAGATGTTCTTGGAAGTTTAGTGAAAAGAGGCAAAATTTTGTGAGATTTCAGCTAAGTCAGACACAGAAGGTGGAAATCAGATCCCATGACTCTGAGTTCATGCTAAGTCCTGAACTGATAGAGCAGGCTCTTACCTGGGTTTCATATCAGGCTTTCAAATGTGAGGAGGTCAAGTCTAGTGTCTTGTATTTGCATCATTCCATGCTTAGTTTAACCTTGGGTTTTTGAGGCATCCCACCACTGTTCCCAGGCTGCTGAAGTGACAGCACTGAGAAGGGGTTGAGATTGCCTGAAGTTGGGTTTCAAAACAGCCAAAATGTTTCTTAGCCCATACTGCTCTGGAAGATTTTGTCTACATCTTAATTCCCTATTCCCTTTGTGAGGGGGAAGCACCATAAATGCAAGAAACTAACAGTGTTAGTTAAAGCAGAGAATTATCTAGTCCTGGTGCTAAAGCTTTCTGAAAGGAGGACTTTGCCTAGGAAGCATGTGCTGCCCTGCTGGTTCTCCTTGCCTACTCCCATATGTTGCAGCTTCTCCTGTTGTCTCCATCCTCTGCCTGCCATGCTTGGGTCCTCATTCACATTTCTTGCTCTGCCAGAGCTTTCCAGGGTCAGGGATCTGGCTTCATTTATAATCACTGATGACACTTCATAATAATTCTGCCTTGGGTTAGACATGCTCATGGAAAAGACGCTCATAGTAAACGCAGACCACTGAAGCACTGCACTGGTCCCTTCTCCATCCCTTGCAGTATGGCTTGCTCTCCAGGGCAGAAACCTAGTGCTGTGTTGCAGTTATACCACTCTGCTAGTACTCTTTCTGGGGGCAGAAAAGGCAATGTCAGCCTTTCTTGATCCCTGCTGTCACTTCAGCATGAGACTGCACCACTTCTAAACTCCCAGCTTGTCTAGCGTCTGCTCTGCATCTGTGCCAGCACACATCCAGATATGGACTCCACCACAGCCTGGATTCATCCAGGGTGGAGGCCCTTGTGCACAGCTCTCTGTCATGTGCTCTGGAGGCATCAAGCATGACTGAGGCTCAACAGCATGCGGAAGCAGATACCCTGAGAAACTCAGCCCTTCTAAATTCACTGTTGATACTTTGAACCAGTTCTGCAGGCTGCCAGGGATAGAAAAGAGTGTGCCACAAGGCTCCACATAGCTACTGCTTGCTTGGAGCTTTCCAGTGTAGATACAGCCTGCGTGTGCACAGTCTGTCATTACATCAGAGAAGGCAGCAGAAGTTGAAAAATGATCCAGACTGTAGAGGGCAAGGCAGGAGAGGTCGAATGAACAGGCTAGGAAGTGAGTTCCCAAAGGACTCAGCTTCTTTGAAACCTGACCAAGAAACCAAGCAGAGTAAATATGAACACTTAGTAAGTATGAACACTTAAAGCAGCTTCCATATCTGTTTAGTATAGTTGCTTTATAGAAGCTGCTTCCGTATAACTTCTTACTGCTTGGCTCTGTGGTGGAGGGGATGAAAAAGCAGAACTGGGTTTGGGGAAGCACAGCATAGAGACAAGCACTAAAAATAGTATAAATGGACATGGTAGGATAACTGAGTATAAAAATAGCCCAATTTTAGTTATTTAGGCTACTTCCACACTGTACAAGTAAAGTGAGTTCAAAGAAAACTGATGAGAATGATGGAGAATAACCTGGAATAAATGAAAAGTTTGAAATTCTTTCCTTTAAGGAGAAGACATTAAATGAAACCTCTAAAGTAATAAGTGAGCTAGAAAAAGATGAGAGCCATCTATATTTCTCCTGCTGTATTCAGCAAATATATGGAACAGTCAGTGAAATTGAAAAGGCAGCAAATTCCAAATGCATTCAAGGAAATATTCAGACAGGAGGTATTCAGACATCCACAGACAACACAATTTAAGGGCAGTTTGGAGGTTTATGTGAGCTCTAAGTGTATCCAGAGTTATAAGGGAGACAACAAGAGCTTTGGAAGGTTAAACCTCACTCCTGCTTCCAGGTTTAAATCAATCTCTCACTATTACACATTGAGGTGAAGTCTTCCAAGGAGGTGGGTTATCATCCCTCTGCCCCATGTGAGGAGAGCAGTAAATCAGGAGAGAGTGGTGGCTCCCCTTCCCATTAGTATTAAAAAGAAAAGTTGAATAGATACATCAGCAAAGCTATTTCAGAAGGAAAATAGCAAAGATTGGGCCTTAAACAAGTAGCTTTATTTAAATAATTCTATCGGCAGTGTACTTTTTGGAGAGAAACACCCTCAAATACTTGCTGATCATGTGATGCTATGAGAAGAAAAGTTTTCATTAGGACTTTGTTGGCTTCCGTGTGAGCATCCTGCAATGCCGTGGTGGCATCTGGGTCCATTCCAGCTCCAACAGGCAGGGCCCTAGGATAAAATGCCTCTTCCTTTCCAGGGGAAAAGGATAAAGACCTGCGTGGGGAACTGTATAGCCTTTTAAAACACTTCCTAGTATCTTCTGCTTTTTTGATTGATTGGTTGATACAGGTTTGCTGCAAAGCAAGGGCTGGAAGATTTGTGTCAAGGGCAGAAAAGCCCTATACTGTGAATAAGATGGGGGACTTCCTTCTACACTGATTTGAGCCATGGCTCAACCTCAGGCACAGAGGGTACAGCAGCAGGTTTTTAGAACACCCTTGCATTTGCCTGAGCATACAACATCCCTGTCAAACTCTTCTTATTACTATGATTATGATAATGATAATATTATTATGTTATGCCCCTAAAAGAGCTGTTCAAATCTCCTCCTTCTCCCAGGCTGCAGCTCTGGGGAGTTTTGCCTTGAGACCTGTCACCAGGCACCATTTCCTGTTGAATTTCTAATTAGAGTGGCAGCCTTTAGGGACTGTGCTCCTGCCCAGCATATATTAATGGAGCTTTAAGAATGCTTTAGGTAGAGATGCTTTTAATAAACGTCTTTGTTCTTAGTTCATTTGTCTAGAATGTATCTACAGCCACAGCAGGAATTAACCTGTCACACTTTCATGAAGAGAATTCATACTTGCATAAATATAATCTATGCTGCTGGTTGGTTAAAAACCAGTTTTCCTGGCCCAGATTCTTCACACAGATGCAAGATGCACCCAGCCACTTCCCCATGGGAAGGTCACATGGGAGGCTGCCGACTGCACTTCCCCAGCAGCTCCTCTTCCTCCTGTCTCTCTGTCTCCTCTGTGAAGGTTACAGGAGGGAGCAGGTCTTTGGAGGTGTATTCCTCAGGGAGTTATTTTCACTATGTTATTCTTTTACAAGCTATATTCTCTAAGGCTGCAGTACTGAAAAGGTTACATTGCTGTTACTGCTCTAAAAGATGGTTGTGTCCCTGTTACTTGTCCTGGGCCGGATGCGACATGTGTGACACTGCAGGCAAGTGAGTTTGCATCACTGTGCAATGAAATCTTGTGCTGCTCTGCTACAAGGGACCAAAGAGCAGCCTACCCAGCAGCCTGGCATTCCCCTCTTTGGAGTTTGTCCAGGGCTGCAGTAGAGAATCTTCATCCCTGTGGTGTGAAGTGCAGCGATGGTTTCATCTGCCCTGTCGGAAATGGTCCTA
Organism: Melopsittacus undulatus; assembly: GCF_012275295.1. Taxonomy (NCBI): domain Eukaryota; kingdom Metazoa; phylum Chordata; class Aves; order Psittaciformes; family Psittaculidae; genus Melopsittacus; species Melopsittacus undulatus. Next base: position 12,789,145 of record NC_047535.1, on the reverse strand, counting down.
GTGAGAAGTGAGTGCTCAGAGCGGATCAGTGGAGACTTCGCAGGGAAATGCTCAGCCCATCTGCAAATCAGACCGTTGTGCTGAGCATCCTCAGGCTGTGAACTTCAGTCTCTGTTAAAATACAGTGTCACCAGGGTTGCAGGCGGAGGAGCTGCATTATCTTTGCTCACACTCTCTGCCTCGTGGCACATGAAACCATTCCAGTCTCCAGGCCTGCCAGGTCACTTCCTTTCATGGCTGTTACAATCACTAACAGCATCAAAAAGTCAAGGGTGGAAGTTGTGCTTGGTTGCTGTGGTTGTAATCAAATTAAAGTAGAGCATTGAGCTAGGTGGCAAGTATTCAATCTCCCTGCAGACCTGAGCTATCCTGCCAGGCTGTTGGGCTTTTGTACACAAATATAACCAAACCTAAGGCAGACAGAACATATAAAAATCTACATTATCTTCTCTATTTAAAAACAGGAGGGAAAACCACCATCCTTTCAGTCAACAGCAAGCTGATCCTTTAAACAAATGCTAGCAGCAGTAGTGAGATCTGTGAGCAGCAGATCTTGTAAAGCACCCAAAGGACCCATTCCATTTTGGGGTGTATGTTTTTTGGTGTGGCTTCTTTCAGCCTTACAGGCATCCAGATAGGGCTTCACAGGTTAATATGCATATGTTTTACTCTCTGGATTGCAATGCAAGCTGAATTAAAGACATATCAATTGATGAAGAGTAAACTGTGTGAGTTGTGGAGTTCAGCAAGTTTGCACTTGCAGGGCATGCCCTAGTGAGTTTATGTTATATCTCAGATGTGATCATAGGAATCTCTTAAGTACATTAAGTGACAGCCTTGGAATTTTAAATGCCTGTTCTGAACTTTAAACTCACAAATTCAAGTGTGACTGAAAGAAGTCTGAAAACAAAGGTCACTGCTAACCTCTTTGGTGACAGCTTCTTCGGAATGTGAACTGGGGCTGCTTCCAGGCAAGCTGGATTTGGAGAAGACAATTTTCCTGCTCATTGGAAGGATCTGTTCTCTTGATCTGATTTCTTCCTCCCGAGTTCTGGCAGTATGTTTATGGATACAAATCTTAGTTCTCAGGGTCAGGCTCTTTCCTGTAGGTAAATGAGGACAGGGAGGCACTGTGGCAGACCAGACATTCATTTAGTCCTCTCTCCTGCTCTTAATGGTGATGAAGTGCTTCATGCAATGAATTCCAAACTGAGCAGCTCTGAAGTAGTCTGTTCACAGGTAGACTTATTCCTCAGGGATTGTTTTTTATTAAGCATGGCAAAGGAAGAATATAAACAATTTTTTAAAGTTCTTATTAGCCATTTACTTATTTAGGCCTGTATTCAATATCTTACTGAGTTCCTGGCCTGCAGGATTCCTGGCAGTACATTGTGAGGATGGAAGGCACAGACCCAGAGGCAGAGTACAAGCTGGATCCCATGGTCTCTGACAGTTTCAATACATTCCAACCCCCACAGTGCATTCCATAAGCTAAAATGCACATGGCTTGGAAGAAAGAGCATTTCCTCTCATCAAGTCCTCCTCCACTTTGCTAAAGACTCATCTTGCCTTTGGGCAAGAGCGGATTGTTAAGAGCATTAAGCATATCCCATACCACTGGTGTCTTTCTGGGGTACTTGTGTCTTACCTGCCTGTCATCAGCCTGTCCCAGAAGGTGTTCTGTAGTTACTGGGTTTTAACTTTACCTCTCAACCAGGTAAAGCTACCCCAGAGTGGAAGGCAAACAGCTTCTAAACAGAATGTGACATGGCCCAGCTTTGGGACCTGATGTTGGTGCTGGGAGATAAGAAACTTGGGATCCCCTTCCTCAGGACACCTATTTATACAACTTCATTTCCTTGCCAAGAATAGATCTGGGCTCCTAGGGAAAGGGTGTTGCTGACCTGGGTAACAGCATAACCTAATCAATAGTGCCAGCAGGATTCTCTCTCATTACTTGTCCATGTTAACGGGTTGAATTGAATTTGTGCTGGTAGCTCAATGTACTCAAGTGGGTGTTTTCCCACTCATAGCTCAGTGAAGGTTTCATGAGACCACAGATGAGGTCCCTGTGACATGTTCTGCGGTGTGGACTCACCTCCAGCACCTGAATCATGCATTGATTACCTCATCGTGCTGCTCAGCTGCCTTTTCCAGCCAGGAATACCTTCACTGAGTGCCAGTCCAGCACAGAGCCACAAGGACCAGCCTCTCAGGCCACTCAGTGCCCCTTCTTGATGCCATTTCTAGGTCTTGAGGCTCCAGTTTCAAACCAGTTGTGTTTCTTGTCTTCTCCTCAGGTATTTTTGCCTCCTTTCTCCTCAGCCTCCCAGATACTTCTTTCCCTAAGCATATCTATGTATAGCTCCTGAGCTAGACAGGCCTTTTGCCTGATGACTGTGGTCATCCTTAAACTTCCAAAAAAGCCTGTGACCTATTTCCAGAAATGATTCATTGCTGGCCTCTCAGAACTACAGTTCCGAAAGATGCAGATAAGAGCCATGAGAGATTAAAACCCCAAATGCCTAAGCAGGTAAGATACCTAATTCCCACTGAGAATGAGCCACCTAACCTACTTACAGCTCTGGGGCTTGACTTTTTGTCATTTTCTAAAGGCATTAAACTATACTGAGAGCATATAAAACCTGAGCTGTAGGTGTATGAGAACATCAGCCCCTTGGAAAAGCAAAGGGTTGCTTCCTCAAGAGATCTTGAAGTCCTGGCCCTGTTGTTATGTTGCTTCCCTGGGAGGTGACAATACCATCATTGCTCCACACTAGAGGCCGTAGCCAGCTCCAGTCTCTGCTGGATAGCACCCATGGGAGCCAGGCAGAGAGAGCTGGGCTGGGTCAGCCTGAAAAAGAGAAGTCTCCTTAAGAGGAGACCTGAGAGCAGCTCCAGTGCCTAAAGGGGCTGCAGGAAACCTGGAGAGGGGCTTGGGACAAGGGCCTGTAGGGACAGGCCAAGGGGAATGGCTTTAACCTGCCAGAACAGGGGAGACTGAGATGAGCTTTTAGGCAGAAGCTTTTCCCTGTGAGGGTGCTGAGGCGCTGGCACAGGGTGCCCAGAGAAGCTGTGGCTGCCCCATCCCTGGCAGTGTTCAAGGCCAGGTTGGACACAGGGGCTTGGAGCAAGCTGCTCCAGTGGAAGGTGTCCCTGCCTGTGGCAGGGGTTGGAACTGGATGAGCCTTAAGTTCTCTTCAACCCAAACCAGACTGGAATAGTGTGAGACATAGAGCTCTATTCAGTGGAGGCCCAACCCAGCCCCACACGTGTTTCCTTGGAGGTCATGGAACACCACGCAGGAAAAGCACTAAGTTGTGCTAGGAAACATTTTTAAAAGTGTGTGTCACGTTGCTGTGGTGACAAAAGTTCTTCAAAGGAGAAAACTGAAAGTCGAGGCTGTGGATGGTGACATGGGGAGGGGAAGGGGGACTGTCGTCATGGCAGCCTCAACTCTGAGCGTGCAAGAGGCAAAGCACATGGTGGTGGCAGGAGCTTGGGGTTTATATATATCTAGAAACATCTGCCATTTCTGCCAGCTTTTGCAGTGCTAATGAGTCCTGCTGCTTCACCTTCCTCTGCTGTAAATATCTGCCATAGAGACACAAGTCTCTGAGGGAGAAGGCAAGAAAATACTTCTCTTTGCCTATCGTTTTCATACAAGCTTTCTGCTGTTCTCTGTGGCCCCTCAGCTCCTACCTGGAGAAGAACTTCCATTAGCCAGAAGCAAGCTGCCTGGGAAGAGTTAAATCATATTGGGAGGAGGTAGAGGCTTGCATCATGCTCTTGCACAGCTTTAATAGCAGCAGGCTGCTGCAGGATCACTCCTCTCTGCCCTCCATGCACATGCACACCGGCTTTTTGTGGGAGTCAAGTGGCTGTTCCTAAATGTGAGAGGTACCTTCTTGGGCCCTAGTTAGTAGCTGTAATCCACGGGCAGTAGTTAGAACTGGAGATCAAAGCTGGCAGCCCTAGATTTGGCTCTAAACTTTGCTCTCAGCTTCCTGTGCAACCTCTGGCAAGTGGCTTTTCCCTTCTCTGTGCCTCAGTTTGTCCATCTAGAATAAGGGAGCTCACACATTCATGGGAGATAGTAGACAGACCAGATTAATGTCAGCAGAGCCCCTGGAGACCTTCAGATGAAAACTGCCACAGCAGCACAAAGGATTATTATATTGGAAACGCAAAATCTACTTGGATATCTCTCTTTAACACCTGGCACTTGGTGCACTTCCTTCAACCTCCCTGTTCCAGGCAGCCTGAGACAAGCATACTCCACAGTATCTTCCCCCGTGAGCCTTAAACCTAATAAATCACAGACCTGATTCTCCTCTCGCACTGACTCAAGGCAGCATCAGCAACTCTGCTGACATTGATTATGTCACTTGGTGCAAAGCAAGCATAAAAAGAGATACAACCCCAAACTCTAGACTTTGTCTAAAACTTGATCTTCTGGCTATAGTTTTCCTTGCTGGCACAGCAAAAAGTAGGCAAAACCAAATCCCACGCCATCTCAAACTGTCGAGCGCATCCCTGACTCTGCACACTGCTTGCAGCTGTAGCTGTGCACCACAGATGATTCCCCATCTCCAGTCCATCTGCTGTGTGCTGGCTGGTGCTTGCAGCGTTGTCCCAATACAGTCTGGATCCCAAAGCTCCCTTCCCCCTGTGCCATTGCACCATTCTGCCAAACACTGGGATCAGCACAGCCCAAAGCTGTCTGACCCAAAGCTGATGCTTCAGAAGGGACTTCTGTTTCCCAGTATGTTGGGAAGTGGTAAATAAGCCCAGCTGCATTCCCTTACATATTTCTATTTCCTTACCTAAGCTCCTTCTCAGCAGGCCAGACTGCTGTTTCTGAGTTGCCTCAGAAATTCAGAGTTTATGTATATTTTCATGGCAAGAACAGCATTTTGTTCCTTTTGCCCAAAGACCCAAACATATGGCTTGGTGACAGCAAAGCTTTTGGAGTAAAATTAATCCGTGTTTTGGCACAGCTTAAATGTGACATCACTGGAAGAATAAATAGAAATTTGGGGAGGAAGGAGCAAGTAAAGGGGTTGATAATGCATTTCCTATGGCAGCAGCAGGAGAAGGACAACCAGCAGCTGGGATCCTTTGCATTGCTTTGCTGAAACATTGTTTGAGGGGTTACTCAACAGGCTGATTTTCTGTGGGAGCTGCCCTTTCAGCTCTTTTTGTGCATCCTTACAGTGTCTGAGTTGCTCTGGGAGTTTGTCTCTGTGCGTGCCTTGTGTATGCTCGTGGCTTCCATGCTTCAGTGCTCTAATGTGCATGATGCTTTGTGTGCCTGGAGAGGGCTCTTCCTCCTGGGGCAAGCCCATGCTGTGAGTTTTGTGTGTAGTTTGTCTTCAGCCTCCCATAAGGGATCTGCACATCGAGTCTCCCAAACCCTTCACTGCACATGGGCTGTGTCAGTCAGGACTCTTGCTGAGTTTGGAGAGGTGACGTTTTGCCCCTTGCCTAAAGAATTGCCCCTGGTTTGTGGTAGTGATCCCTAACTGAGCAAACCCACCGGTTTGTCCATGAGCTGCCTTTAGTTTGCACCTTGGCCAGCATGAGTGAGTGCTGCCACTGTTGTCCAGTCTCTTTTCTAACAAAACAGGATGAGGCCCACACAATGCAGAGACACTGTAGCTGATGATGCAGGGACTTAGTACAACCACCATGAAGTGATCTCCCTAACACTACTTTAGGCTCAGGAAAGCTCTTCCCAGCAACCCCCTATTCCCAGTATATCAAGAGATTAACACTGAGGCTTGGAAAGGCACCTAAGCCTTTGTGAGAAAAATGTATTTTTACCTCTGTTACCTACAAAAGCCAAGGAAAGAAAGGAAGAGTGAAAGACATGTTAACTTGCTTCCTTGTAGTCCACAAATACTCTTCTTAAATGTGAGTAAACGTATATTTCCTCACAGCAGAACAACCTTAACTCTGATGCTGGAGCACTCAGAGTGACATGTTTTGGTTCTCTTTGGAGATTTGTGGTGCCTTTTAAGTTCTTTGGGTTTTTTTTAAAGCCATAAATTAAGAGTCAATTCTTTGCTTTCTATTAAGTTGGAGCCATGTCACAGCTACTTGATTATCCAAGGGGATTTATCACTGTTGTATGTTAACCATAGTGTGGATACAGATCCCAGCACTGGCTCAGGACCAGCAGGCTTTCTTAGTTTGAATCCAGTGGTACAGAAACACTACTGTGTTGCTAGAAGAGGTAGTGAAGGGCCACAACCAGTGTCAGTGCTTTCCTGTGGTGCAGAATCTGTTCAGAAACCCCATGCATGGAAGTCAGCTTTGTGCAGAGCCAGTGCTCAGCTGAGCTGGTGGGGATGCTGTCAGCTCTCTCTGGCAGGATGCTTAGCTCCAGCCGAGCTGTGCTGGCTCCAAACACAATCAGTGCTATGTCTCTGCCTCCCAGACCCTCAGGAAAACCCATTTGTTCCAAGCACAACACTTCCAGTATATGCAGAGCACCACAGCATCCTCTCACTGTGCTCTCAGGCTCTTGGAGCACTCCAGCCTCCTAGGCAGACAGCCAGCCTAATGCCACATCACTGTCAAGGATCTGAGGAGTTCTGGTGCCCTCTTGGTTTGGATGGGCACACCAAGCTGTGTGCCCCAGAAACCAGCACACCTCGTTCAACATACAACTTGATTACAAAGCCCTTGTTTCACTGACAGAGCCAGACCCCACTTCTCCAAGGTGTCCTTGATTTCTTCCAGATCAAGTGATCAGGTTAGAGGAATCCTGCTGCAGTGGAGGGTACTGTACAGAGTCATTTGGGGCTGACAACAGATTCAGGCTAATAGGATTCTGATAGCTTCTTCTGAAGAAGCGAGATTTCCAAGATGGAGCTTTTATATAACTACAGATGACTTTGAGGAGGAAGGTTTTGGTCCTTCCACTCTCCCAAGCTGCCCTTTCAGAAAGCATTGCAAGGTGTTCTTTGGCTGGAAGGACAGAGCTGACTTTGTAACAGGGATTCTGAAGCCACAGCTTGTTTTGGACAAGCAAGAAACAGAGAATACCCTTGGAAAGAGGTGCTTTTAGTGTGAATCTGTGCTTTGTCCTTCTCCTCACTGCCTCTCTCCAAATGACAGGCAATCAAAAGGCAGAAAGCACAAGCAGTTCCAGGGACAGAAGGAGGTGTGATGCCCTGGGCCCCAGCCTGGCTTGTGTTACAGCAGGACAGGAAAGCCCAGAGTGTTCACGATGAAAACCAGGGAAGTTCTAATCACCACTCACATTCCTCGGCTTGTGGACCAGCTATTCCAGAACGTTCCTTCCCCACCTCTCTATAGTCCATTTTAGGGCACAGCAGTCTAACTTAGCCACTCTCCAGCACACTACTAGAGTTGGTATTCCCTGCAACACACACACCTCTTTACAGCAGGAGCTGCTCCTCTGTGAAGGGTGTTCATTCACACCCCTTTAGTTATTCATTCCTGTGTGCTGCACAGTGAGTCTTTCTTACTTTTCGCTTGCATGTAAATGCAAATATATTCCAAGGAGTGAGTGTGAGCTGGTAACTCCCAAGATTGACATTTGCATTGGAATTGCCTCACCTGCAGTTTAAATATTTCCAGTTGGAGTTCATTATCCAGGCTTACTGTATGGGCAGCAGAGAGAAACAGGAATTCCCAAGGAGCAGTGCATCTCCTTTCAGATGTGTCACCCTCTGGGTGTGTGTGTTTCCATCCAGTGACTGTAGCAACAGTCTAGATCTCAAGGTCTGAAGTAAGTGAGCTGAATCCACCCTGTGTGGGAGGTGCTGGGGCACTCCTGAATGTGGGCAATCCTGAATGGCCTCTGAGCTCCATATCCATTCACCTTTCCCCTAAACCATCCATTCCCATAGGATATTCACCCTCTGCTTTAGATACATTAAAGGCAGAAGCTTTTCCCTATGAGGGTGCTGAGGCGCTGGCACAGGGTGCCCAGAGAAGCTGTGGCTGCCCCATCCCTGGCAGTGTTCAAGGCCAGGTTGGACACAGGGTCTTGGTGCAAGCTGCTCTAGGGATTGGAACTGGATGAGCTTTAAGATCCCTTCCAACACAAACCATTCTATGGTTCTGTGAAGAAAGGTGCTTCCTAAATCTGACAGGGTTTCTCCCTGCCCCTGGCTTCAGTCCCCTTGGTTACGGGAGGCATGGAGCTCTATGGAAAACACACATAGGTGGGAGAGGAAAAGTTATTAGCACAGTAAAACCCTGGGGACACAAAAGATCCATTCAGAGATCCTTCACAAGCTGCTGCTCTGACTTCATTAACAGCATCACCCATGGCTGTCACTCAGGCTGGATTCACTTTGGGTTATCAACGTGAGAATGAGCATTTCTGCAATGGGGAAAAAAAAAGATTAAACCAGTAGGAATTATTCTTTATGAATGATGTGCTCAGCTTTCATACTGACCTATTGAGTCAGCGTCGAGAGCTGCATTTCCTAGAACAGCCTTTCATGCTGGATTTTGGAGATTTTCTTCTTTTCAGCCCCAAAATATCACTGAAATGGCCTTTCTACCACTAAGTGACTCTGTGGACTCCAGCTTCCTCTTGGATGCAGTGGGAATAATGGAGTTTAGGAGCAGTTATCCAAATCATTCATCCTGGTTTCCACCATTCTTCTGTGGCTCCCTCCTGGTCTGGCCATGTCACATCTCGCAGTGCATCTTACCTCCTGCCCACAGGATTGGGTGGGGAAGTGTTAAGATCTGCTGTGGAAACAGGCATTCAAATTAAACAGCTCCTTCTGACAACAGTGATGAGCCAATTGCGGCAGCTCACCTGACAAACCAGGATTCCTTCCTTTTATAACTAAAGCCTTTTTAGCTGCTGGAACAGACTCACACTGTGGGATGAGAGGAGGCTGATCCCTGGCATAGGCAATGATGACAGGTACATAGAGTCAGAGGGTTGGGAGGAGCAGGACTGTCTTTGTCAGAGCAGCAGGGAGCTATATGGACTTAGCCATCCAGTCACACAGCACACCTATGGCCTGTCCCCTGCTTTAGATGCCTCACTGACAGGTATCTCCCCTCTGGAAGCAATTCCCAGGTGCTATCTCACCCGCTGCATGCCTGGCTCCCTACACAGAGGCATGGTGGAGCCCAGGCAGTGCTCAGGAGAGTCACACCAAACTTTCTTTGCTCTCTTACATCAGCCTGTATCAGGGGCTCTGTGCCTTTTGGTCTTTTACCTGGAAGGGGGGGAATACCAAGGTGGGAATGCAGGAATAGATTCTGACATGCAGCCGCATCTGATGCCTAGCAGTCTTCTTTACTCCTCACATTCCTCTGCTTTTTTGTTCTCTTCCATAAATCCAAACATGACATTGTGTCACCAGATTGCAGGCAGTGCTGCTGAGCAGCCAGGCTGCACGTGCCCTCAGCCATGGGGAGGCCTCCTGAGAAGGCACCTGACAGCAGAGTCTCTCGCTTCATACACATCCAGCTGTCCACACATCTCACTCCTCCTCCACCAGGCACAGCACGACCATGTGTGGGAGCAGTGATGAGGCTGCAGGGAAGGCCTGGAGCATGGCTGTCAGGCCTCCATCCATCCTAGCTCTGTCACAAATTGCCCCCACTAGTCCCTTCCAACCCCAGCCATCTTGTGATCTCTCCTCACTGTGGCATGTTGTAAGGTATGGAAAACCAAACTTGGGGGATATGTAGCTCAGGATAGCAGTCGCTGCATGCCCTGTGTGTCTGTCATCACAAAGCTGGGCATAGGAGAACCAAGCACCCCCAGAATCTCCACAGCCATCTGTAGGAAGAAGATGGTGTCTATTTGACTGCACATGCAGCTTGTACTTCTTAATGTGTCCTGCTTCTGACTGATATTATGGAGAACACTGACACAGAACTGATCCCAGAGGTGTGGTTGCTGCTGCCTGGGTTTCCTTGGTGAGAGCTGCTCTACAGCTCTGCCATGTTTCTCTATTCCTTGCCCACCTTCACATAAGACTGGAAGTGATGCAGCAGCAGAATGCAAGAAAATACAAGAAAACAATTGACTCAGGTCCTCTTCTAGAAGTCTCAGCTGAGTTTGAGGCCATTCCTTCTTGCATTTAATACTTGCAGAGACTGTATCAACAGCTTCCACTGTGGGTCAGTCTCTAGCATACATTCAGCAAGAACAGAAATCAAAGAAGGGCACTGCAGTTTAATGATAGAGTTTATTTCTGACAAGTGGCTGATGAGCCAGAAATATTGCAACTACCTTATTGTATAAAATGAGTTAAGAAGCTTTTAATATAAATGAGAAGGCAAAATGAAAGGGCAAAAGGGTCTATGATTATGATTTTGTATTTTGGGGTTTAATCTGTTTTTCAGCTGGTTCTGCTGACCTGAGTTCAGCTGATGCAGCCTTTTCTGTTTCTTTAGCAAGGTTCTTGACCCTGTTACTGCACCTAATGATGCTGGGTTGGTTGACTGGGGAGCTGCCATCTAACCTGCTCCCTGTTGGCCCCTGCAGATCTTCCACATGACCTATGATCTGGCCAGTGCAGTGGTGAGGATTGTGAACCTGATTGGGATGATGCTGCTGCTGTGTCACTGGGATGGCTGCCTCCAGTTCCTCGTGCCCATGCTGCAGGATTTCCCTGACGACTGCTGGGTGTCCCTCAACCGCATGGTGGTAAGTGCCTGCCCCTCTTGTGCCCTCACAGCCCTAAACCCAGGCCCTAGCTCGCAGCATCACCATTGCAGCATCTAATGTGGCATCTCCCATTTCCCCCCACCTCCTTTGAGGGCTTTCCACCTCTCTCCAGCCCCAGCGCCTTGGGCATGGAGCTGCGGTGGAGGCAGTCTCGGGAAGAAGTACTCGAGGCTGCAAGAGGAGTACCCTGCCCCAGCGGAGCCCGCTGTGGGCTGCCTGCGGCACAAGGCAGGAGCGAGGCGCCCCCTCCCGGCAGGAAACAGCAAAGAGGAAGAATGGAAACTGGTCTCTGCGGGCATCTGGGCAAACTGAGCCAGAGGCAGGAGGCAACTGTTTAAGCCTTCTCCTGTACATCCACTTGCAGGGTCGGTGTGATCACCCACCCTTCTCCGTGAGGAGCTGCACAATATCCCATTAGAGTGGGCTGAAACAGACTCTGCCAAACCACAGTGCAGCCTCCCATCACGGGAGCAGCAGCCAGACTTCCTAGTAACATCCCAAGCTGTGCTGCTCACTGCTGTTTGCTGAGAGGGAGATTTATACCATATGGTAAATGCATGGGGAGTTCATGGTGTCTTCCAACCACCTTGCTGAGAATTCAGGCTCTTTTATTCAAAAGGACAATGTCCAGTTGATTAAGCAGCAAAAACTGACAAAGCTTAAAAAATTACCTCTTATTGCAGCTCTTAAACCTTCCCATTCCCTCAGCCAGTTCCTCCTTAAAAGAAATAATAATCAGGCAGTCAGGCAGAACAGACCCAATGTAACATGGATAAAAGAGCTGCAAGGTTTCTGTGCCTCCCACTGTAGAGCTGTGGGCACATGCTGCCCATGACTGAGGACACTGAACAGCCATGGAACAGTTGTCTGTTTGCTCTTCATTTATTCATTTCTTCCCTCTGCCATAACCATTCACTTCCTGATGCTGAAAGGTACCAGACTGGCACTTCTGGAAACTAGAACCCTTTATGTAGCTACAGCACAAGACCAACCAATGCAGCAGCTGCCTTTCCCCATGCTGCCTTTATATTACTTATATGGCAGGAGAAATAAAAGATCAGACCCCATCATGCTAATGCTGTTCAGGTTCAAATGGACATCTCTCATCCTGTAGAGCTCAGAGATGCAGACAGAAATCATCTCCATCCCATAAAGTGACTTGGCCATGGTCCATTTGCAGGACAGCTTCAGAGCAGCAGGTTGGAGCCATGTTTCCTTTAGCTTCACATTTGTGTGGAGGCTGTCGCCTGATGGCAGTGCATCTGTTTGCTTTTCCCATCAACCCTGGGAGAAGAGGTAAAATCTGAACACCCAGGTCTACTGGGAACTGATTTTGCTGATTCAGATGGGCTCTTGGACACCTTTCACTCAGCGTCTGTAAGGCCAGAAAACCACTTGTAACCAGTGGAATGACAAGCTGCAAACATTAGGATCAGAGCCTGATGAGGAGGGAAACAAAGCTAGAAAAAGAGTTACCTGCACCATACTGTGAGCACAGCCTACAGATGTCCATCAAAATAACTGTGTAGTGAAGGGAGTCTTGAAAGGTGGCAGGAGACAGAACAGGGGAAGAACAGATTTAACCTGGGCACCTTCCATAGTAGCAAGGAGAAGAGAGGGAAGGATGGGATCCCACAGGCAGGAGGGCTCAGCACAGGCTCCAGGAGGAGCAGGGTAAAAAGTGACTTCCACTCCAGATGCTGTACAGGAATGTGCCAGCCCCAAAATACTTTGGATTTAGAGCATTAAACAGAGAGAATTAATTCATCTGCAGTCCGATTTTCTTCTCACAATAAGGTTCTGTCCTCCAATCTCCTGAAATTTCCAGATGTGTTAGTGGGACATTGATGGATGTGGATGACTGCAACAGCTTCAATACAGCCTATAGTGAAATAATAGGAGAGGCCACTGAGGCAGGAAACAAGAAGAAATCAGTGTTCTGAGCTGATTTCTCAGACTTTGGTGCCAAGATCTTGATGGTGTTTTTGAGAATGGCTGTTTGCAAGCTGGGATGGATGGGGTTGGGAGATGGAAGACCAGGATGGCATCTGTCTGTGACCGGTTGTGGTTTGTGACATTCTGTACTGACCTGGTCATAGCTTTGAGGAGATAAATATACTTGGTGCAGGACTGTCCTGCTTATACACAGAAGCCAAAAAGCTGTGATGGAACCACTGTAGGAAAAAAGGGAATCTTCTGAAGCTGCTACAGCCAAAGGGAGCTGAAAGCAAGGTGCCAAATGCTTCGGAGGCTTTCTCCTGGAGTATGCTGGTGCTGCTCTTCCACTGCTCCAGCATTTCCCACCTAGTCACTTGGCAGCTGTAAAAACACCTCTGATTCCGACACAGCAGGGAAAGAAGATTCACCACCTTCAATCTTCCTCCTAAATGTTTGATCCTCTTCCAGGGCCTCTGTGAAGGTGTGGTGTTGCCAAATCACATCAGGAGCTTGATAAATCCCTGGGTCCAGTTCATCTTGGTGTTTCCTACATGCACCATGTAGAAATATGAGCAGTTATAGGAGTGAGTCTCCGTGTGACTTCTTTCTGAACTGGCAGGGAAGGATGTTTGCAGTATTAATTGCTCAGCTCCATCTTAGGGGCTCCAGCATTGGCTTCCCTACAGGGCACTTTATTAAACAGAAGAACTACAGTGAGTCAGCTGCGAGCAGCATGTGTGAGAGCAGCAGCATCTCCCCAAGACCCTCTCCTGGCAGCTCCTCACCGGAGACATCTGAGCTCTGCTGAGACCTGAAAGCTGCTAGAAACACGTGGCTCACTCGCCTGGGTATTGTGCTGAGCTGAGGAGCCCTGCAGAGAAGGCAAATATCCCCGTGTCAAATGCAGTGACCTTGCATAGGGAACACTAATCATCTTCCCTCCCTTCAAAAGGAGAGCAGCTTTCCTTTTGAGCTTAAAGCCTCCTCCACACCCCAACACATTCCTGTAGTGATGCTGATAGAAAGGAGGAAGAGAAATGGATGCTGCATGTGTTGTGGAGGACACAGCAGTCCTTCATGGATCTTCTGTGTGATTCTGAACTTCCCTGAAGCCTCTGGTCTGGCTCCTGCCCTCACTCAGCAGGCACATAAATTGTGTAGTAGCTTATCATGGTTTACAACATCTGTCAGGGAGCAGCAAGAGTAGGGCTGCTCCAGCATGGAGTGTAAGTCAGGAGCCAGAGGGGAGCACTGCACAGGCAGCACCCTCACCAGCTAGAGCACTGTCCTATCAGACAAAACAGCATGGGCAAGCAGAAGTGACCATTGACCATTCCAGGGTGCCAGTCGCATTTAGGGTCTATCCAGCAAGTCCAGTTAGGAGCAGTAAGAGATGTAAGTGTAATGTTCAGGTCCCGGGGCTTAGCACAGATCTAGTTCAGGCAGGGTCTGAGTGCCCAGGCCTGCACTGAAATGGAGCACCAGGGACATGGGGTGTGTGGGTCAGGGCCCTGAACAAGGGTGATGACTGGGACTGTTCAGACTGGTGCACTCAGAGCCCTCAGATCTCTTCTATTAGGTGAAGGCCGTGCAGAGCTGTCATTGGAAATAAGCCCAGAAGAGGCAAGGTCTGCCCAGTGTGAATTTTGACCTATCATCTCCATTTCTCATCTCACTATTCCATTCCCTTAAACTGGATTGGAAGGTGTTTTCCGAGCCCAGCAGTTATGGTGTTGTCCAAGGGAGGTCAGTGATGTTCAGAGGCCTTATTTCACAGCTTGACATTAGTGTGCAGTAGCAAACCTAGAGTAACAACTCTGTGGCCAGGTAAGATCACTGCTGAGACAAATGTGGGCCTTCCAAGATTGAAATATGTCCTTTCACTACAGACAGTGTCTTAATACAGTGAGTTATTAGTGGTGTAAATCAGGCATAACATTGTGCCCATGGACTATGCCCCTACCCCAAGAATTTGCCAGTACTTCTCAGTGTCTTTACTTCTTTCTCTCTAGTCTTCTCTAGTGAGACTTCAACCAGGCATACTCACATGTACACCAGACCCAGAGCATCCCATAAGACACCATACAGGAGAGACCTGAGCAGAGGCATTGCATTCCAGACACTAATCCCAGATGAACCATTACAGTACTGCCAGTGTGGATGTTAAAAACAAGCTAGGCTGAGAAACCACTTCAAAGTAATTTGAACTCCCTTTTGGAAATACTCTTAAAGCCAGGCATGTATCTGGGATAACATCCCCCTTGTCTGTGTTCTGTAGCTTCACTTTAGTTGGCTTTGAGATTTGGTTAATGAGGAGCCATTTGCTCTCTGCAGTTTAAGGCCTCATTGACCTGCCCTAATGGGCCATTTTAGCTACTCCAGTATGTTTGAAGTAGTAAAATCCTCCCACTCCGGGGACTGGCATATACTGGCTACAGGGCTATGATAGTAGAGTTTAGAGCAGGCCTAAAAACTAAAGATATACTCAGACCTATAAGCAAAGAACTCATATACTGTGCCATGAGGATCCAGGGCTCTTTACAGACGTTGAAAGAACTCAGAGGTTGTGTCATGAAAGTAATTGCTCTGAAAGGTTTCCCCTCCATGGAAGTGCCTCTCTTTCAGCAGTCCTTGATCTCTTCTCTCAGCAGATACTCCCTCAGGATATTTGTTTTAAAGACTCCATGTTCTCCAGCTCTCACCCCCAGCTTGTCATTAACTCAGCACTCTTCAGCCTGGCATGAAGCAGGCTGTCCTCACCCAGGGCTGTGCTGCTGCTGGGAACTGGGCTTGAGGCTTGGAAGTCTAGAGTTCCTAGGGAGCCAGAAGAGATTCTGCAGGCTGCAGGGGCTCAGTGGTGTTGGATGGTGTAGTTTTGGATGACTAATTCCTACAAAACACTGGCAAGCTTCCTCGTAAAGAGCACTTTGAGCAGCAAGTTGCTGGAAGAACAGCATTTAAAACCTGAACCTGCCTGACACCAGATGTTCCTGTTAAGCTCTGATCATTCTTTGCCATTAAAAACCATGGCAGTCAGTTTCCTGAGATACCACATTCCAGCTCAGCTATTCTTATTCTGCCTCCCCAAATTCCCTTTGGAATTTCAGTTCAGCATTTCTGCTCTCAGTTCTGTTGTGGGGATGTGCTGCCCTATTAAACCACTGCCACACTGAACTCAGAGGCAGCACTTCTGCAGTGTCTCAGTGAGAAATGCCTGGTGGGAAAGGAATTCATCTGACAAGGGAGGGAAAGGCCAGGATCCTGCACCAGTAAATCACCTTTTAGGCAGAGGTTGGTCAAGTGTGACTGCTCCTTCCTGTTGTCTCGGGATGACTTTCCTCCTGAAGCATGGAAAACAAATGGGCTAAAGCCATGGAATTTGCAGCATTTGCCATTCTGTAAGTGCAGGGGCCACGGCTTTACAATTGCCAGTACTGCAGGGCTGAGGGAAGGGGACTATGGGTCCTGGAAGAGTTAACAGTGGAGATGCAGGGCTGGCTCCATAAGGTGTGCGAGATGCTTGATGACTTAACAGATCAGAAGTGGGTCTGCAAAATGACCCAAAACTTGGGTGGTGGAAAAAATGAGTCCCCCCCACTTCTTTGGCCAGTACTCTAGGGGCCATGGCATAGACATGGGTGAGGGGAAGGTGCAGATTCACTCCTCCAGTGCTTGCAGCCCCCATGGTTGTATCCTTCCTGCTGCCCTAGCCAGGCAGCACAGTACAAAAGATCTTCTCCTCTGTCTGGCTCCCCTTTGGTCTGCAGTTCCTCACACATGGGCATAGCCAGGAATGGAGGCAGCAGTGGCCCCATTGTCTCTTGTCTCTGTCCCTTGGCTCCAGGGTAGTTTTTCCAGCACAGGAGGTGAGTAGCGTCCTGCTTTGTCAGGGAGGGGAGCCCAGACAGGCTGGCGCCAGGCGGGAGCAGCTTCCTTGGGGCTCTGAATGTGCTGCTTCTGTGTTCGCTTTGCTATAATTTCTATTGCTTTGCCCTTCTTGTTGCAGTGTGAATCAGGCCTGGCTTGCATAATGTAACTGTTTATGGCCCAGGTAATGCTATCACCTGCCTTTGTCCATGTGCTTATCACCTAGCCAAGCATTAACATTCTCCAAAGGTTCCAGCTCTTTGCCTTTCTGTTTACTACTTATAAGCTCAGTGAAAACTTTCCATCAACATTAGTGGCACTGAGAGAGCTGTTTGCAGAGCGGTCCTCAGCCACCAAACTCAGTGTGATGAGATACCTCCAAGGTGTCCAGTAAGCGCCAGCGTCAGCGTCATAGCATCACTGCTCACTGGTGCTGTGGCTGCTGCATCTCTCAGAATGGAGTTCACAAAAGCATTGCTTCTCTGTTTGACAAGCAATTCTCTGTTTCACAAGCCAGACGTTCTGTACAATGGCCTTCTAAGTTGCCACGGCATATGGATTTCCACTCATACTGTTAATGCCTTCCTAGAACAGAAAAAAAAAAGAGTGATGAATGTACAGGTGATGTGCTGTGATGAATGTCACTGGAGCAGAGGTATTTTTTCACATACCCAGTGGCAGAAATGTGTGATGACAGTGCATTTATTTTACAAGGTTTTGTGGCAAGGACTTGCTAGCACATACCCACAGGATAGTAAATGCACCTTGAAGCGTTCCACAAAATCAAGCTCATCAGAATAATCATGAAACTTCTGTCCCATGATGTCATTGCTGAGGTGCTGCTTGTGTTGGTTGCAGTGGAAGAGCACAGGGTGTCTGGTGAAGCCCTTGACTTCAGCTGGCTTCTCTCGGTGGTTTATTGCACCTCCCAGATGAGAGCATTTGTAGTTTTCTCAGCTCCCAGAAAAAAAGCCCTGTTTTACACTGAGAAGAACTCGCTCTCTGGACATTGTCATCTTAATTTTCTGCCCTTCCCATCTCTTCAGGTAATGACCAGAAATCCTGACCATTTCCTAAATTGCCAGGAGTGATTTTCCCCACTCTAAGATCTTGCTGCTGGCACCATGCTCAGGCTGTTGTTCACCAGTTCAGTTGCTCATGTGGGTCACTTCAGAAATATCCCAGGGCCTAATATCAGTTTACCAGGATAGCAGCATGTCACACTGCCTGCCTTCATTGCTGCAAAGTTTTGCTGGAAAGAGTGTGCAATGTCTACAACGCTGTCCAGAGTCACTTAATGTCAGATGACCAAACTTACTGAATCGTACAATCCCAGCCTGGTTTTGGGTTGGAAGGGACTTTAAGGTCATATAATTCCAACCCCTGCCACAAGCAGGGACCCCTTCCACTAGAGCAGCTTGCTCCAAGCCCCTGTGTCCAACCTGGCCTTGAACACTGCCAGGGATGGGGCAGCCACAGCTTCTCTGGGCACCCTGTGCCAGCGCCTCAGCACCCTCACAGGAAAGAGCTTGTGCCTTAGATCTAACCTGAACTCCCTTTTTTCTGTTTGAACCCATCACCCCTTGTCCTATCAGTACAGTCCCTGATGAAGGGTCCCTCTTCAGCATCCTTGTAGCTCCCTTCAGACACTGCTCTGAGGTCTCCACGCAGCTTCTCTTCTCCAGGCTGAACAGCCCCGATGTTCTCAGCCTATCTCCATATGGGAGGTGCTCCAGCCCCTGATCATCCTTGTGTCCTCCTCTGGACTTGCTCCAGCAGCTCCATGTCCTCCTTATGTTGAGAACACCAGAACTACACACAGTGCTGCAAGTGGGGTCTCATGAGAGCAGAGTAGAAAGGCAGGATTATTGAGTGTGCCCAGGACTTCCAAGCCCTCAGAGAATACAGTTGTTTTTTTAATATGTAGAGCTGCTTTAAACATAAGCTTTGGCGTCTGATGGTGGCTGTGCTTTTCTGAAACGTTGATGCCTGTCCCAGTGCTGAAGCTCTGTCTGTCTGTCTGTCTCTCTAGAACGATTCCTGGGGGAAGCAGTATTCCTACGCGCTGTTCAAGGCCATGAGCCACATGCTGTGCATTGGCTATGGGCAGCAGGCACCCGTTGGCATGTCAGACGTGTGGCTCACCATGCTGAGCATGATTGTGGGAGCTACCTGCTACGCCATGTTCATCGGCCACGCCACCGCCCTCATCCAGTCGCTGGACTCCTCACGGCGGCAGTACCAGGAGAAGGTAAGGACTGGGCTCTGTGGCCCTCATGTGACTGTATCGAGGAGTCCAGGGCAGGCAGTAACCTGGATGAGAGGCCAGCTCTGTGGTGCCTTCCTCACCATGGTGGTTTATTATTTACCTGTCTCCACACGGGGGACTGAAGGGGTGGGTAATTCATCCCTTCACTCAAACCCTCCGGAGGAAATAGGTGCAGAAGGGTATTATCAGGGCAAGTGGGTGATTCTTGTCATTCTTTTTAGATGAATGTTATCAGTGTCACTGGTGGCATCCAAAGCTGCAAGTCACTTTTTCCTTTCTGAAATCTTGTTTCGAATCCCAGATGAATGTTCCAGAATGCGTGGCTTTGTTTAGCAAGTACTGGTTGTAAAAGTATCTAGATTATTCACTTCAGTGCTCTGGAGTGAAACTACACAACAAACCCCAGAGCACAGATCAAAGCTCAGGAACTCCCACCAGGTTTCCAGGTAGCTCTTGAATGAATTGCACAGTTGTTGAATTGCATAATGGAGGCATGGGCAGAAATGTCACAGTGATCAGTTACCACTGTGGTGGCAGTAAGTGGTGCTGGCGTTATGGTGGTGCTCTGTGTAAGATGGTAAATGACAAAGTCAGTCATCCTGATTCAGCCAATGAGGGTAACTCGTGGGACTGCATCAATTCCTTACTTCGTTCCATGCCTTCGATATATCACTGTCTGTACAATGACATTTTGTTATCTAAAGCAAAAGTGCAGTGATGCTTTGCCATCCAGGACACAGGCAAAACTTCTGCCTTCAACTTGTGCTTGAAGTTGCAAAAGCAACTGCCCTCAGCAGGGCTGAGGATGCCATAGGCATAGGCAAGGAGATGTTACGGTCAGGGTGTTACAGATATTTGGTCTGAAGATTAAGAAGAGGAAGAAGTATTTGCTAGCCCTGCCCTGACAAGGCCAGGTCCAGTCGCTGTTATTCAAGTGAGTCAACTATGGTTAAGTGACTTTTAAGTTCAGAGTGGCCTAGGAGCAGTTTTGTTATGGGGTTACAATGCTGGGCCACAGAAAGAGAGTAGAGCAGAGACTGAAAGCAAAGAAGACCAGAGGCTGCATCATGAATTGAGGAGAGGGAAGATCTCAAACCACAGCTGGAGGTAAAAGAGGGGAAAAAGCCCAGGAGAAGAAGGGTGGAGGACTGGGCTTTGTGTAGAGTTTTACCACTGTACTACAGATTGGCTTCAGTAATTCTAATGGAGAGCGTGGCATGCCAAAGGGAAGGACACTGCAACACCAGGAATGAAAGCTGATCAGCTCTGTGTATGCAGAGTAGTTATTCAAATGTGTTTGAAACAGCATAGAAGTGAAGGGCTGATTTGCAGATCAAGCCACCTGGCTAGCCTCACTGCAGCCAAGGTTCCACCTGCAGGGCCTGGGCACCACGGCTTTCTCCTCAAGCCAGGTCCAAAGGCAAGGGCTGAACTTGACCTTGGAAGCTGGATTCCAGTCAGTGCTCAGGGAAATCCAGAAGGGCAGGGGGGATTGCGGCAGGGATGACAGAGTAAGTGTGAAGTGTTAGAGCCTTATTAGAATGGGGAGATGTGAATGATCCAGGAGAAAAGCTTGGTGACAGAAATAGTGGATAGAGGATTCAAAAAAGGGTGCATTTCACATGTGGTGGTGATAGCAGGTTCATTTCCCAAGGTATTCTCCTGGGATTAAAGCCTTGGGGATTGAGTACCTTCATTTTCCCCTTGCAAATGGGCCAAACGGTGGCCTAAAACCAAATATGTATTCATTTCCTGCATTCCTTAGCACTTGAACAGTCATGCTTAAAATGAAGCTGCTTTGTGATTTGCAGCCTTGCAGCTCAATTTAGTTCAGTCCTCATGGGACAATGTGTCTGTTGAAGCATAAGCAAAGAATCTCAAGTTTGGAGGTCGATTGGTAGAAGCAGGCAGCAGTTTAGACACTTCTGCTGAGTACACCTTTGGCTGCAAACAGGGCTCTGGAGGCTTAAGCAGCTCTTCCAGGAGTCGCCAACAAAAGGGAAGGCAATGGGAAGGAGGAGGAGTAGCAGAAATAGCATAGTAACAGGACAGAAGGTTCTGGTTAGTAACTGCACTGAGAGGCTTTGCTTTGTGTAACCTTCAAAACAAGGTTCAGGATCAGGAGTGAGTTTGTGGTGATGTTTCAGATTGTCATGAGCTCTGCCAGACCAGCTTGTTCTTTCCTTGGACAAACAGGAATTTTGAGAAGAGGACCGAAAGCCAAGATGTGTTGTCTGGTGCCTTCAGTCGCAGATTTGTCTCACTTTGGCTTGGATTCATTGAACATTTGGACATTCAATCCCTGACCTGTGGAAATCTTCTCCTGTACCACCTGAATTAACACTGTGCTGATTTCTACGTGGCAGGGAAGCTGTTCAGGATCAGTGGGGTAGTAGGAAGCATGGAGAATTTGGAAGAGGGAATTTGCACCCTCCAAGACAGTGTAGTGCAGAGGTTTGTGAGTACAAGTGGTGAATCCCACAAGGCACAGAGCACTCACACGAGCTCAGGCATTGGTGGCATGAACACCCCATGAACAGCTCTGAATCATAATAGCTCCTTAAATCTGGCACTCTGAACTGACTGCTTTATTTCCAGGCCCAAAGGCAAAGTTAGAAGGGACCTCTCTGTCTCATCCTGCATTCAGAGTGTTATGCCCTTAGTCTTGCCCATAGTCACAGAGAATCAATGGGAGGATCAGGAGCTGACTCATCTCTTAACCTCTTTACCAAGCTGATTCCTTTCTTCTGGGTTAGTTTTCTGCCAGACTGTAGAGGAGGCCAGTGAGTGCCAGAGCTGGTGCAGGGTACTAGAGGAAGAGGTCCATAAGCAACAACAGAGGCACAAAGCCCTTTTCAGCTATTCATGGATTATCTCAAGTCTTAACATAGAAATTCCTAATCCTACAACTTGCAGTAGCTGTGGCTCACGAAAGGAAGAGTGTTTCTTGCCCAGGAGATAAATAATCTAGACCAATCTGCAAGATATTGTCATGTTTTCTGCAGGTTCTCCTATTAATTTCTCTGCTCATAAAGCTCAGCTGGATTAATATTTATGTCAAGTCACCACACACACCCTCGTCCTCCTCTGCAGACTGTAACCTTGAAGCTTTCGCTGCTTCCTGCAGCCAAGCTCCTTGGAACAGAGCAGGGAGAGACTCGGCTTCACTCTCCCAGGATGCAGGCAGCAATGGGCATCATGCAGAGCAGATCTCCCCTGTTATCTTCTCAGGTACATTCAGAAGAATGACTGGTGCGAGGTAGGAATTGCTGCTCTCAGTGTTGCAGAGCCCAGCAAAGCTGTAATCTCTCCTTCCAGAGCCTCACTTCTCATCAAGATCTTCCTGCCACACTGGCATTCCCTCAGCTTTCCACATTCAGTCCCCTGCTTCTCTTCCCCACTGAACCATCACTGAACTGTCCAGTGAAACCTGAATTATCCAGTGCCTCTTGTTCTTAAAATATGTATTGAAAATGGGTGGATACTTAGGTACTTGTGTATTCACTTAATACGCTGAAGCATAGTTGCAAGGGGACTTCCTTACAGAAGCACTAAAGGCATCTCCATCTCCTTTCAGTTCTTGAAACAACCCTTCTTACTCATCAGCACAGGCCTTCTTGACACCCAAGGTCTGGCTGTCCTTATAGTCCAGCTATCAACATAGCCCTTCTGTCAGCAGCCTGAATTCAGAGTAATTGGGGAAAATTTAGTTCACTGTGAAGGCTGAAGCAAGACAACAGGAGCATTCAGTCTCTGCTGGGACAAAGCAGATGTTAGACAGTGTTCATTAGAGAGAAAGTAAGACTGCTGTTGTGCCTGCCTACTGCAGGGAAAGCTGGGGATCTGTCTTTGGGCTTAGACAAATTCATGTAAAGAAAATGTTTCCAGTGTTACTGAGTGCTGAGATGCAGACAGTAGGTATGCCTAATCTGCCTTTGCTGGGAAAGCTGGGAGGGTATGGCCAGGAGCTGGATTGCTGTGTGGATTGCTCTTCTGTTCTTTAGCCTCTTCCTCAAAGTACCTGAAACTGCCTGAGGCACACCACCAGGTGAGAGGAACCCTCAGCCTGGCCTTTCATGCCTACTCCTTTGGATTTGGGCTCTTTTACTCTGCAGGTTGATGTTCCGAACAGCCTCCAAATGAATGTGTGCAGGGAATTGTGTGCAGGGATCCTAGCTGGGGTCCTAGATACAGCATAATCATGCCAGCTCTTGCTGTTAGCTCCCCTCCAGCCCTCCTTTAAGAAGAGCTGATTAACCCAAGCACTGTCCTGTAACAAAGCTGTATTCAGCCTTGTGGCTCCAGGACTGGATAAGCCAGTCCTACCTTGGGGCCAACACAGCACAGAAACATGAAGATAACCAGTGTCAGCATGGAGTTGGGCAATGACTTCCATTTTTCCCACACTTAACTCTCCCAGAAAGCTGGGAAATTTCATGTTCATTACCAGTCTGAACAGGATTTGAAGTGACATTCCCAAGATGATTGGTCATCAATGCCAATAGACTCTCAGGGGTCATTTCTAGATTCCTAGAGTTAGAAGGGTTATGTGGAAGTCCCCTTCTGAGCTACTGTCAATTCTGGATGTCAGGGAAGCTGCAAAGCTCCCTTACTCTTGTATTAATGTGCATGAAGGAGAGGGAAAGGTGTGCAGCACTCCAGAAATTAAATGTGTCTGGAACATTTAATCAAATGGAAAATTCAATCAAACTTCCTAACTGGGGAAAGTTTGGAGAGCCTTGCTTTACCCTGCTATGACAGCACTAGTGGTGTATTACCTCAATCTGTTAAGAGGTGGCTTCAGACCTGTCATGTCCCATGTCACTGTCAAAACATTTGGGGTTAATAACAAGGCTTATAAATGATGGACTTTATGGACTGTGCCTGCAGTGAAGCACCTGTGGTGTGCCTTGGGCTTGGGCTCTCAGCACTGCCTCCAGGTAGCTATTTCTGGAATCAGGAACAGGTTTTCTGGATAGTTTGCAGTGCAGAGGCAGCAAGTGGAAGGAGCAAGGTTTGGATGCAGCTTAACAGGAGGGGTCCAGCTTCCTAAAGCTCGCTAAGAATGGATGGAATAGAAATGAGTGCCCCATCCCCACCTTCTCTGCCCACATGTGACAAGTCCAAGGAGGCTGCCAGAAAATTGCAACCTGATGTAAGTTGGGTCTCCTCTGAGTTGGGATTTGGACAAAATATCCCCCAGAGGTCCTTTCTAACTGTTGCAATTCAAAGTCTCTAACAGCTTTATTCAGTGGGAATGGCTGGCTCAGGCAGGTACATCCAGTGCTGCAAGGCAGCTGTCCTTTTAGATACCACAGCCATCTCAAGAGTATTTGTAAGAAATAGGTATTGGGGTGGTAGATCAACGATTCCTTCAGTTCAGCTCAACCAACACATCAGCCATTCGTGTCAGTTTTTTAAGCTCCCTTTCATGAAAGACTCCTGGGTTGATTATAAAATGGAAGTGTGTTACTAAGAGAAGCCCCATTTTGAAGCTGTAAAACATGCCTTGTATATACTTACAGCAGAGATTTCAGTACCCAGCTGGGGAATGTGTCCATTGTACAAGCAGCAGTGCCTGCAGGGAGTGCATGGCTCAGACTGAGTGCAGGGGCACATGCGGTTCCCTCACCACTCTCAAACAAGGGGAGGAAGGAGGCAGTAACTTTGCGGTGTCTTTGTAGCACATCTTTAGAGAAGGGGAAGGAAAGCTGCCTTGTAGATTGCCTTCTGCCAGCAGGTTTACATTGGAGATAGGTCTCGTTGTGCAGTACCGGAGATACTGTGATTATAGCTGGGCTTTTGACATCTTCTTTCTGAGAGTGGAAGCCTCTGTTCTTTGTTCTGTTCTTTGTACACTATCGATGCCAGCCTGTTCTGAGCAGTGTGCTTGTGCCCATGTGCAGAGGGCTCTTGCCTCAGCAGTTCTGTGTGTCCCAATGTGGGATACAACAAACTTCATTATCAGTTTTGAAATTCATTTTGGCACTTGAAGTGTAAATAAATAACTGTCTAGGGTAAAATGGACATTCTCAGCTTCCCTGCTGAGCCATCCTGACAAAAATCTGCTCCCAGCAACATCGATCTTAAACTGCAGAGATTCACTGGTCCCTTTTCCCCATCTCCAGCTTTAATGGCAGATTTTATCTTACCTCTTTCGTTCTGCTCTGATGATGAAAATAATGTTGAGCTCTTTTTCCCCATCAAACCTCCAGTTAAGTGGCTCCAGCCACAAGACCTGACACCTCCAGTATGTGCTATGAGTTTCACAGTGTTTCATTAATAATGATTCATTGAGGAGGTCCAAAAGGTCCCTGTACTGGGCTACTGAGTTACACTGGTATCTCTGACCTCTCAAACCCAGTAAGGCATTCTGTTCATCTGGAGCCAGTCAAGGAAAACAGGCTATTTCTGTAGCCGTGATGTACAGGTTTGTACATAATGCATTCATCCTTGCACCACCTTCCTTCAGGCTGAGCACTTGTAAGAGCAGACAAAAGGGGCCTTGCCCACAACATTTAGTGCAAAGATACTCATCCTAAAGCTCTTGGGTCTGCTCTCCTAGACCCCCTGAAGGGAGCAGCTGTTTCCATTGCTGGCAGCAGTGGGTGATGTGCTAACAGCACCATCTCCTTTGTGTTCCATGGCTTGTGCCGCAGCTGCTGCAGCAGTGCTGCTGATGGGTGAAGTAAACAACTGTTCCATCAGCCCATCATTGACCAAGCTCAATGTGTCAACATCTCACAGCCCAGAAATTAAGCATAATCCTTGCCTAAATAGGTGCTGATTAACAGCAAGGAGACCACCTCTGGCAGCTGATCATTACAGTCATCCTCAATGGAGTAATGTTGTATGGAAAAAAGCTCCAGGAATCTTGCTTGTGTCTGTGTCTTTGGAAGGCAGCAAGAGATAAATAGCCCGATTCTAGGTAAGGTGGTTTCTGAAGGTTACCACTGCAGTAGGGGTAAAGCTGTTCCATGTTTTTCAGCATGTAGCATGCCATGGTACAAAGAGTAACACAGTCTTTGGACTCAGAGCCAGGAGCTCAGAGCCAGGACATGCTGTTGAGCTTCTTGCAGAATGCAGGTAGCTGTGGTGGATTCTAAAGTTGAAGTTAAACCTACATGGCTGTAGGTTTAAATTTAGGTCATTAATCTGAAAGCCAAATAACACTGATAAAGTTTGGTGCTTTGCTAGGTCTGGTCTGTGTTGTTCTGGTTGAAATAACCACGATTCCTATACAGCAGGGTACAGTTTGCCTGTACCCAACTCTGAGCCTCCCAGCCCAACCCAGACTCCCATCATGCAGGCATTCTAGGTTCTTTCCTCTTACTGGTTCACTTAGCGTTTCCTCTGGGCCTCTAAGTGAAGGAATCCAGATCCTGTTTCAGCCTTGTCTCTGGCTGCCTGGGGCCTGGAGGGTATGGAACAGACAGCATATGCCTGACTACAGTTCCTCTCAATCACTTTCCTGTTCCTATGGAACAGACAACCCTGAGCACATTTAATTTGATTGGAAAACAGCAGGACAGTGCCCACAAGCATGTGTATAGAGCCAACAGCATTCATAACTGTTGGCAGACTGCGTAAACTGACATAACCTGCACCAGATACAATTTTCAGCAAGAGTTCAGGAAGAGTAAAATTTGATGAGCAAGGACTGACACTAAATATGCTGCAAGCACGGAGCTGCGTAAAAGGGAACCAACAAAGATCACACCAGCAGTGCAGGCATGAGTTTGTGTTACAGAATTCCACTATTCTTCATAGAATCATAGAATCCCAGCCTGGTTTGGGTTGGAAAGGACCTCAAAGCTCATCCAGTTCCACGGGCAGGAACACCTTCCACTAGAACATGTTGATCCAAATGCCTGTGTCCAACCTGGCCTTGAACACTGCCAAGGATGGGGCAGCCACAACTTCTTTGGGCACCCTGTGCCAGCGCCTCAGCACCCTCACAGGGAAGAGTTCTCCCTTATATCCAACCTGAAATGTCTAAACTGCTTCAGTTTGAACCCATCACCCCTTGTCCTGTCGCTACAGTCCCTGATGAAAAATCCCTCTCCAGCATCCTTGTAGCCTTTTTCAGATAATGGAAGCTGCTCTGAGATCTCCAACACAGCTTCTCTTCTCCAGGCTGAACAGCCCCAGTGTTTTCAGCCTTTCTTTCTGTAAGAGTTGCTCCAGCCCCTGTTCATCCTTGTGGCCTCTTCTGGACTTGCTTCAACTGCTCCATATTGTTTTTATGTAGAGGACAGCATTGCTGCACACTGTGCTGCAGATGGGGTCTCACGAGAGCAGAGGGACAGGATCCCCTCCCTGAGCTGCTGCTCACTCTCTGGGTGCACCCCAGCACACAAAGGGATTCTGGGCTCAAGCACATGCTGAAGCCAGGTCATGATCAGCTTCTTGTCAACCAACACTGCACATTCCTGGTGTTATTTGACTCCATGACAATGTGTGTCTTGATCATTTTGAGGAAGATGGAGATGTAGTTGTAGAACAAATCCTGAGGGTGGGGATATGAATGACTTAAAAGATAAAAAGAAACTCAGCATTCCTTTGTTTCTAATGATTACTACATGCTGTGTAGCTGCACTGGTTTAATCCTCATCATAGGTCAGAGAAAATAAAACAAAGATACAACTGTGGCCTGCCAGGACACTTTGCCTGGTGATGCTCATGACTTGATCTTTACCCCTGTGAAGCACTAATCCATTGCAAGAGCCACAGCGTTGTATCTCATGGATGCTGATGTGGATCTTAATCCAATATCTCTGGATATATGTTACCAGCATTCAACATACGATCAGTGCATTATCATTCTTCACTTCATGGGAAAGGCATTACTCAGCCAGAGCATCTTTCTTACACAAGTTCATCTCTGTTGACTTCCATGAAGTCCAGACAGGGAGACTGTGAATGAGGTTAAACTCTCCCACAGAGGTTTCAGCCTGGAAGGATGCAAGCAGTGCAGCAGCTCTGCATAAGATATGTGTATTTATTGCTTGGTAGATAGAGATGAGCACCTCCAGTGCCTTCCCTGCAGTGGGTTATGTGTGTGCCCGTGTCAGGGTCTGTGAGCAATTGCAACTGTGAATTAACTGAGATGCGAAAATGGAAATCAGTGTTTCTCTGGAGCCCTGAAGAGTGACGTGTATGGATCAAGAAAGGGCTCAAAGAGGTGTCGGTGCTGGGAAGGGAGCAGCTATCCTTAGATGCAGGGCCATTTTTATAATCAGAAGTAAAGCAAGGGAATAGTCAAAGTCAAAGTCTTTCTGCCAGTGATTTATTACAGAGAGGAGGATCATTATAGAGATTGAGGCAGGGAAGACGTTAAAGCTACTTAGTTCCTTTTGGACTGTGAGTGATCTGAGCTTTGGTTGAAGGGGAGAGGAGTGTGGAGACACCTAAGGAAAGTAGGCAGCTGTGGAAGGAAAACTACTCAGGGGAATGGTTTCCCTTTGATATATTAATATCTCCTTTAAGGGCTTATTTCAGTTAAAACAGACTTAAGAAAATTATGTAGGATTTAAATGGACTCAATTGTCTTCAGAGATATTGAAGTAATTCCTAAATGAGTTTTTTCAGTTGAACACAGAGAGGCCGCTAATCTCTGCGGTTCCTTGGAGCAGAGCTCACATGGTGACATGGAGGTGTCGTGGTTTAAACCAAGTCCCCCAACTCCCGGAGAGTTAGGAAGGAGAATCCAAGGAATGTAGCCCCCACGGGTTGAGATAAGAACGGTTTAATAGCTAAGGCATAACACAATAATAATGATACAGCCAATAACAAGCGAAAAGAATACAACATCCCACCAGCCACCGACCCATAACTCACTCCACCCTGCCCGGCCGAGCACCGCGTGCTCCCTTCTCCATTTTCCTCTCGAGCTCCACCCCTCCTGCTCTCTCTCTCCCAGTATGCATCCTGGGCATCACATGCTATGGTATGGAATACCTCATTGGCTAGCCTGGGTCAGGTGTCCTGTCTCTCCTTCCTCCCGGCCTCCCCTCCTCCCCGGCAGAACAAGTGCCTTGAACAAAAGGCACTTGAACAAAAACAAAGGCCTTGAACAAAAACACCCTCAAAACATGCTCACTATCAAGCAACTATTCCCAGCCCAGAAGTCAAAACCACAGCACTGCACCAGCTACAAGAAGGAGAAAAATTACTGCCACGGCTGAACCCATGACAGGAGGCAAGTGGAAAGATGGAACAAACAAGTTCAAGGGGAAAGGAGACAAGAGGAAGGTGTCAGGTTAAGCAGCATCTGAAGGTTCTCAAAGGGCTGCCACCTCAGGGGGTATGAAGTGGTTTTAGAAGGTGCCAGATCTTCAAGGGATCAAGGAAGCCCTGTAAATTCAGGGTTGTCAGGCTGATGCTTTAACCCCCATGTACCACTGATGTTCACCACATGATTATCCTTCCCCCTTTGCTTTGTAGCACCACTGAGTGTTGCTGATGGCCTCAGGATAGATCTCCTTTAGAGCTTAAGATGAGAAGAGACATGCTGAGCCCACTGCACTTTGAACCCTCCCTCACACATGTTTAATAGCCTTTTGTTTAGGAGCTCTGAATGCTCCACACTGCAGGACCGCTGGCCTTCAGCAGCACCAGGGAAGGGAGAAAACCCCACATGACTGTAGTTTGTTAATGTAGAGACTCCATCTCTGCACAAGGGAGAGTGAAGAGCTCACAGAACTCCCCAGCTGGCATGGGTGAGAGGAGGTGGCAGTAGCAAAGACAGGAGAGCCAAGATGTGAACCTCTTGTTCATGATGACAGAGAATTATAGTCTCTTACTTCACTTTTTCCTCTTAGAACTGTGTTCTTCATTTATAATCAGAAGCAGAAGCTTTTTTTTTTTTTTTCCCCGGTGAAGTAAATTTGGCCTGGTTTTACTCTGAATCTTATCTAGGGACAGTGATTCTAGGAGAATCTGACAAGCCCTAGAGACTTTCAGAGCAGTAATTTATTGCTCTTCATTGCAAAGCAATAAATTCATGTACTGTAGTGAATAAGCAGTGTGTGAGTGGCCCCATCCAACCTGTGCTAGTGAGTCTGAGGATCTTGAGGGGATTTGTCCTGAGAAACAAAGGTCAGTTGAAGATGATGACAAGTACTCATGGTAGAGGGAAGGGGGGCACCAGACAGGCACCTTGTGACCTGGTCAGTGGTCCACTTCAAGACATTGGGCTAAAACTGAGGGCATAAGGTGATAGTTTTGGTAAATAATTTAGTCAACAAACCCACAGCATTAAAACAAGCCCAATTGTTTGTGGCTTGAGAATCAATTTAACAAGCCCAAGTCAGCAAAAGCTAGTGTAATGATTCCCCTTTCCATAGTGAGTGTCCTGTATGTCCTGTGTCCGATTTGATAGGTCTCATGGATTCTCAGATGCTGCTAATGTGTCTCCAATGGCAGTAGACGAGCCATGTTCAAAAAGAAGACAAGAAATCTGGAAGGGGGCTTTGGACAAGGGCCTGTAGGGACAGTACAAGGGCTTTAACCTGGCTTGAACCTGCCAGAGGGGAGACTGAGATGAGCTCTTAGGCAGAAGCTCTTCCCTGTGAGCGTGCTGAGGCGCTGGCACAGGGTGCCCAGAGAAGCTGTGGCTGCCCCATCCCTGGCAGTGTTCAAGGCCAGGTTGGACACAGGGGCTTGGAGCAAGCTGCTCCAGTGGGATGTGTCCCTGCCTGTGACAGGGGTTGGAACTGGATGAGCTTTAAGGTCCCTTCAACCCAAACCAGGCTGGGATTCTATGGTTCTGTGTTTGAGCCAAGACCTTAAACTTTCAGCATTTAAGAGTATAACCCACAAAAGTGTAACTGGCCTCATACCAGCACGTTGTCCACATGGGACATGGTGGTTTCTGCTCCCTTTATCTCCCTTGTTCATGACTGCAGCCTCCATTCAGCACCCAGTATCCTGCCAGTCCCTGCAGAGCTTCAGCAATCCAAGCACTGAAGTGCCATATTCATTGCCAGTTCTGTGCCTGGCTCCAGCACCCAAAGTGGTGACTTGCTTGACTTTGCTCATGCTGTAGTGATGATGAATATTTACAGTCAGCTCCTCTGCTGCTACCTGCAGACACAAAGCTCTGGAGATGCCAGGAAACCCCTAGTGTCTCCTCTACCACCTTGGCTTCTCAGAGTAATTCCTTCTCCTCTCTGGTGCAGATGAAGTTGTTAGCATGCAAGGCAACACCAGCACAGGCTGTGCTGGGAGCAGAGTGACACAGTATGTGCAAGGGAGAGCTGCAATGAGCACAGGTTCAGTAATAAGGCTCTTCAGCACAAGCTGCAGTAAAGGGTCATTCAGGGACAGGTTTCTCGGGGACAAGAGGTGAAAGAGGGGTGGCAGAAGGGGAGCATGGTCTTTTGTCAGCATTATTCAGTATGATACATGCTCAGGATCATGTTCTTTACTGCAGACCAGGGGGAGGGAGTATAACCATTGCAATGCACACACCTTGTCTCTGCAGCACCTTCAAGGCAAGTGCCTTCAAGCCATTTACAGTCCCAGGCTCTTAAGGAAATGTCATTTATTCATAGAGAGCACCATTCATCCCCAAATACTGCTCTGTCATCACTCAGAGTGGGCCTTTATATTCCCCTCTAAGTGACATGATGGAAATGCAAACCATTAGGTAAAAACAAGGACAGGTTAGACAGCAGAAGTGTGTAGGGCAATAGAGACCCAGGAAAGGTGAAGAGAATGTGGGGCCCAAGGTGAGAAGGTAAAGGTTCCATCATACGCAGCAGCCAGGAACACAGAGGAGAGAGAAAGTGGACCATGGGTATTGCAGCTTCAACTGAATAACTCAGCATCCGAGTCTGTGTGTGTCCTTCAGTTTTGTCTGTGGCTATGAACATCCCAGGTTGAACCATGTATGGCCCCTGGTGCAGTAGGTTCCTGTGCTTGGCTGAGGCCTCAAGGGGCTGCACATCTCTTACTCCAGAGCCAAGCCACTAGGTCACTGACCACCATTCCACTGTGTGCTGTGGAAAAGCCTTCTTCTGAGGACACCTTTTCTGGTTGTGCACAAGGGTTTTTACAGTCTTTGCTCAGCAGTATTTGCTGCGAGGAGATTACCAGCTGAGCACTTCCTTCTTACCAGTTTTTGCAGTGTTTGTGGGGGAGAACAGGCCCTGGGCTGCTCAGCACACAGGGAATGAGGAACTGCCTCCACAGTGTAACTGTCTGAGGGTAAGTTTAAAAGTTAAAATATGGTGCAGCCATTTGGGAAAAATAACAAAGATATAACAAAGATGCCTGCCCTCTCCCCACACAGTTGCTCTCTCCTGCACCAGATTATCTTCCGAGGTTTGGCTTGACATGAAGGGAGCGGGTATGGGTATGGTCTAGTTTGTGCTTGTCCATGAGTGGGCACCATTGTTGAATATGCTGGTAACTGCTCCTCTTCCTCTCTTCCTTGGACAGTACAAACAAGTGGAGCAATACATGTCATTCCACAAGCTCCCTGCAGACATGCGGCAACGCATCCATGACTACTATGAGCACCGCTACCAGGGGAAGATGTTTGATGAGGAAAGCATCCTGGGAGAGCTGAGCGAGCCCCTCCGGGAGGTAAGGAGTTGGCACTGAATGGACAATGCATGTTTCTGTCCCTTTTGGCAGCTGGAGAGTTCCCAGTGTGCAGTGTTCTGTCACAATGCTTTGCAGAGGACACCACCAGTGATGGAAGTGGTGGGAGACCAGCTTTCCCATTAGCATTGGCTCTGGGTGTGCACTATGTGCCTGACCAGCCATAAAGGCCCTGTTTCACTTGGAGCTGTACCTGTTCCTGTGCTGTGCCTACCTTTCTGGGAGAGCAAGGCCAAGAAGAACCGGGTCTTCTTGGGTATGTCTCTGTGGGAGACAATTTCACTCAGAAGGAATGACCATCCTATCCATTGGTGTATGTCTGGTATTCCCTTGATTTGGTCATGGCAGAAGTCACTGGTGTGGAGAGAGAAACCCAGGCCTTTGGAGTTTGCAGGACTCCTGCCTGTGTCTGCTAAAGGCTGCAGCACAAGTGATGTCTTACATAAAGGGTGCAGTGTGCAGGCAGTGTTACCCCCCCCAGCACGTGAACAGGTACATCTTGTCAACTTTTGAGGCTATGGTGATATCTGGCAGTGTCATCCCCTTTCCTAAAGTGCCCCTGCAGAAGAGCACTCTGGAAAGTGTTATTACCTTACACCTCTGGAAGCCCTTTTCCCTCCCCAAACAAACATGCACTACTGCTTCCAACCTGTGCTCCATAATCTGTATCTCATGTATTTATATAAACCTCTGTGCAGTGTGGTGGCCTCATCTGTGCCCCAGATGTCAGCTGTAACAGCACGTAGAGTCCAAAGAAGGAGGAACCTTCCAGCAGGGCAAACAAGCATTTACAGAAACTCGCTTCCCTCACTGAAACCAGGCAATGCAGGTTCGCCCTAGTTTGTGCCTCCAATATATTATTCACCAGCACTAGAATAGGTTTTCCTTTTTTGTCTTCCTCCCCCTAGTAAAGCACCTCCATAGGAGAAAGAAGAGCTGAGGACCTATCAGCTATAGTTTAAAACTAGTTTGGTCAAAGTCTTAAAGGGTAACCCTGAAAAGAACCCCAGTGAGGAGCAGGCAGATGCTTCCCAACCCTCCTTCTTCCTGTCCCAGTCATCCAGGTGCCTCTTCCCTGCTTGCCTGGGGAACCCTGTGCTGAGGTGATTAACTCAATATCACTTTCTGCCGCTTTCCAAGTCTGAGCTGGCACAGAGCAGCTCCTATGCAGTGGAAAGTGCTGTCACCCCCTGCGAGTGACAGCCAGCCACAGGAGGAGGCACAGTCCCTGTCTGCTCTGGACAGCTGAACAGCTCAACTGGGTTTCCTTCACCAGAGGCTGATGATCCATCCACGCCCAGTGACCCATGGGCACCTCTTCCTCCCCTCTCTTCACCCTATCCCCATCTGCCTCTGAGCTCCTTGGCACATTTGTGCTGTTCAGCATCTATTTGACAAGCAAGGGCAACACAGACCGTAGGGCTGCCAAGGTGAGTTATAACATTCTCCCACAAAGAGGCCCTGGGCTTTTTCACCTAGCATTTCACCCGTGCTGTGCACCTCTCTTCCAGCCCAAGGTTTCCTGCATAAGGAGGTTTATGGTGCGTGTTTGGGAGGTTGAGGTTTTTGTCAGAGAGGAAGCATATGAATGCAAGCAGTGAGGCATGAAGCTGTCAGCCTCAGCTCACACTGTATGTACTCTGAGCATCCAGAGCCCGTTCCAGCCCGCATTAGGGGCTAAGGGAACAGCATTTGCCCCTTTACTTTACAGTGTACAGTTTAAGTGGGGAAACTTCATTGTTTATTAGATGTAGACTAAATATATGTGTCTCTTCTTCCCCAACTTTTCTCCCTTCCCTTCCCCTCTCTTTCTTTCTCTCCTGCATCACATCATGCTCAGGAAATCATAAACTTCAACTGCAGGAAGCTGGTGGCTTCTATGCCCCTCTTTGCCAATGCAGATCCCAACTTTGTGACATCAATGTTGACCAAGCTGCGGTTCGAGGTATTTCAGCCAGGGGATTACATCATCCGGGAAGGCACCATTGGCAAGAAGATGTACTTCATCCAGCACGGGGTGGTGAGCGTCCTCACCAAAGGCAACAAGGAGACCAAGCTGGCAGATGGCTCCTACTTTGGAGGTGCATGTCGCTCAATCACCATTACACAGCAATACCCACTGTTATTGCTCACGTGTTCCTTAGCTTGTCCTGGGTGCATTGGGGTGGCAGCACGTGGAACTGCTTCCTCAGGCACTTATCCTCCACCCTCTGTTCATCTCAACTGTGTGGCAGCTTCCCAGTATAGTAAATGGTGTAATGGGAGGTGAGTGGGACTCATGGACAGTTCAGGAGTAGCAAAATGGAGAAGGGAAACTTGGCTCTTGTAGGTTCATTTCTTTTTGCCCTAAGCAGACTGACAGATCTGTGAAGGTGAGAACCTAAAGGAAAAAAATGGAGCATTCTCCAAGTGCATTCCTACTATGTTCTAGTCCTGCGGTCTGGCATCTGTCATATGAGATACAGGATAAATATGGAGGAAAACAACATAGTCCATCTTCCAGCCTGTGGCTCAGCAAAATGTTCAGGGTAGCAGGTGGGGGTAATCTGTCAGCAGCAGAGCTCGGGAACAGGGGAACTGGCATGAGGTCAGGAAAGCCTGTAAAAGAAGATTTGAGATAGTGCTCTTATGAGCAACACAGAGAAATCCATCCTGTCAGAGCCCCGTGAAGACCTCACTGAGCCCCAGACAGACAGCTCTCTGGTAGATACATGTTTCAGTACACACACTGAATGTTCCCAAATTAATGCCTACCGAGAGGGGGTAGGAGATAACCTGCTTTTCCTTCCTTCTCTAAAGCCTTTTCTCTATTAAGAAATCCCTATCATGCATTTCCTACACTCATACACTCAGTTTTTCTGAAACAACCTGTCTGCATCTACCTGGAGTTCAAGGACTCTGCATGTTCCTAACAAATTAGGTCAGTTTGATGGGGTTTGGAGTTCCAGGGTTGGAGACAATGCTTTGGGATAGACCCAGAGTGAATCCTTAGCATGGTGTTGTGGCTCAACACTCAGCATGTAGCACAGAGAAGAGCGCTGTCAGTCTCTAAGACACACCATCTGTCTTCAGGTGTGTGCCTTAGATGCCCACACTGTGTGTAATCTGTGGAAAAGCAGGACACAGGAGCTCTCTGCTGAGTGCACGAGGAGTGTCTGTGCCAAAGTCAGACAAGGGCTTTCTGTTCTGTAATAAGCTGAGCACCCTCCTAAGAGCAGATGACTGCAGGGTAAATAAACCAAGAGTTAGTAGATGCCACTAACTTGTCTTTCCCTGGGAATCTGTAACCTTGTGTCATATCCCAGACTGGTTTAGGTTGGAACAGACCTCAAAGCTCACCCAGTTCCAACCCCTGCCACAGACAGGGACACCTTCCACTGGAGCAGCTTGCTCCAAGCCCCTATGTCCAGCTTGGCCTTGAACACTGCCAGGGATGGGGCAGCCACAGCTTCTCTGGGCACCCTGTGCCAGCGCCTCAGCACCCTCACAGGGAAGAGCTTCTGCCTAAGAGCTCATCTGAGTCTCCCCTGTTCTGGCAGGTTAAAGCCATTGCCCTTGGCCTGTCCCTCCAAGCCCTTGTCCCAGGCCCCTCTCCAGGTTTTCTGCAGCCCCTTCAGGCACTGGAGCTGCTCTCGGGTCTCCCTTCAGGAGCCTTCTCTTGTCCAGGCTGCCCCAGCCCAGCTCTCTCAGCCTGGCTCCAGAGCAGAGCTGCTCCAGCCCTCGCAGCATCTCCATGGCCTCCTCTGGCCTCGCTCCAACAGCTCCAGGTCCCTCTTGTGCTGCTGCCCCAGAGCTGGATCAGGGCTGCATGGGGGGTCTCCCCAGAGCACAGCAGAGGGGCAGGATCCCCTCCCTGAGCTGCTGCTCACGCTCTGGGGGTGCAGCCCAGCACGGGGGGGGGGGGGGGGGGGTTCTGGGCTCAAGCACTTACTGAAGCTGGGTCATTGGGAGTTTCTGCCAACCGACACTCCCAAGTCCTCTCAGGGCTGCTCCCTCCAGACTCCTCCAGCCTGTGTTTGTGCTGGGGATTGCCCCAACCAGTGTAGTACCTTGCAGATATCTACAAAAATCTTTGAAAAGACAAATATTCTGGTGTTCGATCAAAGTTATGCCCAGGCATCAAGCCACAGTCAGCAAAGAGCCTTTACTACAAATCCAGAGAGAGAACTAGCTTCAGCGAGAGCACAGCTTCACCTCCTCCTCCCAGTGCCTATGGGGAGCTTGAGAAGGACAGCTTCACCAGTCTGAATGCCCAAATGATATCTTTGATAATCCTCCATCCCAAAACTTGCCTGGCTGATGAGATCAGTAGAATCATGGAGCTGTGTTTTGGTAGCAGCTGCCACAGCTGAGCCCCTGGTTCTGTAAACTGTTATTGCACGTGCAGGATATTACCCCTGCTGATGTTCTTAGGGGAGGAGGAGGAAGAGTCCAGCTCGAGGGGTGACAGGGTGGCAGGCAAAGTGGTGATGCCCATCCCCGTGTGCTCAGGCTGGCTCTTTTCTTGCAGAAATCTGCCTGCTGACACGGGGCCGGCGCACAGCCAGCGTGCGAGCAGACACCTACTGCCGCCTCTACTCCCTCTCCGTGGACAACTTTAATGAGGTGCTGGAGGAGTACCCCATGATGCGGCGAGCATTCGAGACAGTGGCTCTGGACAGGCTGGACAGAATCGGTGAGTAGAAAGTGTGGGGGGGGTCTCCTTCCCGTTGCCTGCTGCTCTGGCAGCCCATCTCCAGCCTTTGCCCTTAGATCCTTTGATGGAGTTGGGAACTGAAGGAGATCATAGACTCATAGAATGGTTTGGGATTAAAGGAGTTTAAGGTCATCTAGTTCCAACCCCATTGCTATGGTCAAGGATACCCCACTCTAGACTATGTGACCCAAGGTGCTGTCCAACGTGTCTCTCTGTGCCTGACTTCAGGTCCTACCAGGAGCCCTGTTCACAATCAGTTAAGTCCACATTCTTCTCTCTCTTTGCTCCTTAACACGTAAACATTTTTGCCAGCCTCTGCTTCCATTCATTTCCAAGATCAGTGTGAGGCCATGAGGGCCATGCTGGTCAATTCACTAGAGTTTGAATTTTAGCTCAAAATCTGTTAGCACGTTATCAATAAAAACCTCCCCCCCCCAGCCCAAAGCAAACATAAGTAACCAAATAATATTAGTGCCTTGTTGCAGCACAATGACCCCCACCTTGTTCAGTCAGAGACATAATCCCTTCTGCAAGCACCCCTGTCTAACTAGGGAAGAGAAGGATAACATTCCTTGGTCACAACCAGAGATGTTTTAACACAGAGATTAAGTGACTTAAGCAAGGACAGGGAAGAATTCTTTGCAGAGTTGAGAACTGAGCATTTCTGAGTCCTGCACTAACTCCTTTAGCTGCTTATTTTACATCTCTTCACAGTGCATTCATTTTCATTGCTTTCCAGAATCCAAAAGGTCAATGCAGGGCTGAGTACAATGCAGAAGGAGAGGAGGATGATGGGGTGAGGAGGGTAAGGAATAAGCTGGCATCCCAGCAAGGGGTGCAGTGCCTCTGGGGCTGCTCATGCCAAGAACACTGTATTCTGGGTATCTCATTACCTGCTGCAAATCCAAAATGTGACCCCTGAGTAAAAGGGTAGGAGCTTAATATGTAGAGTTTGGCAGAGTCTATGATAATGAGGCCCTAGTGTAAGTAGCAAGAGTCCCATCACTTGGGTTATTTAAATTTCACTGTAAAACTGCTGAGAAAATGAAATGTCAGGCACTGGCAGGGATGGTCTAACTTGACTTTATCAAATCTTCCAGATTTAGGTGGTCAGAACTGCTCAGGTTCTTAGCTTGATGCTTTCTGTGGCTGTGTGTATAGGTGAGCAGGCTGTCCTGTGTCTGTGTGCTGCTGCCCACTTACCTAAAATTCAGGAAAATCCCAACCCAGCATAAAGAACCTCACATGCTTCTGCCATCAGAGGAATTCCTTCCTTCCACAGGCACCTGCAAAATATCAACATCAAATCAGGAGGTGACACAGGAATAACAGGCTCTTTGGTGCAGAACTCTGGCATTAGCCTCCCTCCTTTTGCCATTCTGCTGACCTGAGACACCATCAGTCCCTGTGCCATAGAAGAGGCAGAACTCTTCAGAGTCAGACACTGAAAATCCTTCTGCTACCCTTGTTTCCCTGGCAGCCAGACCTGAGAGCTGCCTGTTCTTTCAACTTTACATTCTCTACTGTTGTGAAATAGCAGCTTTGTAGCAGTTTCCAACCCTGTTGTGCCCTGCAGTCTTTGGTTTGATTTTCCCGAAAGAGCCTTCATGATTTATGTGTACCCAGCTCTTTAAAATAAGGCATTTCCTCACTTCCCTCTGAAACTTGCACCATTCAGAAAGTGCAGTGCATTAGCTGTGTAACAGCATCTGATTTTTTTAGGTGTCAAGATGACTGCATTCTGCTTGGTCTCTCTCTGAAAGCAGAGGGATTATTCTACAAGACTGAAGTTAAGGAACAGAAGTTCATAAAAGTGGGGTATGAACAGAAGGACCATGGTTTTGGTTCCTGTTATGTTCCACTCAGGATTTGGACACAAGCTGGAACCAAATGGGAGCCTCTTTCCGAGTCAGTGGTGCATTCACTAACTCCCTCCTACCCAGACGACAACATGTCCTTGAGAAGTCCACGCATCACTGAGTACACAGAATGTTTCAGAGGGCTCTTTCACTGTTCTGGTACCAGGATAGGATCCATCCAGTGTTCCCTTGTGCAGTACAGGGAGAAAAATCTCAGTCCATTCAGTCACAGTGGCTGGAGAGATTTTTGCAGGATTATCTGCTACATGGAGGATTTGGAAAGCATGGTCTAAGCTTGTTGAGGTGGCAAGGAGGCAGGATGAAGATGTAAGACCTTATCCCTTGAAGCAACAGGAATAATACTGGTCAACAGGAGGTGTGATGAGGCATCCACTTTGCAGGGCAAATGCAGTTTGAAAGCCTGTGGCTAAGGGGAAAGTGCAGGGCAGATGCACCCTGATCTCTGTGCCCAATCTAT
The DNA here is from genome assembly GCF_012275295.1 of Melopsittacus undulatus. Taxonomy (NCBI): domain Eukaryota; kingdom Metazoa; phylum Chordata; class Aves; order Psittaciformes; family Psittaculidae; genus Melopsittacus; species Melopsittacus undulatus. The sequence goes on along the minus strand of NC_047535.1, from coordinate 12,749,743 downwards.
TCCTGTTTGTGGATGGGCAGAGCAGCAGCCTGGAAACTGTCATTGATGGTTCTGCAAAGAGCATGTTGGTGGATCCTTCTAGCCTCTGTTGTTAATGGGAATTGATATTGGCATCCTGCCTGTTCCGTGTATTGCTTGGGAAGATGTTTTCCAGAACTCTTTAAAGACTGGCAGGTGTTATTCTCCATGATTTGACTAAGGCTGGATTCTACAAAGACTTGTGTCCCTACTTTACTCTCTGAGTAACTTCAGGCTCTGAAGAACTCCTCACGCTGCAGAATATCACATACCCCACTTTCTGCAGCTTCAGATGGAGACTAGAGACATTTAGGCTGATCATTGATTAATGATCATTTTATCACACATTAACTCTTCCATTTTTTCTTGTTAGTGACCAAGCTGTGACAGTCTTTGCAGTATTTCTGTGGGGAAATGAGTTGTTCTTTTCTCCAGTGAGTAATTCTTTGTCTGATGAGCATTTGTGAATGTCCCAGTTTGTGATGCACCACTTACTTACATAGGTCGCATCGTTCTGTTCCTGCCTGGCTTTGAAACTGGCTTTCAGTGACCACTGAAGCTTAAAATTAGATTTTCACAAACATTTGCACTTGTAAAACACAATGTTGGTTGAAAGTAAATACAAGACAGGGTGTGAGTATTGTTGAATCAAAAGTCACTGATGCATCCCCAAAACTACTGAGGGACAATTTCTTCCAGTGTTGGCTGTGCTGTAATAAACACCATCAATGTCTGGGTGAGGTCGCTCCCCATCTGTATCAAGATTGCTGGTGGGAGCTGACAGCACATTTACAGCCAGAGGGAGTTACTTGTTCTTTTGCATCAGGCTTTTTTCACCCCATGGTTTGAAATGGGTACATTTTGAAGGCCAGTTGTAGATGTTTCGATACAAGGATCCCAGTTAAGTCAGGACTTGCATTGCCTCCAGGCATTGCAGATGCTAAAACACCAGAAGCTCAGACAATGCAATACCAGTCTCCAAATAAAAAATACCATTGTGATACAAGAGTGTCAGTTCAAGATCTTAGAGTGGTAGAAGTTTTAAAAGCTTTGTCATGCAAACAAGCCACAAAAATAGATGTTCCCAACCATTTGCCTGTGCATCCTGTTTGCCAGCTCGTGACCATGCTTCTGCAATTGAAATCCTGTTGGGTTTGTGACCCTACTTGTCCAGGTCATGACTAATACTGTGGGATCTGCTGCCTCAGAGGAAGGGCTGGTGTTAGGTGAGGGGAAGTATGAATGAGATCTGGGATCCATGCCAAGTTCTGCCACACATTCCCTCCTTGTCCTTCGCATGCCTTTGCTCTGTGCCTCAGTTCCTCAGCTCTTCTACAGGTAAAATAGGGCTAACAAAAGTGGAGCTTGGTCTTTGAATGCCTCTCAGCTGCCTGCTCCATGGCAGGTGCCCTGCAAGATCAGATGGATAAATGGAACAGTCTGAAATGTGTATAAATAAACCAGGATGTACTCAGCATAAATTTTATATTGTATCTACATTGTAGGATAGATTTGTTTACTGTGTGCAGGTGAGTAGCTCCAAAGAGCTGCACATGTGAGGTGAGCAAGTAGATTTGTTCATGAGGAGATATATATATATATATATATGCTTCTTATTCAAGACTGCTGATGCAGGCACAAGTGATGTAAGGGTAAGAAGATCCTCTGTCCCAGGTATACAATGCTAGAGTGTGTGCTCTGGGAGAAAGCATTCTTTCAAACTCACATTAAACTCTTCCTTAAGGCAGTGAAATGATAATCCAAGTGCTGAGCAAGTGAGGGTGCAATGGCTGACATGAAGTAACACAGTTCTACTCCATTTTGTCTGCTCTGGTTACCTGAATAACTCACAAACTTGATTGCTCATGAGGACTCAAAGTTCAGGTATCACTCTCTGTATTCCTCTGACATGAAATCCTCTCCCCTCATTCCAACACTACAACTTTTACAGTCAGCAGAGAGAAAAAGGCATATAGAGGATGACAGGTCTTCTGCTATGGTGGCTAGCTGAAATGGCTTAGGTGAATCACCCCTGGAAGTGCTGTCTAGCCCAGGTATGCAGGGTAGGGGTTGGACTTGAGCAGGAATTGAATAATGGAATGTGAAAGCCAGTGTTTTCTGTTTAGCCTAAGGCAAAACACCAGCAAATCAGCATCCATGAGTCACTTCAGCTTAATCAAGGTGAATCGGCAACTGTGTTCACCTCATAAAATACCATTTCTCTTGCAACTCTAGACAGAAAATAAAGCTCAAGACACCTCAGTAGAAGGAACAGTGCAGGGTCGTGGTGAGATATCAGGAGACCTGTTTTTAACTTTGTAAATGACCTTGGTTTACATAATTTCATTCCAGCCCATGTCCCTGGCAGGATGCAAATCCTCCAGGCAGTTTGGTCTTCTGGGCAGGAGTCACTATTATTGTAAATGGGTACCAGCTAACTGGGAGAAATGGAGCAGTGCTGGGAGAGTTGTAAGAAATACAGCATAGTACAACCTACTGTCCTGGGTTCAGCTGTAGCAGTCATTTTTATTCCTTCTTAGTAGCTGGTGCAGTGCTGTGGTTTTGACTTTCGGCCTGGGAACAGCGCTGATAACACTGACGTTTTTAGTTACTGCTCAAATGTTTAGTCTGACCAAGGACTTTGTGAGTCTCATGCTCTGCCAGGGAGGAGGGGAAGCTGGGAGGAAGCAGAGACAGGACACCTGACCCAAACCAGCCAAAGAGTTATTCCATACCACAGCACGTCATGCTCGGGATGTAACTGAGAGTTACCTGGAAGGGCTGGTTTGCTGCTCGGTTGGGCTGGGTATTGACAGGTGGTATTGTATTCTCTTCCCCTGTTACTTCCCTTATCATTATTATTATTGGTGGTAGCAACAGTATTTGTGTTATACTAACTGGGCTGTTCGTATCTCAACCCATGGGAGTTACATTCATTCCATTCTCCTCCCCATCCCTCTGGAACCAGAAGGGGTGGGGGGAAGAAAGGGGAGGAATGAGCAAAAGGGCTGCGTGGCCTGGGCTTAAACCACGACACCTAACTATATAGGTCGCCCAAGTTGTCAGTTCTTTATATATAGAGAGAGCTAACTCCAGAGCTCTTGGCTATCTATCTACATCAAAATAAAACACCTTTTCAGATCCCATTTTACCATTCCATCAACTTAAAAAATTATTTTCAATCTCCTCTTTAATTGCATGAAGAAAGACCTGCTTCCCAGCCACTCCTCTGGCCTCATGGGACTTTATCTGCCTTGAAGGCCATTCAGTAGCTGTCTTCAAGAAGAGCAGGCTGCAGAGCACTAAAGTGAAAGGAAACCAGTTCCAGAATGTCCAGAGTCTTCCAGAACGTGTCCTTGTCACAGCTGTTAGTGCTAGGAGGGCACTGAGAATTGAGTGCAGGAGCTTTGGCTCCAGATAAAAAGCATTTCTGCCACTTTGAGGAGAAGGCAGCTCTTTGGCTTCAGCCGTCAGTGGTAAGAGCCAGGACTCTGTGCTTCAGGCAGCAAAGGGCATCACGGGCACTCCAGAACTGCACAGCTCTTACACCTCCTCAGGGATATTGACAGTCGCATTCCTCTGAGAAATTCTGTACTCAGTTTATTTTTCTGCAAAGTTCTGTATGATGGGCATAAATGTGAGGAGTGGAGGCAAGAGCTTACTTTTTGTTTAACTGTCATGAGATTCATCAGCTCACATTATTCACCATGTATCATTTGACCTACAGCACTTTGGCCCAGTTAAAAGTGATGTTCTGTCTATTAAGAGATGCCATATATTTTGGAAGATACTATTTGGTTTATGGAAGAAGGGGAACAATCAGTAGCAGGTCTGAGCTGTTTAGGGAGGGAAAACCTCCACTTGGAAAGATGGGGAATTGTCCATTTTGAAGTTTTGAACACATTATTGTTGAAGATGTTACCAAGAAACATTCGGCGACCCTCCCTAGTACAATGTGCTCTACACTGATCACATTGATTTCCCTTTCAGTGTGGCTTTCCTGCAGTAAAACCCTGTGTACAAGTCTAACTCCATATAGTTTTGCAGAGGACACAACAGGGGGGGAGAGCTTCTTGTACCCTGGAGCTTGAAGAATTTGGCTTTAGCACCACAGCGTATGCAGCCTTGTGCATATCAGGGCATAAGAGCAGACAAATGGTAATTACTGCAGTTTGAGCAGTTTGAGAGCTGCACATCTAGGCTGGGATGTATTGACACAGTCAGGCTCTCAGGGATGTTAATCTGAATTGGTGTCTAGAGCAGATTTATTAACGATGCTGAACTCTTCTATGGATGCTCCTAGAGCTAATCCAGCTGGATCAGCTTTGCTTCCAAGCTTTGCTTCCAAGGGTACTTCAGTTGTGAGCAGAAGCCTTTACATGATAGTTAACACAGTTCAGTGTGGGTTAAGTTACATTTGAGACAAAGGCTGGAATGGGAAAGGAAGCCCAGATTCTTACTGGGAGTTAAGAATTATTTTGAAATCTCTGTTAATTTCATAAAATCATGAAATCATGGAGTGGTTTGGGTTGGAAAGGACCTCAAAGCTCATCCAGTTTCAAACCCCTGCCACAGACAGGGACACCTTCCACTGGAGCAGCTTGCTCCAAGCCCCTGTGTCCAACCTGGCCTTGAACACTGCCAGGGATGGGGCAGCCACAGCTTCTCTGGGCACCCTCTGCCAGTGCCTCAGCATCCTCACAGGAAAGAAGAGCTTCTGCCTAAGAGCTCATCTCAGTCTCCCCTGTTCTGGCAGGTTAAAGCCATTTCCCTTGTCCTGTCCCTCCAGGCCCTTGTCCCAAGCTCCTCTCCAGGTTTCCTGCAGCCCCTTCAGGCACTGGAGCTGCTCTCTGGTCTCCCCTCAGGAGCCTTCTCTTGTCCAGGCTGCCCCAGCCCAGCTCTCTCAGCCTGGCTGCAGAGCAGATATCCCATTATTTATTTAATGTTTAAATGATTACCACAACAGAGCAGCTCAGGATAGAAGTAACCCCCAGACAAGGGAGGGCAAAGACCACCATCAGTGACCTGAGCAGTGTGTTCAGTACCCAGTCCTCTGAATGATAAGAAATGAGGAGCTGAAAGAAGTCACCGTGTGGCAGTGGGCAGGCACCATGACAGCAGGGCAGGCAGAAGGCAGTGAAATTATTTCAAATCCATGCAAATTCAAAAAGCGATTTAGTGACCTGAATTCTTAAAGTGCAGCCAGTGGGCTTGGAACTGAATTCTCTTTCATTTCCTCAGTGTCTGTGCAGAGTTTTCACAACAAAAAGCTAATTTTGATGATTTGATGGAAGAATTAGTGTTAAGTGCTGGCTCCTTTTATGAAATCACATGAGCTTTTCTCCCTGTTCTTTTGTGTGCTCTCTACAGTCGAGGAATACGTGACTTTGCCATTCGTTACTAAGGGAGCAACATCTATTTGCTTACTTTCCATAATTTTACATACCCAGCTCCACTTCAAAGCACAGTAGCTTTGCTAGAAACATCTAGGCTCTAAATACCTTCCTTTTTTTAACCCCCATCTATTTAGCCTATTGTTACAGTGAGGAAAATAGGGTGCTTTTAGAACCCAGAGCACTCCATTGATGGTACTTATTTTTGTCTGACTTAGGGAAAAAAAATCGTATTGAGAACAAAAAGCATCAGTTGTGCCATGGAGACCTTTGACTCTTAAGGCCTTTGCCTGACATTGCTCCTGTAGCTGCCTCCGTCCTGTTAAGGGGAACATCCAGGCCAAGGGGTTGCCTTGGAGCCACCCAGTCCTCCCATTATGTTATCTCAGTAAATTTGGATCGTGCTTTTGGGATTAGGAGAAGTGCTCAGGTAGATTGTTTATCTCAGTACCTTTGACTCAGCACTTTATATGGGGTAAACATAGAAGGAAAAACTCTTAACATCCAGCCTCCCTGCTTCCGTGATGAGATTAAATTGGAAAGGGGAGTCCCTTTTCCTTTCTCTTAATGAAGCTTCTCCCCAGCTTAGCAAGAACACAGGGCTTCACCGTGGTTCACTGAGCACAGCTCTGAGCTGAGGAACATCGTTTCAGTTGGGGTTACATGGGGCCAAACTAATCAGTTCTCTGATTGCTGTCTTTACTGCTCTTCTCTTGAGGCATGGGATGTGGCAGGAAATCCAGAGCAGGAAAAAGGAATTTGAAACTGAAGCAATTTAATATATAAGGTGATGATGGGAAATAATCTCAGAACTACCTCCCCAAGCAAAAGTGCCTCCTACTGCCTCATCCCACTGTTGGCTGATTTTCATGCAGGACCTTAGACAGACCTGCCAGGAAAACATCTTCTTCCCACCAGCATTCTCCTGTTCTGATCTGGTGCTGGTTGGAAGGAGGATTTGCTTCAGAAGCACCTAATAAGACTTATATCTCTGTGTGGAAACATGATGTAAATGATGCAATTCATTAGAATGGTTGAACCCGTGAATTCTTCAGTTTGGTAACCAGTTCCAATTTGAATAATGACTCTGAAACATTCCTCTGCCCTTCAGTAACTGAAAGAAGCTTCTCATTCATTTGGTGTTTAATATTCTGGAGCAGAAATTTGAGACTTTCTTGGCAAAAAAGAAAAGCAAAAGCTGATCTAATGAAGAGATTAATACATTCAAGCTGGGCTCAGGAAAACAGGGAAGTGGAATGTAACTGCAAAGGAGAACTGAAATGTTCTGGTTTAAAAACTAACAAACCTCCTAATTCCAGGGGTTTTGCTGGAATTGTTTTCTCAGTTTGACACAAATTTCAGGAGCTTTGATCAAAACATAGGAAATAGTATGTATGTTTGGAAAATGTTGGCATAATCTCTGTTTAGTGCTCTGCCAAGGACACCAGAGGCTGCTGAGCAGCTCATCCTGTGTTGTCAAGAGCTCAGGTTATGAAAACATCAATCCCCTCAGTTCATCCGTGCAGCTCTGATTAACATCACTTGGGTTATCATCTCAGTTGAGGGCAGCCTTGAAAATTGCAGGTTATTCAAGCACAGACAAGCAAATCAGAAGCCAAAGATAGGTGATATGGAATTAAAGGAGTGAGCTGAGGTGTAATGATGGAAACACAGAGCAGTTGATGGTATTTAGCTTTCTGGAAATCTGCATTAGCAACACAGAATCAGAATCCCAGACTGGTTTGGGTTGAAGGGACCTTAAAGCTCATCCAGCTCCAACCCCTGCCACAGGCATGGACACCTTCCACTGGAGCAACTTGCTCCAAGCCCCTGTGTCCAACCTGCCTTGAACACTGCCAGGAATGGGGCAGCCACAGCTTCTCTGGGCACCCTGTGCCAGTGTCTCAGCATCCTCACAGGGAATAACTTGTTTCTCTTTCTCCTTTTTCTATCCCTCATCAAACCTCCTCAGCCCGGTTTTGCTACAGTTTGTTATCAGGAAAGCAAATGTCAAAAGGCAGCTTTTTTGCCTGCCTGCTTTGAACGCAGCATGTTGACTCCCATCTACATCCTGACCTTGCAGTTGTGCAAGAAAGCTACAGATTCCCCATGCTGGGATTTGTACCATCAGCTCTGGAGAGAATGATTACAAACCTGCAGCTGAATCCCTCTTGAACCCAAGTATACTACCCATGTTCTCTCTTGTCATTCTTATTTAGATAGGGTGTTCCTTCTCTCCAGACCACAGCAGTTAGTATTTCTGGTTTTGTTTAAACAGCTCTTTGTGATTAATGTGTTTGTGAGCAAACAAATGTGATTTTAGTAGATACAGGTGGAAATTACTGTGTGTGCAGCATAGCTCTAAGCCATTCACTGTATATTCACTGCAAAAATGCTCTGAAGTTTAAAGGTGACATTCATGCTCTCTCTGGTGTGCCTGGCTGCAGGAAGGGCAGGTAGAACTGCGACCACAGAAATACCAGTGCTGTCTATTCCAGTCCAATTTACAATGGAACAGGTATTACACACTGTTTATATCTCCTACACATTCACTTCCAGTGCAGACAAAGCTCTCCAGCAACTGTAATGACATTAGGAGCTCCAAAAACTCTTTGTCTTGTGAACTGTGTCCTTCCAGGGGCTGGTATTATTCTCCAACACAGGGAAAGAAAGGGCAATTCATGTGCCTTGATGGTTTTTTTAGGAGGGAGTGAATAGCAGCAGGTGAAACACAAAAACATTAAGAATATCACTACCCACAACAGACATCATATCGCAAATGCATCAGTTGCAGAACCAGAATCAGTTGCTAGAGCCACATCTTGTCCTTTATAAAGAGAGAAACACTTTAAAAAGTACAAGGAAAAATCCTTAGTTGTTCTTCCAGTGCTTAACTACAATCACAGTTAGATTGCTCCTGCTTTTTTGAATGGGCTTGTGTAAAGTCACAGTATCTCATGGGTCCTTCTGGACCTGAAGAGAAAGATTTTTAACAGCTTCCTTTGTGAAGTTCCATATAAAACAGTATCAGATCATCGCTTCTCTGAAAGAATTGTACTTACTGATGTTTTCAAGCCTGATCCTTGTGGATATTTTCTGTAACTTTTCATACCTTGCAGCTGGACACTAGAGCTAAACCATCAAACCTAGCATAATATGTGGCATGAAAGATCCATTATACGCTAAAGAAATAAAAGCAACAATATGGGTGTCATCTAAGCACAAACCTGTTCCCACATAAGTATGTAAAAGGTCTGAAGTGTGACTAGTATAAGATTGAAAGGAAATCCCACTGGAGCCTCACTGGGAACTACTACCCAACATGGCAGCCCATTGTTAACCATTCCTTCTTGGAAACTAGCAGCTGACCAGTTTAAACAAGAATGCTGTAGGAGACAAATTGAGTATCATTCCATGGACTTAGTCGATAGTATCAATGCTCTTGAAAGTTGTGATTTCATGAGAGTGAGACAAGTTTAATGCACATGAGCTGTGCTGCCAGCCTTTAATTCCTAAATCATGACATGATTTGGGGATTAAAATACAGAAAATGAGGCCCTTCCCCGTCCTGCCTCCATCCCCTGCTCTCTAAGTCCACAGCAGTTGGCACTTTGCTGTCCATTTGCCCTTGTCCTGTACAGGAGCTAGAAGTGATCAGCCAGGAGAAATGATATTTGAATCAGGTTCAGGAGGGGGGTGAATACAGCTTCTGATCCAATCCAAACTAGCTGGTGCCTCCTTTGGAGGTGACCCTTCTGCCCTCCCACCCCAAGCTTCAGCTACAAAGTGAGGTGTGTACAGACACAGAGCTGTAGGGCCAGGGTGCCCCTGCACACAGACACACATAGAGACAAACACGCAGAGCAGTTCTAGGCTGAACCCTTCAAATCCAAACAGCTTCAGTAGAAATAGCAGAGGTGCTGCCATCAATTCAAACTGGCGTGTGTTGTCAGGAGAGAGGTCCCTTGAAAAGGCAAGAACAGGGATCTAATCTGCACTAGTTTTATAAGAAACTCATTCAAATCAGTATACACCAGCTCCTTATTAACCAAGTTATCAATTGGCACATTATGAGAACAGAGCTTTGAAAGGCATTATGCACAAAGCCTGACCGTATCAGAAATGCTCTCCTTTGAGAAAGCATAGAAAAAGGTCATCACTGGCAGCATCTCCTACCCCGTCACTGAATAGTTCTGTCCTTCAGTCCAGGAGAGTGGATCCATTCAGACCACACAAACTCATTACACCACTTTTTCCAGCCCACTGGAAAGGTAAAGCTCATGCTGATATTTTGCTGCAGGCTTGGAAGTCCAGCTGGAACATGCAGTTTGCTAGCCTGCAGTTCCTTAAAGTCTGGGCTAGAAGAGCACAGCCAAGATGCAGCATGGATGAGGTCTCTTACTTGAGCCAGCTTGAGCTTTTCCAGCAGGCAAAGTCCTTCTGTCACTTGTTCCTAGAGAAATTTCAACTCAAACCACTCCAGACGGAACACGTTACATGACACCGATGAGGAAGAGTAACTGAAGACTCAGGAGACTTCACTGGACTTACATTTATGAGGTTTTCCTTTGCAAACACACACACACAAATTGCAGCCTTTGGATTTTTTTTTTCCAATGGAAGTTCAGATTATGAGGTTAAAATGGGAATCTTCCAGAGCTTTGCTACCCATCTGCCACACTTACCAAAAGTGGCTTTACTGTCTAACTGAAATTATGTGTCCTGTCAGGCACATTTTGATGGGATCTTAAAGTGCGTTGATCATAACACAAAAGCAGAAGATGTGATGTTTGTCATCTTGTAGCTGGAACACTGATCCTGTAATGACAGTGCAGGGGGGACAATGCCAACAATTTGAGGGAAGTCTAGCAGGAAGCTTTGAGGAACCCTCCCATTCATGGGCATCCCAGAATGACTCTTTCTCTCTTCACTTTCACTACAGGCAAGAAAAATTCCATTCTGCTGCACAAAGTCCAGCATGACCTCAATTCGGGTGTTTTCAACTACCAGGAGAATGAGATCATCCAGCAGATCGTGCAGCATGACAGGGAAATGGCACACTGTGCTCACAACGTCCAGGCTGCCGCTGCTGCCGCCGCCTCCACTCCCACCCCTGTCATCTGGACCCCACTGATCCAGGCACCCCTGCAAGCTGCAGCAGCCACCACTTCTGTCGCTATAGCTCTGACCCACCATCCACGCCTTCCAGCAGCCATCTTCCGTCCTCCCGTGTCCGTCCTGGGCTCCTTGGGACAGCAATCCAACCAGACTCCAAGACAGCTAAAACGAATCCAGTCTCTAATCCCGTCCACGGGTCCTTCTGCCGTTGGCTCTCCTTCCAGTACTCTGTCCCAGCTGCATACCCCAGGAGCAGAAACCCCTTCCTCCTCCTCCTTCCACATCCAGCAGCTTGCAGGATTCTCAGCAGCTGCTGGCTTAGGCCAGTTCCAGGTGGGGTCCCCTCCAAGCGGCTCAAGCCAGCCGGGTTTGAGCAGCACATCCACAGCGGGACTGAGCCAGTTCCAACATGGGAATTCTGGATCACCCTTAGGTACAGCTCAGTCCATGCAGCAGCCACAGCAGCAGCAGCAGCAGCAGCCAGCCCTTTCCAGCAGTGGATTTGGGCATTTCCAGCAAGCCACAACTGGATCACCGTCAACATCTCTCACCCAGCTCGCATCAAACTCACCCCCCAGTCTTCTCAACCAGTTCCAGCCCACCACAAGACCACTGCAGGGGGGACAGTTACAGCAGCTCTCGGGCAGTGGGACTTTGGGAGGAATGAATCACTTCCAGCCCCCTCCTTCTTCCAACTCTCCATCTTCCAGCCTAAGCCAGCTGGCACAGGTCTCTGGTGGGCCGTCCTCAGGTCTGTGCCAAACACATCCAAGTGCATTAGGATCTTTAACTGGAACAATAGCCCAGCTCCACCAAGAACGGCCACCTTTTGCCTCCATGTCTCCACTACAACAGTCTGGTGTCGCCTCTCCCTGTTACACCCCTTCTGGCCTTAGTCCTCCTAGTCAGAGCCCAGTAGCAACAAGAACTTTTCAGTGTGGCCCTTCCGGGTCCTCAGGCTCTCACAGCTCTTTGCTCCTGCCTCAGACCGCCAGCCCACCTTCGCAGATCCTGCAGGCCAAGAGCACACCGCCGGTGCCGCCGGGACGTCTGAACCAGGACATCAAGTTGATTTCTGCTTCCCAGCCATCGTTGCCCCAAGAGCTGGCTCAGACACTGAGCCAAAGCTCTCATTCCTCTAGAGAATCCATTTCCAGCTTCTCTCCTTTCCCTGGTGGAGGGACTGGACCTCTTGGGAAGCCTTGTAGCTCAATTCCTGGGCGTGTGACTTTACCGCGTCAGCTGTCCTCAGGTTCTTTACCCCATCCGCTGGTGTTTGGGGCCAGCACTGCAGGCGCTGCTTCTCTGACTGCTGGTGGGAGGAAAGAATCCATAGTGCTCACAGGGGACCTGGAACCTGTCAGATCCAAATTGCCCTCCAATTTGTGAGGACTCCTTCTGAGAGCTGGTTATGTCAGCCCTGCAGTTCAGTTCCTGATGAGACTTTCATGAATCATGTTTTCCTTTTCTTCTCCCCCTCCTTCCCATTGCTTTTTCTCCACTTCTTTTGTTTAGGTTTAACTGTGATTAGAAACAAAAATCACACGAAAAAGAACAAAAAAAAAGATAGCCAGGTATTCTTAGAGCTATAGATTTTTGGTCACTTGATTTTATAGAATATTTTAATACATGGAACAAAAGGATATGAGTAAATTTAATCCAACAAGGTAACACACAGACAAGGTGTGTGCCTGAGCTGGAACATATGAATGCTCAGCCATAGAGGCCACCAAAAAAAGGTTTTCCTGTTGAGACAAAGATCCAAGGTTGATGTGAGCCATAAAAGGGAACATCTTGTCAGGCCTGTAGCTGGTGATTTTAAGACAGCTCTGCTTGGCCTCAGCTTGGCATCGCTTTGAATCTGAACCTGACCCAAAGCACCTAGTCATAGGGGACTTGGATGGGCCCTGTGAGCATCAAGTTTTGCTTCCTTCCAGGTTCCCCCCCTGATCAGCAGGCTGCAGAATAAGCAAGAAGAGGGGGAATTTCAGCAGCATAGTCTAGGGCTTTCAGAAGGGCTGAGCTTCTCTTCGGACTCCATCTGAAGAGGACAGCAGTGACCAGGAGATGGCCTGACTTCAGTTGCTTGTCTCTTCCTTATTCCACTGATGCTCTAGTAGGAACAAGAAGCAATCCCTTGTAAATCACAAGGAGGGCAGTGAATATCCCCTCTGTGTCTCTGTAGGCATCATGGATGGTGTGGGCTGTGGACGAAGGCCTGTCTTTGCCCCACACCAGGCAGCTGGCCTCACCCAGCAGAGGAGCCCAAGCAACAGCCTCTCCATGGTTCAGAAAGCGGGTGTGCTGCCTTCCAGTTTGGGGTGTGCAGAGTAAGGGAAGGGATGAAAACAGAGGCAGCACTTGAACCTTCCCTCTCTCGTTTGAATGTCTCAGTGTCCAGCGGCTGACTGATTTGAAGAGAACTGATTAGAGAAATACTGGGATGTGGGGTGCAGCCACTCCAGCCCTCTTCCTCCTTAGCCCAGGGGAGTTTGAGCTTTGAGGCACCCAGGGTAATTCTGATGCCCAGCCAAGAATCCTCCAGATTTGCAACTGTGTTTATCCCATTAAACCAGATTAGACCAGAAATTTGACCAGCCACGGTCCATGCTTCTCTTCTGATGGGTGAATCTAAATCCTTTGCTTGATTTCACCAATAAGAGTCTGCACCTAATTGGCTTTGGTCTCACCCTGCAGTTGCAGCATCACTGGACATGTCTGGAGCCTGGTGGGCACCTTGAACTGGATTTTTGGGGCACCCCTGATTTAAGGCTGTCAAAGTGGGATGCAGACAGGGAGGGGCCGTTGGGTGCACACAGCACTGAGGAGCTACAGCCTTTACCTCTAGTGCAAATATCTCCCTTTACTTTAGCCCTTTTTTGGTCTTTTGTTTTCCCTTAAGCCAAGAGGTGTCTCCGGCCACCTCGCTCTAAAGAGTCAGGTGCTCAACTTTTCTAACACCCATTGCACATGTCCAGCCTCCCTCTGCTCCCAGCTCTCATGGGATCCCTCCAGCCCTCAGGCAGAAAGCAGGACTTCAAGCAGCAGTGCCATACCCCTTACTATTGTTATCACAGGAGCAACCCATGTCCATAAAACTCCCTCTCTCACCTCCTCTCCCCAAACACTGGCTGACAGTTGGGTTTTTATACCAAATTATTTGCAAAACCCTTGACACATGCCTGTATCTCGGATGTTGCTTCCAGCATTCCTGGCCACTCCTGCTTCAAAGTGCTTCGGTGGCTGAGAGTTCAGAAGTAATCAGCTTTGGTCTTCCTTCAAGGGTCAGGGTAACTCCAGAAATGGTCTTTTTTCTACTAGCTACATACAACAACTAACGACAATGTGTGAGTGTGTGTGGTGGGAGGGGTGCATGTGTGTGTGTATAGATTTTATATATATCTATATATACACCTTTTTATATATAGTATACAGTTATACACATATGTAGTCTATTTATGCACATGTGTAAGCACGCACACACACACACACATACGTATATTTATATCTATATATATCCTCGTTTTCAAATACATGTCAGTTTTGACCCTCCTGTAGGCCTGATGGGCAGGTGGGAGTTCTAACATAGAGATCCTGCTTTTCCAAATATGTACAGGTTCATCTTGAAACCAAATCAGTTGCTGGAATTGAAGCAGACTCAGACACTCTTGTGTTTTCACAGGTAGGAGGCAGTTCCTAGGAGGAAGACTCACTATGTCCTTTGAAGTTTTATATTGTTTTATCAACCTTTCTCCCTCCATATTCTAGAGGGCCCCTAGAACGAGCATCTCAAGAGGTGGGGAGCTGAGCTGGTTGGGTCTGGGGTATCTTAACAGAAGTAGGTGGGAAAGGTCTTCAGCCCAGCAATGCCAAGCCCTCATGGATGACTGTCCTGTGACTGCTGCATTGGTACTTGAATCTCAACAACCCCCTGTGGACACTCTGACAGATGGAGGTGCACAGAAACACCCTGAGGGCTGTCTCTGTCTCTGTGTGTTCCGTCCACCACTCTGGTGAACATCCTCCTTCGGGTGGGTTCTTCTGCTTTGTTTCTCAAGGGGATACTGTTTGATTTGCCAGTTCTTAGCAGCACAGTAGCCAATCTTGAGTTACTCCAACTGGACCCCAGTCAGCACTAGGCTTGTCTCTGTAGGTGGAACTATATTTATTATTATTGGGTTTTTTTGGTTGATTTGGGGGGGAGGGGGGAGGAAGAGTTCTCGGGGTGGGGTTTGCAATATAAAACACACAATAAAAACCTTAGTAAATAAAAATGTGAAAAACCCATTTCTCTTGCTGTCTGCTTCAAGTGTTAACTTCAGGCAACATGAGATGAGGGTTCTTTAACCCTTGGGTTAAAAACCCAAAGAAGAAACCTCGGGTGACATTTCAGTCCTCTCTTTCTGTTGAGCAGAGAAGATGCAGGGGTTTGCCTCACTCCTGTCAGTATTTCCCTGAAAATCTGGTAGTTGTTTTGCAAATGTGTGTATGACAATCCTTCATATTCATAGCAGGAGACAGACATGAACAGCTTTGGAATAGGGACTACTGCAGGAAGCAGCCAAAAAATGGGAGGAAAGAAGTTGTTTTGAGGTCTCAGACTAAGCTGGATGATGATGCCAAGATCAGGACCAGGTGTGTTTTAGAAAGGTAAAACTAGACTCAGCTCTCAGCTTTTGTTTCACTCCCTCTTTGAGTCTTTGGGCAAACTCCCTTGAAGTATTACACACAAAGTTAATGCTGCTGGTGGCAGCTCACAGAGGAGCTGTGTGGCCTCATGCCCTTTCTCCATAGTCAGACAACCATAGAGCAAAGCAGCCGAGCTGCTGGCATGTCCTGCAGCCCATGGCAATGAGGTGTAGAGAGAGCCCTATTCTCACAGCTTTCTCTCCTCCCACCAGTCAACACAAAGAGCCTCATCTCTGCCTTGGTGACAGCCTGACTTTTACTTCTCCTCCTCTGAAATCTCATTTGCTTTGTACCTGCTCACCCAGGGCTGGGATTTTGCCCTCTTCAGCATCCCTGTGAAACCTGCTTTTTTTTTCCCTCCATGAACAGCTAGCAGGGATTCCAGACATAGCCCTACTGCTGCAGGTATAGAAAGGTGGACAGGACTACACCAGGAGGATCTCATGCCCTTCCTGTGGGCAGAGGCGATCACTGCAGTACAGTAACCATGAGGTCTTCATGACAGGCATGAGACTGCGTAGGAGCCAATGACATGGCTTAGCTTTATCATCACAGCCAGTAACCACATCCCTGCTCTAGGCCACTGGGGATCAAAATGGCATAGGCAAATTCTCCCTGACCAAAGCAAAGCCTCTCTGCACTCTGGTGAAGCCCCATCAGTTGTAGAAAAGCTTGGAAGGGCTTGACTGGTTTAGAACGTGTGTTGGTGCTGCCTTATTGAAAGGACCTAAGACCATGCTCGGATATCATGGTGCTTGCACATGGGCTGCCGGGAGCAAACTGGTCAGGTACCAGGACCAAGTCACCCCTCTATAAACAGGGTGGGTTCTCCACCTCCTGATCACCTCTACCTCTCCTGCAGTGCCTTGTGAAGACCCAGCATGGCTCAGAATGGATGAAAGGCCGTGTCACTACCTCCTCTGATTTCTCCCTGTCCCCAGTCCCAGTCTGGCCAAGGCCGTTTCTGGGAATTTCAGCCCTTTCTTGGGAAGCTGTCCCAGATGAGCTGCCCACCCCACTCACCATCAGGAGCTGGAGGTGGTTTTGCTGCTGCTTTTCAGCTGTGCACTTCCTTGGTTACATTTCTGCCTTTCCCCTCAGTTTGACAAGCCAGGTTTGATGTCTGCAGGTGCCCCTTGGCTGTGCAGGCTGGGACCTGCAGTCTGTTTGGTTCTGAGCTTCCTCCTACACTCAGCAATGTGCAGAAACTATGTCAAGGCACTTAGGCACATTGTGAGCAGCTCTACTGCTTCTTCGCAGAGGCGTAGGCTTGACTGAGCACTGCTTTTGTGAGAGGAGAACAAAGCGAAGAAGCTATGGACATGCTAAGGTCCTGGCCCCAAGTTACAGCTCAGCACCACCTGGTTTTCAACACAGATCTTCAGTGCTGCGGTCTGAGGTCCCAAGTGTGCTCCCTGCTGAGGGTGTTGGGCTGGGAGGCCCTTGGGGGCACACACAATGATCCTGTGTGAGAGTTTCTGCTCTCAGCTGCAACTGAGTGAAGCTGTGGAGGAGCTGAGGGTGCCTCAGAGGCAGTGCTAGGTCCTTTCCAATGTCCCCAGCCCTGTCTCTGCTCCCAGCAACCCGAGGGGACTTTAAACTCTGATTTTAATGGAGCTGAATATGGTGCCATCTACTAAGGGCAAATCAAGGGAAAAAAATCTGAGCTTGGTTCTGCCACTTAGGGTTGCAGGAAGGTAGGTTGATTTTCTTTAAGAAGGCATTGCCAAGCAGCTGCCTTCAGCCTGCAGCTACCATCTGACCCCAATCACCAGCACTGCGTCTTCTCCTCAGGTCACCTTTTGGCAGGCACCTGATTAGGGAAGACATTGAATGAAGGCTCTCAAAAGAAGATGCTCTTTTGTTTTAATGGAGGAGAAATAACAGCTTGATAGGTTAAAATTGAAGCTTTAGCCTAGCAAATACCATGTCCTTTGTAGGTCCTCTGCTGCATGACCTTTTGTTGTAATGGACACGTCAGGATCTTGTGGGCCTCCTCCTCCAGAAATCCCCCCTCCAAGGCTATGCATGGAAGGGAATGGGAATGAAAATGGGAATGGGAGCTGCCTGAAGCTGTCCTACATCACTGAGCAGGAAGGCGTTAACAGCATCTCCCAGTGTCACATGTTTAAACACCTTCCCCTTTCTGGGAAGCTCCTCCCCCTGCCCGTGCTGCTAATTACCTAGAAAATTAATGAGAATGCTCTTCAGGGGTCATTTTTCCTCTCTTCCATTTTATTTTGTTTTTTCAGCTTCCTTTAGCTGGGATCGAATAGCTGCGGCTCACCCACACTGCAGGAGAACACATGCTCCCCCCTCCAGCTCTGCAGACACAGTGTGCAGGACCAATGGGGCCCATCGTAGCCCTCCCCAGAGCCAGTGCTGGCTCTCAAGTGCCCACTGTGGCCAAAGGATGTTGTCAGCTCCAGCCTTGTGCACACTGATCACTGTCAACTCCTCTCTGCTTGATGCACAGCTGTGTTGGGGAGCTGGAGGTAGGAGCTGCTCTTTGCTATTCCTGATGCTCCAGTTCTCCTCAGCAGCATGGAAACATCCACCTGAGAGAAGGGAGCTCGCCCCTACCGCCAGCATGGGGTGGGGAGAGAACAGCACATCCCAGCACTGCTGAAGCAGATCCACCACAGTCAGAAGGGCCTGGCAGATGTGGGAATGACATCCTGCTCTTAGCAGGGGAGGAGGATGAAGGAGAGGTCTTCTGTGGTGCTCCTTTTTAAGGATTTCTGCTTCCCCCCCCAGGAGCAGCCTGGATGTATTGCCAGGAGCACAGGTCCTGGCCACTACCACATCTGTACTGATGGCTGCACTGCCAGACAGGAGCCATGTCCCTGATAGATTATCAACCTTCCCCCGATGCTTCAGGGCCCTCTTGCAGCTCAGGGCTTGTGGCAATGATTTAGTACCACATCACTGTAAGCCTTGTGCTCCCAAAAGCATACATACACACTCATCTCTAGAAAGATGCTGAAAGTAGCTTTAAATCAGCCTTACCATCAGTGCTCAAGTGTGACCCCAGAATTCTATGGTTGAGAGTACCTATAGGAGCTGTAGATACCCCAGGGATGAACAGGAGACCTGGAGAGACTTGTGCATGGACACAACACACACTTTCCTCCCTGCCTCCAGCAAAATGGTCTCCAACATCACAGGGTTTGGAACATATAAAGTGAATTTGGTTCAAGCAGTATGGAAACAGGCAGACACCTGCCCTGCGGCCTGGGGAACGTCGTCTGAGAGCCAGTGAGTCACAAGCAGTGGGGACTCAGTATCCACTTCTCATTTGTCATGCTGCTGCTGTTCGCTTGCTGGGTTTTACTAGAGCTCAGTGGCTCACAGCCAGGCTCACACAGCACCTGAAGCAAACCATAGGGAAAGCTCCATCCTTCATCACACCTAAACTCTACTGTTGCCCAGCCCCTCCCCTGTTTCCAGCCCACAGATGAGACAGTTCAGGGGCCAGACCCAGCCCAGGTGAGGAGCAGCACTGGGCTGGGCACTCAGGCTGATGCTCTGAACCTGGGAAGAGGCCCTGGCCTTGGGAATGGGGATGGGAAGCACCTGTGGGAGGTGGAGCTCAGGGGCAGGCTCCAGCCTTACAGCCCCTGGGTCATTACAGCAGGCTCCTCCAAGGCTGGTTAGGGGTGGTGGGGTTTGGAGTGGGTCAGTATCTAAAGCTCACTTTTGGAAGCTGCTGGGAGCAAGTGTAAAGGAAAGGCTTTGTGCTTGCTCTTTGTCGGCACTGGGGATTCTGTTGCTCTGGCCATGGAGGTGGCCCTGGGGGAGATGGTTTGAGTGAAAGGGTCTGGAAGGTGCCATGTGCTGCAGTGTGTTGGTAACTGGGGTCTATGCCCTGTCTTTAGGGCCCCTTCACTGGGTTTGGTGCTAGGACTGGGCAGCATTTCCCCCCCAGCCCCCTGTCAGAGCACCTCATCCTTCCAGCTTCGCCAGGGCCCAGCCCCACTCCACCAGCACCGGGGGGGAGGCAGGGGGGCGGGGGGGGAGCAATGCTGCAGGGTCCAGGAGGAGCCCCTGTGAAACACCTCCTCATCTGCCTGCTCATGGGCTCAGCAGGGTGCGGGTAACGTGGGGCAGCCCTCGAGGTTGTGCGGTTCTGGCACAGGGCTCCCCGGTGTCACCGGGAATGCTGCAGAGACCCCGGGGGAGGTTTCCCTGGCAGCTGATCTCTGCAGTACCTCAGCGTCCTTCGGTGACGGGGTTCTTCCGTTGCAGGGCTCCGCGTCCTCGCTGCAGGCACTGAGGAGATCGATCGGAGCAGCGCAGGACCTGGCTGTGCCTCGGGAGCCAGCAGCAGCTGCCAGGGAAACCCCTGTGTAGGAGGGGAGCGCCCCTGCCTCGCCGTCCTTGGCTGGATGAAGTGGATGCTGTTGCCATGGTGACTGTGAGGAGAAACGGGGTCTGGTGTTTTCCTCACGTACGAGGATGCCAGGCTGGGATCGGGAGGATGCTGGGGGGGATGAGACGCAGCCATCCCCGGTTCCACTGGGGAAATACCTCCCAGGGTTCTCCCTGCACGTGTCTGGTCACAGCCTGGCTCTGCTGAGCCCAAGGACCAACCTCTGTGTCCTGCACCCTCCCTGGGTGGTGCTGCAGCCCCAGACGTGGGTGTCCTCACCCCGGTTCCCCTGTCCGGCTGCAGGATGGGACCTGGGTGTCTTCATTAGCATTGCCCTTGGGAGGCTGCTCTGGCAGCAGTGAAAGGGTCTTAGGGATCAGGGCTTCCCACCATGTGCCTCTGAATGTCCCAGCTCCAGCTGCAGAGGCTCTGCCAGGCAGGGATAGCAACTGAGGTTACAAATGGGGATACTCCTAAAATGAAGGAAGGCAAAAGGGACACAGCAAAACATCAAGGTATAGGAGGAGCATTTGACAGTCTTCCCTTGCATGGAGCCCACTAAGGGTGAGTACAACTGACTTGGACTAAGTTAACGTGTGATGATTTTAGTGCTGCATCTCTGGCACATCTCATATAATTCTCCCAGCCTCTGCAGTGCAGGATATCATAACCAGGGCTCTCCAGTGTCTGGTTCAAGTGGGGAGGGTTTGCAGATGTTAGAGCAGCATTACATCATGTTTCCAAGGCTGGCAATGGTGTTCCTGGTGCATTTGTGCCTGGAATGGAAGGGCTGAGGTTAAACTGCCACCCTGCCCAACCCCTGTGGGCAATGCACCCTGCAGCAACCCCCTAGCCAGTGACCACTGAGGGTGGGATGTCCCGAAACATCCCTGGATGGGACACAGAAACTCCTCCTAACAAACTACCAAGGAAGATCAGTGTTTGCTCTGAATTGCAGCCCCGTGGAGCTGGCTTTCTTGGCTGCTGTCTCTGCAGGGGACTTTCTAGAGGAAGTCTGGAGGAAAGGCAGTGCTGAAGAAGGTTGGGAAACAGGAGCTGGAATTGAGAAGTACCTGGAAACAGCTGATTCTCAATGACTAAAGGGCAGGGAATAGGTTACATGTCCACTTGGCACTCCCATGACGTTCAGGCTTTTCCTGCTGTTAACACTCATGTACGTGTTGCCACTTTTCCACATTGGCTTTCCTTACCCAAACCTGCTGGTCCTGCTTCTGTCAGCCCTGCACATTTTCTTGCTGAGGTGATTGTCCCTTTGACTTCCAGGGTGTCCATCAAACTGGGGAGCTGGCAAGCTTTTTTAGAGGCAGTAATGTTGCTGTGCCTGCTTACGGATGGTTTTAGAGTCACACAGCAGCTCGGCATTTGTCTTTCAAGAGTATCGCAGTATCTATACATAACACAGGGTGCGTTCTCTTCGAGGTGGGTGGAAGGAGGGTGTAGACAGGAGGTTTGCTAAGCAGCTTTGTTCAGCAGCAAGTCACCGCTGCCCTCTAGTGTCCTACGGAAAGAAACAAAAGCCAGCACGTGCCGCTTTTACCTGGCTCAAAATGGGCTGCTTGATAAATCGGTGCTTTTTTTCATCGGGCTCGATGTGCAAAGCAAGTAGCACAGCACATGAGCAAACCTAACAAGGAATGCTCACTTTTAAAGCTAGAGGTTACCGAGTATTCCTGACTGGGTTGGGCTGAAGGGACCTTAAAGCTCATCCAGCTCCAACCCCTGCCACAGGCAGAGACACCTTCCACTGGAGCAGCTTGATCCAAGCCCCGGTGTCCAATCTGGCCTTGAACACTGCCAGGGATGGGGCAGCCACAGCTTCTCTGGGCACCCTGGGCCAGCGCCTCAGCACCCTCCCAGGGAAGAGCTTCTGCCTAAGAGCTCATCTCAGTCTCCCCTGTTCTGGCAGGTTAAAGCCATTCCCCTTGGCCTGTCCCTACAGGCCCTTGTCCCAAGCCCCTCTCCAGGTTTCCTGCAGCCCCTTTAGGCCCTGGAGCTGCTCCAAGGCTCCCTAAGGAGCCTTCTCCAGGCTGAACAAACCCAGCTCTTTAGAGGACAGGGTTGTTTTTTTTTTGTCTGTATCCACTTTGCCTGCCTGCATCTCAGATGTGCCTCATGACATTCCCACCATAATGACTAATGCATTTGTTCCCTATTTCTCCTCTCCTGCACACACCCCACCAATGCTGGCATGGCTGAGAAGTCCTGTCCAGCTGCAGGATCATGGCATCCCTCCAGATTTCCAGGGTCCAGCTCCCACCCAAGACCTCAGTGTGGCTGCACAATCTAATGAGTAAACAGGAAGATTTCACTAGCAAAATAGTGAGGGGGTAAGCCAGTGCAGTAGCTCAGGGTGAGGAATGGTCTGATGCTGCCATGAACATGGGACACAAGTAACAGGGGAGAGTGGCTGATGGTCAGTGTGAAGCTGTAGTACTGAAGAGTCTGGAGTTAGTTTGAGGACATCAATTACTGCCCTTTAAACTCTATGGACAGAAAGTACTATATTCTAAGAATTCTTGTAGTGGTTTTCTGTGATTTACTGGTTTACTGAGGCTATTAAAGGCACTTTGCCTATTTAAACCCCTTTTTTTCTAATGCTTGGTGTTAGAAGGTGATACCTTTACTGTTGAGCTTTGAAATGAAAGGGAGTTAACCAGAAAGCTGCTACATGCTCAGTGTCTGCCCAAAGATGGGGCAGGAGGGAATTGTTCTTCTCTCTCTGGAGGACACAATCTACTAAAGCACGAGGAAAATGGGACAATAAAATTCCAAAGCTGCTCCCCACAGATGAAGGAAAAAATGTACAGGCATCGTTAAAAAGAGAACAAACTCTCCAAGCAGACCGGAATGGGATTGGATTAAAAAAAGTGTATTGGATGACCAATACAAAATCATAAACATGAAGGTATTAAAAAAAAAAAGCCATCGAGTATACAGCAAATACTACAGGAAAGCAAAGAAATGGTACAGAAAGGCAGACATCTACAGCAGTCCTCAAAACAGTCTACATGAGAATCAGAAAACAAGATACAGGTTTGGTTTGATTCCCCCCACATGGCTGAGGGAAGCTGTCACTTACCAGCTTGACTATGACACTACAAGGATACACAATGTCCTGAATTGAAAATCACAGGATATGTAAGAAAACATAGCATTAAAATGTGAAAAAGTGCAATACAGATTGTACATTGAACTGAATGGGTTTTTTTTTCCTTTTTTTAACCTTAAAAAACCAACTTTGAACAGTTGTTTAGCATTAAAAATATTCCCCCTCCCCAAATTCAATGACAGTATTAACATTCATGGTGTTATACAGAAGGAATATTCACAAAGACCCACCAGCTAAGAACACTGTGTATGTAGGATGGCATTTCTTTGGGTATAGGTAAAAAATAGGCAAAGGAAATCATTCCCCCTCCCCCCCCCCCCTTCCTTTCAGGACAAGGTATGGATTTTAGTATTTAAATACATATTCTATAGCTTATTTTGCCCTGGATTGTATTGATTCCAATTCAGTTCCAAACATCATTTTCTGGGTGGCCCATGGTGCTCTGATTAATTTCCTTTCCTCCCCCCTCAATAAAGAAATCCAGCAAATGTCCTAGAAGTGATGCCACAAGGAGTGCAGGAACAGAAAGGATGTAAAAGAACAACACAAGCCCTGCTGCTCTCTGGGAGGATTCCCTGGCTCTCCCTCCTGCTGACAGCGACTATGAAAACAGGCCCAGAGCTTTCGTCAGGTGGATGAAAGGACATAAATGAAGCAAAGACAGCATTTCCTCTTCCTGCTCTAACAGGTCGAGACATCCAGCAGAGATGCTGTGGACTACAGCAGCAGCACCTCTCACCTGCAATGCCTTTTACCTGTGTGTCCCAGCTCCCACATCTGACTGCTCAGGAGGAATCAGTAAGTTCTGAGCTTCCTTTCAGCTTAAAAGTGAAATGGCACACAAGTTCCTCAATTAGCTGAGTGCATTGTCTTTTTCTACCTAAAATCATCATAGAATAGAATAGTTTGGATTGGAAGGGACCTTTCAAAGCCCATCCAGTTCCAACCCCTGCAATAAGCAGGGACAGCTTCCATTAGAGCAGGTTGCTCAGAACCACATGCAGCCTGGCCTTGAGTGTCTGCAGACATGGGGCAGCCACAGCTTCTCTGGACAACCTGTTACAAACTGCCCAGAGACAGCTTCTTGGGTTGGAAGGGACCTCAAAGCTCATCCAGCTCCAAGTCCTGCACGGGCAGGGACACCTTCCACTACAGCAGCTTGCTCCAAGCCCATGTGTTCAACCTGGCCTTGTTAAAATGACTAAAATACAGTCCCTCTTTTCAAGCCAGGAAGAAAGTCCCTTTTTCCTCCCCTCACACAGGAGTTCCCTTGTATCTTCCCTTTCTGGAAAGGAGCTCTGTGCCCAGCACCCCAGCCACTAACACTGGTTTTCATCTCAACTGGTTTCAAAAGTGTAAAAATAATACATTTTTGCCTTGCTTCTGTCTCTGAGGAATCCTTGAGAAGGACTCTTTGTTCAAATGGCCTGGGCCAGAACTTCAACTGAGTGCACTGGGAACATCTGTAGTGTTCTCAGAAGTACAATATCATTTAATGCTGATGAGAACAGGTCCCCATAGTCAAACCTAAGCACTGCCAGGGAGGAGCTGCTGCCTCCCTGCTCAGTGAGCTCCATCTACACTTCAGAGCTTCATAAGGTGAACTGTCCACTACCACCAACAAAACAGAGCCAAAGCAGGCTGTAGTGTCATCTGAATACAAGGATTTACCTTATTTTACAGGAGGAATTAGGATTTTTAATGTTTTTCAATGAGACTCACTGCAAGTCAGTAACCAGGGACACAGTATCCTGAAGGTCCAAGTAAGGACATTACAGAAGATGCTTTCATTTTCTTCAGTCTCTCGGGTCCATGGAGAAAGACAGGAAACCAACAATAATGAAACCTCCCACTGGATCCCCTCCCCTTCCCCAGCTACTTTTCCCCCACTCAAAATATTGAAACGGCACAAAAAGCGACAAACAAGCCTTTTAAATTACATTTCAATTCAAACAGAGCAGGAATCTCACAGTGATGAGAGGAGGAAGTCAGGCTTTTAATAATTATAATATAAAAATAATAAAAAAGCTTACAAAGAGCAGTGCAGCATCCCAAAAGGCCATGGATTAACTGCCAGAAGGGGACGTCAGAATACGCAGGGTAAAAAACAAAACAGAACAACCCACACTGGCAATGAATTTCCATACACAATAGAACAAGCAGTCAAACTTCAGTCTAGGCTGTGGAAAACAACAGTTTCTTCTGTTTCTTCTTCTTCCTTTTTTTATGACAGTATTTTTTTTTCTTTTTATAAAAAAAGTTAAAATAAAAACACAAATAAAATTGTACATAAATGCCAATGTCCAACACTGAAAAGGCAGGGCAATCACACCACTGAGACAAAACCTGACCAGAAATAAAACAACCCTCAAGTCCACTTTCTTTCCTTTAGTCTGGATGCTGGAGCTGAGCCTGCTGCATCCCACCCTGCACGGTCTCAGCAGGTCACTGGAATTCAACTTGGCAAAGACTTCATTGCAGGATGATGACAAGAAGGGTCATCGCTTTTTGACCAGCTGTAGCACAAATGCTGGTTGATTCCCGTTTCCATGTGCTGTCCCTCATTCTGGTTTTCCTTTTTTTTTTTCCTTTTTTTTTCTCTTTTTTTCCTCTGTACAATTCCTTGTGTTCCAAGGCTGAGTCCCAAGACTTGTGACACTGTCTGGAGTCATGTCCCGGCGAGGGCGGTCATGCTGTAGTGATGGCATTAAGGTCCTTCATAAGTCCTTCCAGGTGGGCCATCTCTTTGGTCAGCTCATCCGGTTCATAGTTCTGTGGGAGATGGAAAGAGTGACTGAGAGGGTAACCTCTTGTCTTTGAAGAGGGACAGAGCCAGAAGCAAGAAGAAACAGTCAGTGATTCTGGAGCAGATTGTGACCCTGACACATGAATAAGCAGTAACAGATTTATTGACAGTTACAGGAATTAGTAACTTGAAACAAGTCTCTATTTTAAGCACAGATCTCTTTGCAGTAGTGATTCATAGTTTCACTGACTTTTTAAGGCTGTGACCATCTTATCTGTTTTCCTTGTATCAATTCCTGCTTTGAGATAACAGCTTCCTTTGAACCAAAATAGGTATTTTAGAAACATCTTCCCAGCTTACTTGGAAAAAAGGTCAAAGGAATCACTTCAGTAGGACTGCTCTGAGAATCATTTTGCTTTGCTAAAATCCTACTCCATTTTTAGCCTCAACTCTGTAGCTACAGCTATACTGAACAGCTATCATCGTTACCAGTTAGACTTGATCACCTCAAAGGTCTTTTCCAACCTACACAAATCTGTGACTCTATCCTGCCATCACTGCATGGATGTAGATAGTTAGTTACCATGAACTGATTCATCCCAAAACCTTTCCTGAGCCGGCCAAGTCTTACCCAGTACCGTGTGGTTTTCAAGCCCTTATGTAAATTCTCGGAGCCTTTCTCCAAACACTCTTTGCTCTCTCAGCATCACTTCCACAGGAGGCATCCAGGCTGCTTGTGGTATTTCAGTACCAGCTCTGCTAATGCCAGATCAGAACCTGCTTCATAGTTTCTGCTCTGTAGGTTTAAAGGCCATTATTAGACCTTATGGCTAGAGTCTTAATATTCAGGCTGCTGCAGAGCTGATCGCAGACAGTACTTATTAATGAAGAAATTTATTACTGGCCATAACTAAGTATTACAAATTTGATGAATAAACAAATGACTATGTTTTTGGTACCAACTGAAGAAAAAGAATAAAGTAGGAATGACAACAAGACAGAAGGGCAGAAGTACACCAAATCAAGGCTGCATGCAGAAAGAAAAGCAAGAGGATGACAAACGGAAAGGGCAATAAGGAGACAAGGAATAACAATAATGATCAGCATTTCCTGTGGCAGTAATGCAGTAACATTTTGCTTGCAATTTGAAAGGAAAACAGCTCTTCCAGTGCCTGATGCCCAACATATCTCCTTTTCTTAAAAGCTGCTTCCAAAGAAGCTCAGCAATTGGATGCGTTTTTCCCCCAAAACCAGAACACTCCTATATGAGTATCTAAACCCAGATTTGGGGTGATGGCTCATCACCCTGAGGTTGAAGCTCATTTTGACACTAATGCTAACTCTTCCAGCTGCAGTGACACTCTGGCTGCTCTGCAGCAGTGCAGCAACCTGCAGCTGCAGGACTTTCAGAGGATCCAGGCACAGTATGCTGGCAAACCCGAGGGAAATGACTGACATCTCCAAGCCAGCATGGATACATCATCTTCAGCTGTACAGAGAGCAAAAGGCACTGTTGGAGGCCTTCAGCTCTGCAGACAAAGATGCTCTTTACATCAAGAGAAGCAGGCAAAACCAAGACATACAGGGCACTATAGCTCCAGCATGGAAGCCCAAGTTGTAAACCAAAGCTCCCTTTGGAGCTGAGTGCTGTGAAAAATGCAAAGACTAGGTACTGTGTAACTGGGAATGAAGGTATGCTCTTAAACTTTCAGATTTAGAAAGGACTTGAAAACTGAAGTGTTTATTCTCTGAATTTACTGCCTTGCGTACAAAGTATTTGCACTATGGTTTTGGATATGGATTAACCAAGCACTTGGTGGAAGTCAGAAGACTTGTTATCCTTTTGACAGTCTCAGTGCAGACATCACTAAAGCTTCCAAGTGTCACCTAAAGACAGATTCCCCACAGTTTGATCAGCACTGCCAAAGAAAGCCCCTGGCAGTGTTAAGAGTACCTACGCTTTCTGAGTCCTCAAGCATCCTGGTGGTCTCCTGCACATCAGGGGCACTGGGAACTACCACGGGCATAGGAGGTCGAGTTCTTCCTAAAGTCCCAATTGATGCAGTCTTCACTGAGTGAACTGGATGGGCAGGAGCTTAAAATAAAGTGTTACACAGTTATACCACACTTATACCAGATAATGAATTGTTTTGCCTACCCAGAAAGCTCTTGAAAGTAGGAGAATAAAAAGGATTCTATTAGAAGAAAATAAGCGCTTCAAATTATGGAGTGCCGAGTTGACATTTTGTCTCATTTATCTATGTAGATAAAAGGGCCTTGAGGGACAAAATTCACCCCAGCCTCCAGGATATTTCCTCTGATGCCCAGCTCTCCCCCTCACCCTGTAGGAGCTTCTCTCTTTTCCTCAAAACCCCCTTTTTGTCTTGTGTCTTGCCTGCTGTTCCCTGCTCACCTTGCTGTGTTAGCAGGGGTGTGCTGGGCAGCGCAGGGTCATACGTGGAACCAGCAGGTGGGATGGCTGGCACTGCAAAGCTCTTCAGCGGATGGGAAGGACGGACATGGGCTGTGGGCAGGTTCTGAGCCGAGTCCTCCTCTTGTGTGTTAGCCAGGTAGGATCCTGTGGTGCTTTCCAGGTCCTGGTGGTCAGCACAGGTCTGGGATGAGGAAGCCGGCATGGTGTCTGTGCTGGGTGTGTTCCGAACAGATTCTACAACACACACAACGTGGAGAGGTTTCTTTAACAGAAACACCCTCCGTGGGCAGATGAAACCAGGAGTGTCTGCAAGTACCTTTTCCAAGGTCACTGCTAAAAGCTAAGAAGTGAATTCACATATTAACCATCTGTGTAACAAATGACACCAATTCTGTGTAACTGCTCTGTTCTGAGCTGAACGACAATGACTGTCTAATAACAGAATAAGCTTGAGGACTGAATGATTCCATGGATACAATACCAAATCAAGATGTACACTGAAACAGCTACACCAAGTAAGACCTGGAATAAACAGCATGAAACACAAATCTTACTTTACCCTGGAGTATTTCACAGGATTGGCCTTCTTAAACAGGTATACATAATGTGTGCTGAAAACCCAAACTGTTCCTGAGATACACATGAAATCCCTTTACTTACTGAAAACCCTTTACTTGCTGCCTTTATTTGCTTGTTTTCATCAGGCTCCACTCTGCTGAATCTATTGATCTAAGAAAACAGTGAGATGGTGTCTTGAATTGAGGGCTTTGTGATCCTGCTTGGACCACATGCAAGGAATGATCTGGACTGTGAGAGCTGCCACTTCAGGAGTTCAAAGAGAACAAGGGAAACCTCCAACTTATGACCTGCCTGGGTATTTGCAGCCTCCTGAAATTGCTTCCATAAGGAAACAAGTTGTTGGCTGTGGCAACCTTAGTTAAAATGTAACCTTAAATTAGAGAAGCTCAGAATTCAGTTCATCTCATGATGTTACTTACGTGCAACTTAGAAGTACCCTTGCACTGGAGACATTACAAGAACTACAGCAAATGCCTGGGCTTCAGGCCTGAAAATCCTGCATAGGAATCACCACAATCCTCTGTGCTTCAGGAAGATCAATCAAAGTCAGCTCTCAGCAGCAAAGGCTGGATTTTTGTCCTCTCTTGGTTTTACATGAAACTAATTAGAATAAAAGTTGTTGTATTAAGTAGATTAAATTAGACTTAATCTGATGTTTCAGACTCCATGGCTGAAGGCTCTAGAATAAGGAATCTTCCTACTTGAAGCTGTATATAAAACATTAAGCTTCCTTTTCCAAGGACATCATCACCTATTACAACATCTGATCTACACCACAAACTGTTCACAGAAAACCCCGTCAAGAGTTTGGTCTGCACTTAAAAGCCATCACTCTGCCCCTCAGGGCACACCCCAACAGAGACCAACCAAGTGAAGTGTCAGGCTTTGATTTCCACTCATTGTTCCACTACAAGCAAGATCTATCTGCTCATTAATGTCTCACCTGTGGAATTGGCCCTGTCTGAATGGGACATGGATGTGCCAATCGGCCACGGGCTGACCTGGTGATGGAGATAGCTGCGAGTTGGAGAAGCGAGGCTGCCGGAGTGGAAATGATGGTGAGGGTTATCGAGTGAATGGATGGGATGAGCACTAATCACAGCTGTGAATGAATACAAGACAGAAAAATGCTTAACATACAGACAAGCATGCATGTGTACTGAAACACACCACATCCCTCCCATCCCCACCAAGCCACTGAACAGGGGAAGCAGACTGACAGCGAGTAAACCTCAGCAGGTTCACAGTGACACCAAAATGACCTGTTTCAATCCCAGTTTTCCAACTCTGCTCCAGCACTTCAGCTCCCTCCCTGCCAAACCACAGAATGGCAGCAGCTCTGGATTCCAAAGCAGAATCTGGAGGAAAACCTGTGAAAAGCCACATCCCCAGGAAGTTCACCCTCCACCTAAGCCAGCTTAACCTGCTGGGCTTTGCCAGTAACTTGCTGGGTTATCAGACCTACATCACATACATCTTTACAGGTCAACTTGTACCACCTCTCCTAATGAACATTGTGATGAGCTGTTTCGAGGAAAAGTTTGCATGAGGAGCTAAAATGTGGTGTGATAAGAAGTTGTCAAAGGAGGAGCTAACAAGACACACACCATTACTGTGAATTACACTAAAACTGAACACAGTAAATTACCATAATTTAGAATTTAAGAGGTAAATAACTATGCTTGAAGAGTGGGAGGCAAAAAAAATCCATAGGAAGGTCTCTGCAGGCAGTCTTTAACACACAAAATGGTCCTCCTGCCTTCTGCTTGCTGAGAAAGGCCCTCACATGCCAGTCACAGTTTCCTGTGGAGCTTCTGCAAAAAGGCATCTACAGACATTACATTGATGTTTCCACTTACTATAAAATAGAAACCTACAGCTGGAAGCCCTCAGAGCTTTTGCAAACAGGATAAAAAAAAAAATCAAAGTCACAAACCCAATCTTCAGCCCTCAGGCACCAGAAGACCTTACACATCTTTCCTGACATTTAGTGCATCATGCTAACCTGTCACAGCAAGCCAGCTATGTCTGCTTCTGGTTTGTTCCTTCTGGACAAGGCAAGATCTAATAAAGAGGGGGAAAACAGTGGTTTTCCAAGCAAAGGCAGCAGGGCTGGTATCACAATGAGAAATCAAAGCTGGGGTTTGCGCTGCAAGGAAAAAGTCATACCCACAACTCGATCTGCAGCATTATCACATCAGCTTGAGTACAAGCAAAAGGTAGAACTGCAATATACCATCTCCCTAAAATATCTATCACCACTCTATCACCTCTCTCAACTGTGTATCTTTTCACCCGAGGTGGGACTAAACATGGAAGATGCTGAGTATCTTTCTCACTGCATAACGCAGTATGAGGAGTATTTTGCTACGCTGTTTCTATGGAGCACTTGGCACCTTTCAGCACCAGCTCCTATATGGGTTTATCTGATGCTCTGTGTATCTAGTGCTGCATCCCTCTGAGAGAAGAAGCACTTAGAGGAGTGTAAGGTAAGACTTATTACAGTCTGAACTTGTTATGGGGTCACAAAAGCCTGAATTCAACATGTTTCAACACCTGGCATAGGACAAGAAACCACCAGAATCCAATAGCTGCAATGCCCTTTGTTAGATACCCGTATTTGACAGAAGACAAGCTTTCAAGAAACTAATGAGAGTATCAGTGTAAAACTGCATCCTCCGCTCCTTCCTCATACATGTAAAAGCAGGAGAAAACAAAGAGCATCACTACTTATGGTAAAACAAAAAGAAAATCTTTACAATCTCATAAAACAGCTGGAAAATAAGGAAACAGTCACAGATTCACAAAGTGAGCTAAGCAGGTCATCAGGACACCTGAAAAAACACAAAGAGGCCCTCTAAACCAAGTGCTCACTTCAGATAAATAAAGCAACAAATACAGCTGAAACACGCTGGACTAGTGTGAAATCGTCCCACTTAACACAAAGGTCAGGGTAGCAATGACCTGGCTACAGGGATGACCACGACCATGGTGCTCAGGGAAGTCTAAGCTCAGACTAGCTAAGCACACAATGATTTTGCCTCATGATTCTGTCTCTGCATAGTAATTTGGGTGCATTTTACCTGTGTTCTCCTGTCAGGGTTCCCAGCTGTTTGGAGGTCTAGCCAAGTCTTTTTCCATTTCAGAGTCATCATTGAAAAAGTAGATACACTGTTTGATTCTCATAATTAAAATCTATATCTACTGCCTCAACAATATTTCAGTTCAGCACTTTTGCTCAAATCATCATTAAGGGACAAGAAAACGCAGAGATAAGAAATAAAACCCCAGATAACCTCTTCATTTAAGAGTATGTTCTGCCAGACTCACAAAACCTCAGCCTCTATCAGTGCTCTAGTCATGTTCTAATCAACTTGATGACAGACACATCATGGAGCAAAGCTAAAGTACACATTGCAGGCTTTTGGTAGCCTTTCCAAGAGATGAGTATATTACTCCTTCAGAGAATCATAGAATAAATCATAGAATGAATCACGGAAGGGTTTGGGTTGTTCCAACCCCCTGCCGTGGCCAGGGACCCCTTCCACTAGAGCAGGTTGCTCCAAGCCCCATCCAACCTGGCCTTGAACACTGCCAGAGCCATTCCTTCTGCTTGGCAAATTAGGGGACTAGCTCCCAAGCAGGGATGTCTTGCACTGAAACATGCAGTCATCTATCCGATTCTCTCTTCCTAATTCACTACTTCAGCATCATTTCTGAAGCTGCTCCTGAGCCACTATGGGAAGATAGATTCTCAGAGGATAGATTCAGACAGAGAATAGTAAGCAGGAGATTCTCCAGATATCCCTGTTTAATCGATCATCTTTCTCAGTGACACAGGCTCTCCCCTAAACTCCACCTTCAGCCACACTGCTGGAGAGTGGAACAGTTGGATGCATTAACTAACTCTTTCCCACTTTTGCAGCACACCTCCCCTTGCTCAAATACACCTAATCCAGATTATCCTTTTAAGAGTACCTTCTTTGAACTGTTCCACTGCAGACACAACAGAATTACTTAGGAGCAGTAAGCAGGAAGGCAGTATGTGACTGTGTGTCTGTGCATATGGTATCAAGACGGTTGGGTGCTCCCCATTTCAAGCCAGCTAGTAGGTGGGCTGTTGACTTACGTTGAGGTGGTTGAGAATCAAAAGGCATCATCATCTTGGGTCTCATTCCCCTTCTTCCTGCCAGTGTGGACATGCTATCCTCTGACTCATGCCCTGAAGGAAAAACACTGAAGGTTATTTACCACTGCAGCAAGACTTCTGTGGTACCACACCAGACTGTTTCAATCCTCCTCTCTTTATTTCTGGGCTGTCCTCTGTAAGCAGTTCTATGACTCATAACTGATAAAAACAGCTCTTTCATCCTTCACAAAAAGGTGGAGAAGAGGACAGTTAGGGTAAAGATTATTGGGCACTGGAGAAACTCTCTGGGCCATACTGCAAAAACAAACCTCAGGCAGCAGCTATGTGGAATGAGCAGCAGTGCAGAGTCACATGTTGGGTACGACAAGTTAACCATTCCCCAAGTGAAAATTCACCTTTACCTCAAGAGTCAAGCAGTAGCTGGTTAAAGCACCGAAAACTGATTGTGTGTTTGACCACTGAGAGAATGTCACATGTGTCTCAACTATTAGTACAAAACACTTGCTAGATGACTACTATTTGGTATTTACCAAGGGATAGTCATGGTTTAACTCTTGGGCACTCAACTTTCACACAAAAAGTGTGATCCATTCTTTTCAGAGAGTCCTATAAACTAGGCACAAACCCAATTCACTACTTGGAAAACAAGAGCAATTTGTCAGTAAAGTGACTTCACCAGATACAGTTAATTTTAAACCTCACCTCTGTAGGAATTCCGCCGTTGATGGATATTGCTGTCCATGGAATTATCAACTGGGGTGATGTCTTGGGAGTTGCGAGGGATTGGGGTATCGGTCATGATTGGATTGGGATCTGGAGATTTATCGATGGGTTTCAGCTCCAGTCTTTCATGATGGATCCAAAGGTCAGGAGGTTTGACATCTTTGGAGTTTCCTTTGTACTTGTGGGACCCATTCACTGATTTGCAGGCAGCTCGTTTCCTTGGGAAGGGAAACAAATGGAATGTTCTTAGACAGAAGCTTCATTTCACTTGTTGGAAAAGGCAAATTTGCCATGTGATTTCCCTCAGATCTTGCATCCTGCTGAGCAGGAGCTGCCCACTGGGCAGGAAGCTTTGAATTTTATATATAAGCACATCTGACACCTCAAAGCATATTCTGCAA
The DNA here is from genome assembly GCF_012275295.1 of Melopsittacus undulatus. NCBI lineage: Eukaryota > Metazoa > Chordata > Aves > Psittaciformes > Psittaculidae > Melopsittacus > Melopsittacus undulatus. The sequence continues at coordinate 12,715,990 of NC_047535.1, read as the reverse complement.
CTCTGGTGCCATGAAATTTGTCTCACATGCTACACACGCTGCAGAATTGTGCTCTGCAGTCCGAGCCTTTGCTACCAAAGTAAAGTTTCCAGTACTTGTGCTTATTAAGAGAATATTCTAAACAGGAAGGGTACATCCATCATGCTGTGCTCATACTCTAGGGTGTATGACCAACCTCAAACAATAGCTGTGGGAAGAGTGTGCAGAGAGCTGATTACCCCAGTGGGATGGTTAACTTTGAAGATTAATGACAAGAATGCTCATTTCACTGCTGCTCAGGACAGACGCATGTGACTGAGGAGCTTTTTCATTGCTGCTGAAGAGCGGCAGCAGCAAACTGTGAGGCAGACATGAGACTGGGTTGGATGGGGCTTGGAACATTCTGCTCTAGTGGAAGGTATCCCTGCCCATGGCAGGGGGTTGGAACAGCATCAGCTTTAGGGTCTCTTCAAGCCAAACCAGTCTGGGATTATGTGATTCTGTTTGACATGCCGTGCAGAATTCCAGCGCCTTCCTTCACACCCCCTCTCTTTGGATCCTGGCAGTGATGGAGGAAGGCATCCCTTCTGGGTAGCACATTTCCTAGAACTGGCTAACATAGGACCAAATCCTATTTTGAAAGCTATCAATGAAGTGATCTGCAGCCAGATGTGCTCCTGACACCCTGCTTTAAGCACTGCAACTACAACAGATCGGAAGTTTATTCACTGGTTGTAGGCTGCTGCACATAAGAGAGGTGGCAAGAGGAGAAACAAAGGCAAGAGTTCACAGGGTTATTTCTGCTCTTTGAAAACAAAATGCCATGACTCTTGCCCTCTCCCAAGCATATCCCCCAGTTGCTCAACCACCACTCCCATATCCTTGCTCTCCTCTCTGGAAGGACTTGCATTTTTGCAGGATGGTTCACCTTCAGCAAAGCAAGTGGACATTATCTCCCAAGCCTGGCTTTTTATCACTTTCTTAAAGCTCTCTTTTGCATTACAGAGTCTTTTCAAACTTGAAATAAAAAAGCTTTCAGCTCTCTTCAGTTCTTTTGAAAGCACACGCAGGAACAACCTCGTCAGGAGCCTATACATGGAAGCATTGCTGCTGTAGTCTGAATTCAGATGCTCTAAATGAGGGAAGAATTCAGATACCCATCCATATTTTGAATTTTGGAGCAATTCTCTAGGAGGTCCAGCATCAGACTCCAATTCCACTCCAATATCTATCTAAAAACCGGGTATTATCCTGCACAGCTCGTAAAGCAACTCTACACCATGAAGTATATGCTAAGAACAGAAGTGAAGCTCTGCCTGTTGAGCTCTCACAGCTCTAAACAGAAGGACTGGGTAGTGTTTGGAAGCACTGCTTTAACCTTCCTCAGAGAGGGGCAGCTGCAGGTATTCGTGAAGGCATTGCCCCAGCTTGCCTCTCAACTCTTGATGGTTTGTGAACTCTGCAACACTGATTAGGGAATACAGAACATCGCCATCATCATCACCACCACAAGCAGGACAACTGTCCCAATGCCACCCCAACAGCTTACTTCTTTTGGTGAGAAGTTGTACGACGGGTGCAGAAGACGGCGACTATCACCACAATCACAATGGTGATCACTCCAACGGACACAATGATTACAAGGAGCATGTTGCTGTCCAAGGGAGAGGTTGGGCTTCCATGGGGACTGTTACTGCCTGGAAGAGTTTGAGACGAGAGAAAGGGGTTATTTTTCATGTAGAAAAAAATCCTCATCAAAAGCAAGCAGAGCCCAGCAACTTCTAGAAGCTGCATGGAGACCCCAGAGCAGCTTTCAGTGTCTGAAGGGAGCCTACAATGATGCCACAGAGGGACTCTTCATCAGGGACTGTAGTGACAGGACAAGGGGTGATGGGTTCAAACTGAAACAGGGGAAGTTCAGGTTAGATACAAGAAAGTTCCTTACTGGGAGGATGGTGAGGCCCTGGAACAGCCTGCCCAAAGAAGTGGTAAATGCTACATCCCTGGCAGTGTTCAAGGCCAAGGTGGATGGCGCTTGGAGCAACCTGCTCTACTGGAAGGTGTCCCTGCCCATGGGAAGGGGTTGGAACTGGATGATCTCACGGTCCTTTCCAATCCAAATGATTCTGTGATTCTATGATCAGAAATCCCCAGAACTGGTATTGGTGTTCTACAGTGGGCACCCTCCTCTGAAGGACTCACATTTCATGTAGCACTAAGAAGGAATGCTTTAGGGCAAGGCTTCCACAATGCAGAGTGCTGATCAGGAGAAGGATTAAGATGACTTTTTTAACTTCCTACTATGTTCTTCCTGAATTAATTTCACACTTGTGCACTCCAGCAGCTATTTAAAACCAAACTGGGAACACAATCTGCTTATCGTGCTTCAGATTGAAACGAAAATGCAAGCAATAATATTTTTTTCCATGTATCTCACACAGCAGGCAAGAGCAGTACGACAGAAGTAGGAAATGATGTCTTGAGTGGGAACAACTATCACCATGGAGAGAAAAAGTTCCTCGAACAGATGTAATGAGTACCTTCAAGAGGATATGGCATCACTTGGTGAAACACCAAAAGACACTGTGTTTAGACTGAAGAACAGCACTTACCACCCAGCGGCGGTTTGTAATCTGGTCCTATGTCCACGGGGCGGCTTCCTTTCCCTGCAGACCCTGAAGCTGAAAAGGGGATGAGGGGGTAATTGTATATACATATATATCCACACCCATACACATAAACACACACTTGAGCATCACTAAGGTAGCTCTTTTCAAACTTCCTCCTTTTCCCTCCCCTACAGCAGGATTTGCCTTTGAGTAGCAGCTGTGCTTCTCCCTCAGAGCCACTTCTTCAAAAGAGCTATTTAATAACCAGTTTCCCACATTACTGTTTTCCCAAGTAAGCTCAGGAGTCTCTCCTGTTACTCATTTTAAAAACATAATCAATAATATTTGCAGTAACACACAGGTTATATTGAGGCAAATGGCTTTGCCACACTTGTACAGTTAATTATCTCAAAGCAGTAATTACATGTTGTTTTTTTCTCCCAATACCTAATTACAGACAGTGTGGAAGACTGGAAATAAATGGAGGATCAAAATCAGGGGCAATCCATAAAAACCTGCTTTCAACTTCTCGTTCTTTTCTGTTCATGTCACCTTCACCACAAGTGACAATGAGGCATCACAAAATGGGTTTTGGTGAAACTGGGGAGAACAAATCTGTTTCTAAGCTTTAAGTTTAAAGGCTGATGCTGGAAGTAAACCCATCTGTACCTCAATAACTACAAACTGAGGCAAATTACACAGCTCCTCTTGAACCTTGGCTACTGCTCATGGGTTCCTCAGTGCAAGAGCTGACCTCCCTGCTGAGCTGCTGTCCTCTTGGTACTCTAACAGGTATTTCCCCTGCATAATTCAGCTCTAACTTAGATCACTTGCTGCTGCAATTCACCAAGTCACGAGCTTGCCTCTAGTGTTAAGTCAGCTGAAAGCTGCCTACAGATAAAGATACACAAAGCCCTGGTTCTTCCACTTCTGTGTTCTCATTAAACTCCATTAATGCAAAATGACCATGAATGAGGAAAATACTACAGGAGGGGAAACGTGTGGCAAGATGGAAAGAAGGCATTCCTCTGGGTACAAGAATCCATAATCCTTTGGCCTGTTTTACACTGTTGCGCACAAAATCCCCCAAAATCAGCAAATTTGGCATGTTCACAATGAGGAGAAGGAGTTCTCTCAGTTAAAAATCTATCCTAGTCAGGAAGTGGTAAAGGATATGTACCAAATGGAACCTGAAGGCAAAGCCTGTAAACCGCTCACTGTGAAATAAGGACAGTTGGGAAAACCAGCAAAAGGAACCAGGAAGAACACTGAGTAAGCCCTGAGAAGGGCAGTAAAGAAGGAATCCTAAAGGGAGAAGTCAGATGTAGTCTACAATAAATTAAGACACAGTGCAGGACAAATCTAGACTTTAAAAGACACACTGCACATGCCAGTCCAGAGAGGATGAGGCCTGCTCTTCTTGAAGTCCTGGACTAATCATTTTGCTGCAGCAATGAACTAATTCAAGTGAATTTTAAACACCTTCTATTGGATGTATTTGTGCCTGCAGGACCAGATAACTTTCACTGAGAGGATGTGAAAATCAAACAACCCTAGATGGGTTCTCTGAATTGCTGAACCTTGGAGCACCAGAAAAGCTGTGGGAGAAGGGGGGGGGGGGGGGCAAAAAAAATAACTGACAAAGGACAAATAGATACCATATGCAATTCTGGTGCAGCAGGTGGAGCCTCAACATAGGCAAGATCGCGGCAAAGGTGGCTGATCAGAGATGGTGCCACACTTCATGCCCATCTTTCTGTTTTATTAGCACAGGTATTTCCAAATACACGAAATGTCAGGCCACGAACATGGTTGGTAACAGCAGCTATGCTGGCACACTGGATATAGACCTCCATAAGACACTTCCCCGAATGCCTGGTTAAAAATAGCATCCTAAAAAAAAGCCATGTGGCACTAACAAGGAGATTAACAACAAATTCACTGATAAGAATAAGAATTGTGAGTGTAGTCATTATTCACAAGGGATATTTCTCATGAGTACTGCAAAGACCTGTGCTTGGCCACGGGAATTCAATATCCCGATAAACACCATGTCAGAAAATTAAAATCATTGCTCCTGAAATTAACAGATGACCTAAAATAATGGAGGAGATAACAAGATACAGTCACCTGCACAGAGCAGCCGGGATCATGCAGTACACATGGGTGTAGCACACTGAGTTGGTGCAGTGTATCATGGGGTCTGCTCTCTCTGAACCATCTATATCCTCACACAGGCAGCTGCTGCTGTCATATACCCCCATATGTGTATATGGATGACAAAGGACATAAACCATATTTAAATGATAAAAACATAAGAAGACAGCAATAGGGAGGAAGCGGTGTTCTGCAAACAGCTGTATTTTCAAAGGGTGTTGAGAACAACCACCTGTGGCAGCTCAGGGAGGCCTGACGCTAGCACTGACTGTGTGATGACTGTGTGGTGTCAGCACCTGCACACCTCTAAAACCACCAAGGTAACTAAAGATAAGCAGTCCAGGATTCAAACTAGAATGAAATTCAGGTACCTGGAATACTGTGTTCAGCTCTGGAACCCCCAACATAAGGACATGGAGATGTTGGAGTCCAAAGAAGGCCATGGAGATGCTCAAGGACTGGAGCAGCTCTGCTCTGGAGCCAGGCTGAGAGAGCTGGGCTGGGGCAGCCTGGACAAGAGAAGACTCCTGAAGGGGAGATCTGAGAGCAGCTTCAGTGCCTAAAGGGGCTGCAGGAAACCTGGAGAGGGGCTTGGGACAAGGGCCTGCAGGGACAGGCCAAGGGGAATGGCTTTAACCTGCCAGAACAGGGGAGACTGAGATGAGCTCTTAGGCAGAAGCTCTTCTTTCCTGTGAGGGTGCTGAGGCGCTGGCACAGGGTGCCCAGAGAAGCTGTGGCTGCCCCATCCCTGGCAGTGTTCAAGGCCAGGTTGGACACAGGGCTTGGAGCAAGCTGCTCCAGTGGAAGGTGTCCCTGCCTGTGGCAGGGGTTGGAACTGGATGAGCTTTAAGGTCCCTTCAACCCAAACCAGTCTGAGTCTATGATCAGGTATCCAACCAAGATGCTTCTCACTACATAATTCCTGAAACCAGGGACCATCAATTTAGCCTTTAAATTCTGGGGAGCTCAATACCAGCTCTGGGCTACAGAAGTGTCAGGAGAACAACGTAGCTTAATAAAGAAGAAAAGTAAGGGAGAAGAAAAAAAGACAAACCACTAAGGCCAGAGTCAATTCCACTGCAGCTTTGTTTCTTCCCATTCTCAAATAACTTGCCTACTACTTCCTGAAGGACACAATCCTGCACTTCGGTGGTACTGTCACCAAACAAGCTCTTCTCTCCAGCTTGTCTTCTCCTATTCTACATTTAACCTACTGCCAGGATCTATAATCCATGAGAGTGTTCTTCTAGGAATTCTGAAACAAAACTCTCATGGCTTTTAGGTAGAGTTTTCTGATTTATAAATTAATCAAATTGTTACTAGAAGAATATGTTACCTGAGGATGGTAATAACGGATGACAAGCTTTAGTTATCTGCTGAAATAAGGTTAGAATAGCACAGAATGGAAACAGCAGCTTCTACATAAAACCTTTTTATTTTCTATTCCCTTCCTCTTGCAGCTGAGCACTGATGATGACAACCCCCAAAACATGCCTGAGTCTCAGCTTGCAGCTCTGTTACACAAGGCTGGATAAGAATTTACCCCATTCTGCCCAGTATCAGCATCACTTGGCACACAGAAGGTGAAAGCATATTTAATAAATTACTTCTAAGTAACAAGTTGAAAAGCAAGTGAAAAAAGGTCATGCTCAACCCCTTTAGGATATATTTAATTGTGTGCCTGAGTGCCTGCCAATGTCCTCTTAAACTTGTCCCTTTAGACTAATTCTTTCCCTTTTTATTGGGCTTGTAGGTTATTTGGAAGAAAGCAGCAATAGCCCTGGGAAACCCACCTTATAATTCAATGTCATCAAGTCAAAGCTGCCATTTTTCAAGCCATGGTTTTAAAACCTGAGGCTTTTAGTGGCTAATGCTGGGCTCTTCAGGAGTGCCTGGAGTCTGAATGAGCTGACAAGCAGAATCTCTTTTGCAAAAAACCTTTCTAGAGCAGGCATATTGCCTTTGTCATGAGCAGAATTAGAGTTGAAGAGCTCACAAGACCGCACTTGTGCTAATGAGGTGACTGATCTTCCACCTCAACATACTGAGATCTTGCCTCAGTGGTCAGAGGGCTGTCTGGAGTTTCACTTCATCCAAATGCCCTTTGACAGAATGATTCAGCTCTGGCACAGACTTGTCCCTTCATGTGACATCTGACTGCAGGGATCACTTTATATCGCTACCACCCCAGCCACAAACAGGACTTCCAGCTCTTCCATTATTGAAAGCACAACAGGAACTTGCTCATTTACAGTTAGAGCAGCAGACAGTTGTTTCATTTACAAGAAGCAACAACAGCACACGGACAGGGAGAACAAAACGTGTGAAGGCTGGAATAAAAAAGAAAGTGCAGCTGTTCATTTACCTTGGTCATTAGGCATTTTATCTGAGGATTCAGCTAGTGGGTCAAGCACAGGGAAGGAAAAAACAAGAGAAAGATCACAAGGCTTGAAGGAGTGAGAGACAGAAATCAAAGTGTCACATTGCCCAAGCAGACCAGCTGGAGCTCCCATTTCTAACCACCAGTGCTCACCTGGTAAAGGTACACTTCCAGAAATCTCCTCCTAACTTTTTATATTTCTCCTCTCTTGGAGTACTTTTTCCCAAGCAATGTGCATTTGTTCCACTTCATTAGCTCTTGATTTAAGAGCTGCTCTATCTCATTATTCCCGCTGTGACATCCAAGTCACCAGCACACAGCTGCACCGCTGGCTCCAACTGGAGAGCCTGTGGCTTTGTACTGCTGCAGTGTGACACACAAGACCCCCAACCTTAAAACATCTAAAAACTGCTGTCCTAAAAAACACCTTCAGGACACTATAACTAGGTGACCTAAGAGCCCACCAGTAATTGAGAAAAACCACAATGAATCAAGCAGCTGAGCAACACTTGCTTATCTATTAACTACATGCAAATAGAAAATTCCATTTAAATCAAATTCCATTTGCTCTTCCTGACTCTTCCAAATTAAATAGGCTACCCGAAGAAGTGGTGAATGTTCCATCCCTGGCAGTGTTCAAGGCCAGGCTGAACAGAGTCTTGGGCTGCATGGGCTAGTGTGAGGTGTCCCTGCCCATGGCAGGGGTTGGAACTGGATGAGCTTTAAGGTCCTTTCCAACCCAAACCATTCTGGGATTCTATGAAATACAAAATTCACACTACCCTGACCTTATAGGAGTTGCAATCAGGAAAAGTGGAGGCAGATCCCGAGACCTCCGTGGTGATTTACCTTTGGGGGTCCTGAACTGAACGGCCTCAGACATTGGCCCCATGCCCTTGGAGTTGCGGGCCTGAATTTTGAAGTAATAAGGTGTGTCGAGGGTCAGCTCCTGTATCTGATGGGTCAGTCTGTTTCCCACGACTGGTTCAATAACCCAATCGTGTATTTCAGCGTTCACATCCGTACTGTAGTAAATGATGTATCCTATTGAAAGGAAAAAGCAGAAGGATTTTACACGTGAGAGAACAGGACAGTGGTAAGATCTCGCAGAACATATTCTATTGACTTCTCGTTATACACAGCTAAATGATGATGGGATTTCTCTTACTTTTTCAGACACTAAGAATGCATTCAAGTCTTAGCCAGCCAGTCCAGCTTAAGTTTTAAATTGTTCACAAGTCTGTGTTAAGAGGTAAAAAGCCATTGAAAAGTCAAAATTACTTCTGACCCCTGTTCACTGAATGTGGAGAAATTCTTAATTTCCATCTCTTTGCCTGTTCATAGGCCAAATAAAGTAAAATAACAAAGCTGTTATTAAAGCATCCTCTAAGTATTAACATTTATAAAACCAGTTAACGTTAAAACAACAAAAGATCCTCATGCACAGCTAAAGAGCATGTGTTCAATGGTTTATAATGGTTTTATTTTTCAGGGTCTAAATGAAGGTGACGATGATCAGAAGGGAACTGAAGTTATGTGCATGTCACAGGCATGGAAAAGGTATGAGAAGTTCTGTTACTGAATAAGCCGCAATTACAAACTGCTGTGAAATAAAAGCTTTATGACTTTTCTAATGCAGGAAACACAGAGCCCCAGCATAAAATAAACACTTGCACCATGACAGGCTGGGTCTCCAGCTGCTTCCTGGTCCCACAGTGCCAGGTTAGGGTTATAGTAAGGAGAAGGCTTAATGTTTGCTACTTGTCCAAGTCAGAAAGCAACATACCTGTAACTTGGCCAAGAAGGGGCAACATTATATATATACACACAGAGAGATACCTAATATATACAGTGACAGCTAAAAGCATTATCTATAGTATAGTGGCACAAGAATACCAACTTAAATCATGACTGTATAATTTATCAGCAAATATAACACTGCACAAGCATCTGGAACCCAGATTAGCACAGTTCAGCATTTCACATCCATTCCATACACATCAAAAGGAGATCAGAGCTGAAAAAAGACAAGTATTCCACAGAGATGCTCTCCAGGGCAGAGAACCTCATCATCACTTTGTTTTTATGGTGGTGTTTAGTGGACAGAAAAGACTAAGCTGAGTTAACAGGACTAAGCTGACTGCAGCCCAGAACCACCTCGATGTGCTGGGGTGCACCCCCAGAGCATGAGCTCAGGGAGGGGATTCTCTCCCTGCTGCACTATGGGGAGACCCCCCCTGCAGTCCTGATCCAGTCCTGGGGCAGCAGCACAAGAGAGATGTGGAAATGCTGCAGTGAGGCCAGGGGAGGCCACAGAGATGCTGCGAGGGCTGGAGCAGCTCTGCTCTGGAGCCAGGCTGAGAGAGCTGGGCTGGGGCAGCCTGGACAAGAGAAAGCTCCTGAAGGGGAGACCTGAGAGCAGGTCCAGTGCCTAAAGGGGCTGCAAGAAACCTGGAGAGGGGCTTGGGACAATGGCCTGGAGGGACAGGTCAAGGGGAATGGCTTTAACCTGCCAGAACAGGGGAGACTGAGATGAGCTCTTAGGCAGAAGCTCTTCCCTGTGAGGGTGCTGAGATGCTGGCCCAGGGTGCCCAGAGAAGCTGTGGCTGCCCCATCCCTGGCAATGTTCAAGGCCAGGTTGGACACAGGGGCTTGGAGCAATCTGCTCTAGTGGAAAGGGTCCCTGCCTGCCCACGAAAAAGAGGTGTTGGAACTGGATGATCCTGAGGTCCCTTCCAACCCAAACTGTTGTATGATTCTATGAGGAGCTGCCTCTCTCACTGCAGAGACTCTTTCCACCAGAGGGCACCCAGCCCACACATCCCTGCCAAATGCCTTGTTCCTGGTAAACCAAATCTCCTGTTTGGGTGACTCAAACTTACCACAGAATGATTCGCTCTAATTTCTAGCTGGTAACTGCTACTTATGCAAAACCTAATAAATCCTCTCTGAATAAATGTGAGGTCCTCTTTCACAGAATATAAATTGCAAGGAGATGTTTTACCTGGAAAGTCGAGTATGTGTCCTGCTTTCTTTGTACATACGATGACAGGCTTATCTTTTCAGGAACATACACAATATGCCTATTGTTTCCCACCCCTACTGACCACTAGCAGCCAAGTCCTTTAACCTGCAGTTATGGTAAAGACTCTTCTTCCTCCAGTCAAACCTTCTTTCCTATATAGAGGAAGAACATCTTGCTGATAATAACACAGAATTGGCTTTGTAACCAAGGGTTAAGTCTCCAGTGTTCTGCCTTTTCAGAGAGATCTAACTAGCTTTAGTGTCTTGTCTGGAATCTTATCAGATCTCGGGTGGTGAGAGCTTCCAAAGGTTTGATTGAGAACAAAAGCAAAACCCCACACTGCAAACTCTGCACCACTAAAAGTTGCTTTGAGTATAAAGTCTGGGGTAAAAGCAAAAAGAAAATGGAAGTTAACTATTTCAGGAAGCCTTTAGAAATGGGATTCCAGACAGAAACTACTGAAGGGAAACAGTAACATTTTCTTTAAAATTATTTCTCCTACATAGAAGTGATGTAGTTACAGAGGCAAATAACAGTTTACACCTAATTGTTTTGTCAAGGGACTAATAAACTGACTTCAAGTCTGTTCCATGCCACAAAGATGACACAAAGACAGTAAGCACTGGGATGGATTCTCCTAAAGAAAATTCTGAGGTGCCAGAGGCATTACAGATGGATTTCTGGAGGCATGCCATTAGAGGAGCACAAGCTGATGAAGACAAAGGTTATTAAGATATTTGAACTTCCAATTCTCTATCTGGTTAAACTCCAATTTCACACTGCAGTTACTTTCTATCTTAATATATTTTGACTGGGTATAAAAGTAAATGATTAATCTGAACAACTAAAGAGATTGACAAAGATAAACATCTCCTGGTTTGCTCTATGAAACATGCTCACACAGTTATGCACATTATATCCTGCTGTTAACCAGCACCTTGTGTTGACTTTATTGCTCATGCAAACTGCACCTGTGATTTTGCCGTTGGCTTCCGATGGAGGCTGCCAGTTGACAATTATTGTCCGAGGTTTTCCCTCTTTGCTCACCACAGTCACGTCTTTGGGAGGAGAAGTAGGAACTGCAACCAAGCAGACAGACTCGTGTCACTGGACAGATACAAGTAACCACAGAGACATGTATTTTCGTTTTACCATTGAAAAAGGCACATATAATAGTAAAATCTCAGAACATTCAGTCTTCAAAGAAATCCACTGCTGTGTGTAGTGGTCTTACTGATTTACTCCATTCAACCAGCAAATGCTGCCTAGTGTGCAGCATCTCCTTTCCAGGAGGAGGTACCTGCTTCTAAAGAACCAGATGATCTTCAAGGTCCCTCCAACCCAAACCACTCTATAGTTCTGCCAACAGATGCTGTGATTCACAACTGAATAAGCCCATGTCTCCAAACCCACAGCATCACTGTACAGCTCTAATAGTTGGGGTCAATGACTTCCAACTTAATTTCTTCAGACACCATAAAAATGACACAAACTTGTGAAATAAGTATGTTTCACACGCAGTATCTCCGTATTTTCAGGTTTATGGTGGGACTGAGTAATGCCAATTTGCCACTTAAACCTGAACAAGCAAAGGAAGCGCACCCAAGATTTAGAATCATAATCCATAGCTGCTGATGGACTTTAGCAAAGAATTTGGTGCAATTTGCAAGGAAATCTGCAGCACCAGCTGAAATCCAGAAATATCTGTGGATCACAACTGTCCAGCCTTCTTCCTTGGCTTGCCAGAGAGCAAGACTGGGAAAAAGAAAGAAGGAGAACGTGCTTCCTTCTCCCATCAGCCTCCTCCTGCCTCACACTGAAGAAATGGCACGGGTTGCTGCAGTGCAAGCCTAAAATGCGAGTCCTTGCTTGCTGTGAACTGAAATTTCCAGCTGGGGCTCAGATTAATGCTTCTGGCTGCACAGAGCCAATGTCTCCAAAGGTGCATTTAACGAGGCCAGGCTCTGCAAAGTCACATCGTGAAAAACAGGAGACTTCTAATTAGGTAACTTCTAGCAAAGTAAATCCTCTGTGGATATTTAATACTGTAATGGTAACACGTAGTGCTTCCAGGGCTTTCTGCATTTCAAGAGCTTTATGGATATTACCTATTAGAAATTAATCTGTACATCCTCTGAGATGGCTACCTACTAACCCTGTGCACAGTAACAGTGGGAATCCAGGGGTAGCAAAAGCTCAACAGTTACTGTATCTATTATCCTAGACTCCTACAAACACACTCAACAAACATATGGATGTAAAGCACAAGTCAAGTCAACTTGACACTAAAACAAACCCCAAGACTAGCCCACAGGAGATTTCTAACACACAGATCAGCACTGAACCCAGTATCCTGGGCTTTCCTTCAGCAGGAGCTGAGGAGCAAGTCCTACACAACGCTGCTACTCAGGGGTATCCAAAACATGAGTCACACACTGTGGAATTTGGTGAGTGATATAAGTCACAAGATCTGTTATGAGAAAAGATATTTATCCTTTTGGGGTTATTTGTTTCTTGGCTTCCAAGCTGTTAGGTCACATTTGCAAGTATCCTTTACAACCACCCTGCATTTACTTTCTGTTCAGATGAAGTGAGATCTCCTCTATCTCAGCCTCCCTCTGATGCTTTCTGAGTTTCAAATGTTGCTTCAAGAACTTCATTTCTGCAACTTTTTTCATCCCCCATGTAGTTATGGATGAGAATTGTATGTGTGTCACCACAAACACCAAATAAAGTGGTTTTTACCTGGGATGGGCACAGTAATTGGAACAGGAAAAGACCTGCCTCCACATCATGGACCTCTCACCAAGAACTAAGACAATGCTTTCAAAAGCAACTGAAGCCCACTAAGGTTTTATGGGGCTTCAGAATAAGTTAGATTTCCAACTCTAACCTGGTCTTGCTTTTTCTTATGCCTTGTTAGAGAGTATTTGGATCATCTCAACTAATTCTTTGAGTGCCTGATTTCTTTTTGCTGTAATTTTGTGTAAGAACTACAGGCTAAGTGGGATGGGCTCTTTTTGAATCCTTACAGTTCATACCAAGAGAAATCTAAGCATAACAAGCAGTCAATTTAATTGCACAAAGATCATTTAACACTGCAGGATAAAAAGAGCTAATGAGGGACAGGTCAGGGGACACAGGTCCTGCACCTCCTGGGTACTTAGTGGACACAAGTTCATCCTGGCATCTACAAAACCCTTTCTGCTCTGTACTCTGAGCTTCCAGCATTTCTGTGGCACTGAGGACTGCACTGGCAATGCCTGCCAAGGCACAAGAATTTAGGGCTGATTCGGATGCCTTAACTTCTGCTGGGATTTCTTTTACCTCACTTGCCTCATGCACTTCCTCTGTAACTCTATCAGCACAATGACAGCAAGTTTTAATTATGGTTTGCTGAGTCCTGCAGGGGGCTGATGAGGAAATGCACTTGCATCAGAAACAGTCAGCTGGTGCACTGGTACAGAAGATCTCTACTGGTGCCACCAGGAAAAAGCGGCGGGTTGTAGTAGTAGGGAACTCTGCCTTGAAAGGGACAGAAGCGCTCATCTGTCGGCCTGTCCTGATCACAAAGGAGGTGTGTTGCCTACCTGGGGCACGGATCAGGGATGTTGTGGAGAGGCTGCCTGCTCTAGTAAGTCCCATGGACTATTACCCGCTTCTAGTGATACATGTGGGTGCTAAGGATACAGATAGTAGCAGCCTGAGGAGTATAAAGAAGGACTACAGAGCTCTGGGAGAGGTGGTCAGGGGTTCTGGAGCTCAGACAGTCTTTTCAACAATTCTCCAAGACACAGGGGAGGACCTTCCAAAGGCAAAGAGGATTGGACAGGTTAATAAACGGTTAAAAGGGTGGTGTCATAGTCAAGGGTTTGGGTGTCTTGGACATGGGGCCCACATTTGTAGGCCAGGCCTACTGGGGGCTGGTGGAACTGCTCTGATAAAGGGAAGAGTGGCTTTGCTGGGAGGCTTGCCAGACTTGTCAAGGATGCTTTAAACTAGTTGTGTTGGGGGAGGGGAGCATCATTCCATCCCAACACACCCAGTCAGTTGCCAGCACCTATAATAAATACTCTGAGCAATGTAGTGATATTCTAGCCGCTCCAGCCACTGAGCTGGCTTCATTTGGAGCTCGGATCAGATGCCTCTATACAAATGCCCGTAGCATGGGGAATAAACAAGAGGAATTAGAGATGCGGGCACATCTACGGGGCTATGATATAATAGGCATCACCGAAACATGGTGGGATGGCTCCTTTGACTGGAGTGTTGGAATGGAAGGTTACAGGCTCTTTAGAAAAGACAGGCCCAGTAGGAGGGGAGGGGGAGTTGCCCTTTATGTTAGGGATAGGCTAGAGAGTATGGAACTCTGTCTGGGGACAGGTGATCAGTTAACAGAAAGTTTGTGGGTCAGGGTTAAGGGGAAATCAGTGATGGGACACATTACTGTGGGGATATGTTACAGACCTCCTGATCAAGAGGAACCTGTGGATGAAGAACTCTACAGACAAATAGGAAAAGCCTCACGCTCACAGGCCCTTGTTCTCATGGGGGACTTCAACCACCCTGATACCTGCTGGAGTGACGGTACGGCCTGGCACAAGCAATCCAGGAGGTTTCTCGATTGTGTGGAAGACAACTTCCTTCTGCAAGCAATAAAGGATCCGACGAGGAGAGGTGCCCTGCTTGACCTCGTGCTCACCAACAGGGAAGGGCTCGTTGGAAATGTGACTCTCGAGGGAAGTCTTGGATGCAGTGATCATGAGATGGTCGAATTCGAGGTCCCCAAGACAGTGAGAAGAGCGTGCAGTAAGCTCACTGCCCTGGACTTCAGGAGAGCAGACTTTGGGCTCTTCAGGAACCTGCTTAGCAAGGTTCCATGGGATATAACCCTAGAGGGCAAGGGGGCCCAAGACTCTTGGTTAACATTCAAGGATCACCTGCTACAAGCTCAGGAGTGTTGCAACCCGACTAGAAGGAAGTGCAGCAGGAGGGCCAGGAGACCTCCTTGGATGGATAAGGAGCTGCTGAGGAAAATTCACAAGAAAAAAGAGGCTTATAAAAGGTGGAAGCAAGGACAGGTGGCCTGGGATGAATACAGGGATGTTGTCAGGGTAGTTAGGGACCAAGTTAGGAAAGCTAAAGCCCAATTGGAGCTAAACTTGGCAAAGGATGTTAAAGATAACAGGAAGGGATTTTATAGGTATGTAGCGGCTGAAAAACAGACTAAGGACAATGTAGGCCCCCTCCGGAAACTTCTGGGAGAACTGGCTACACAGGACTTGGAGAAGGCTGAGGTTCTGAATGGCTTCTTTGCCTCGGTCTTCACTGGCAAAGGCTCTGACCACACCACCCAAGTCTTGGAAGGCGGACGCAGGGACTGTGAAAACCTAGACCTTGGGCCCACTGTACGAAAGAATCTGGTTCGAGACCATCTTAAGAACCTGAATGTACACAAGTCCGTGGGCCCTGATGAAATCCATCCGTGGGACCTGAAGGAGCTGGCGAATGAAGTTGCAAAGCCACTGGCCATCATATTTGAAAAATCATGGCAGTCAGGTGAAGTTCCTGATGACTGGAAAAAGGGAAATATAACCCCATTTTCAAGAAGGGGAAAATGGATGACCCAGGGAATTACAGACCAGTCAGTCTCACCTCTGTGCCTGGCAAAATTTGGGAGCAGACTCTCTTGGAAGGCATGCTAGGGCACATGAAAAACAACAAGGTGCTTGGTGACAGCCAGCATGGCTTCACTAGGGGAAAATCCTGCCTGACCAATTTGGTGGCCTTCTATGACGGGGCTACAAAAGTGATGGATAGGGGTGGAGCAGTTGACATCATCTACCTGGACTTGTGCAAAGCATTCGACACTGTCCCACATGACATCCTTGTCTCTAAATTGGAGTGTCATCAATTTGATAGGTGGACCACTCAGTGGATAAAGAACTGGCTGGATGGTCGCACTCAAAGAGTTGTGGTCAACGGTTCAATGTCTGGCTGGAGATGAGTAACGAGTGGTGTCCCTCAGGGATCGGTGTTGGGACCGGTCTTGTTCAATATCTTTGTCGCTGACATGGACAATGGAATTGAGTGTGCCCTCGGCAAGTTTGCCAATGACACCAAGCTGTGTGGTTCTGTTGATACGCTAGAGGGAAGGAATGCCATTCAGAGGGACCTTGACACACTTGTGAGGTGGGCTGATGCCAACCTCATGAAGTTTAACCATGACAAGTTCAAGGTCCTACACCTGGGTCAGAGCAATCCCAGGCACAGCTACAGGTTGGGCAAAAAGGAAATTCATGGTAGTCCTGTGGAGAAGGACTTGGGGGGTGTTGGTCAATGAGAAAATGAACATGAGCCAGCAGTGCACTCACAGCCCAGAAAGCAACCGTATCCTGGGCTGCATCAAAAGGAGCGTGACCAGCAGGTCAAAGGAGGTGATCCTGCCCCTCTACTCTGCTCTCGTGAGACCTCACTTGGAGTATTGTGTGGAGTTCTGGTGTCCTCAACATAAAAAGGACATGGAACTGTTAGAACAAGTCCAGAGGAGGCCATGAGGATGATCAGGGGACTGGAGCACCTCCCATATGAAGACAGGCTGAGAAAGTTGGGGCTGTTCAGCCTGGAGAAGAGAAGCTGTGTGGAGACCTCATAGCAGCCTTCCAGTGTCTGAAGGGGGCCTACAGGGATGCTGGGGAGGGACTATTCATTAGGGACTGTAGTGACAGGGCAAGGGGTAATGGGTTGAAACTTAAACAGCAGAGGTTTAGACCTGATATAAGGAAGAAATTCTTTCCTGTTAGGGTGATGAGGTACTGGAATGGGTTGCCCAGGGAGGTAGTGAATGCTCCATCCCTGGCAGTGTTCAAGACCAGGTTGGATGAAGCCTTGGGTGATATGGTTTAGTGTGAGGTGTCCCTGCCCATGGGAGGGGGGTTGGAACTAGATAATCTTGAGGTCCTTTCCAATCCTAACTATTCTATGGTTCTATGATTGTGTGCAGTTGTGGTGTCCTCAAGATAAAAAGGACATGGAACTGTTGGAACAAGTCCAGAGGAGGCCACGAGGACAATCAGGAGCTGGAACACCTCCTGTATGGAGACAGGCTGAGAAAGTTGGGGCTGTTCAGCCTGGAGAAGAGAAGGCTGCGTGGAGCCTTCTCAGAGCAGCCTTCCAGTATCTGATGCAGGGCAAGGACTCTTCATTAGGGACTGTAGTGATAGGACAAGGGGTAATGGGTTAAAACTTAAACAGGGGAAGTTTAGATTGGATATAAGGAAGAAATTCTTTACTGTGAGGGTGGTGAGGCGCTGGAATGCGTTGTCCAGGGAGGTTGTGAATGCTCCATCCCTGGCAGTGTTCAAGGCCAGGTTGGACAGAGCCTTGGGTGATACAGTCTAGTGTGAGGTGTCCCTGCCCATGGCAGGGGGGTTGGAACTAGATAACCCAAAGGTCCTTTCCAACCCTAACTGTTCTATGATTCTATGTATTTTCTTTGTATTTGTATTAACATGCTCTGAGATGCTCCAAGCATACACTTCCTTCAATCCTGCCCATGAACTGTGGTACATTATTCATTACTTCTCCATAATTTGCTGTAAATTCTTTTCATGCAATCATCCCTTTGAAATCTGAAGTGTGTTGTTGTTGATTTTAATCAGAGTTTCTAAGCTACAAAGACAAGAACCTCCCAGCAAGTATTCATCAGCATAATCATTTTAAATACATGCTTTCCCTCTCCCAGAATTGTGGCATACTCCATTCATCTCACTGGGAATGCTGGCCCTTCCAGAGAGAGAGGAGGAGTACCTAGTTCAAAAGTTGTTCCATGCGCCGTCATACTCCAAGTACTTGATCTTCGCCCTTTAGTCACCATCACGGAGAATTCATACAAGGTGTTTGGTTTTAACCCAGTCACTAAATAGCTCAAAGTGGTGGCATTGGCAGTCTGAAAGGAAAACAGAATCAGTAACTTCTGAAACCATTTGTCGCCGGCTCCCAAACGCCCTTGTCTTAGGTAAGTGCTTAAAGCATTTTCATAACCACAGTCATTAATTCTGCAATGGTTTTGCTCTGTCATGAAAATTCATTCATCAAGAATTAAAGTGCAGTTGTTTCATCCTCAGCTAGAAATGCTTTCTGCAATCAGCGAGAGCATTTAACAGCAGTCAATTAGAAATTAAAGGGGAAAAAAAAGGCAATACGAGGTCTTGGGCACACTTGTTCTGCAGCAGGGTAAATCACTGTGATCTGGGGGGGGGTCATTTACAGCAGATCTGGCAAGGGAAAGCACTGAAGCCCAGCTAACAGCAACAGTCCTGCTTGAAATGTCCATCTGCCTCCCACATTCCTGTTACAACTTTCAGTCAGTTTTAAACATATGTGGAAAACAAAGGTACAACCCCACCTGAAGGTACAAGGAAGGACAAGCTCCAAGGAGAAATCCTCTCTACGTAACATTTTAAAACCATACATCGTAAGATTTTTTAGGAAATATTAAAGGTCTTTTCCAACCTAGTAGATTCTGTGAATCCTACACCTTGCATTAGGAGCCAATGCACCCCTGATGAACAGCACATCAGTTCCTCCCCTCCACAATCCCTAGGGAAATGCCTAACCACACTTACGCGCTCGGTTCTGTTTGTACCACTTGTCTGCTCATAGCTGCAGTCAGAGGTGGCAGTTGAAGTCCCTTCTACAGGCTCAAGTTGTGGTTTTAATCTACACTTTTGAAACTTGGTGGTTTTCACTGCATATCACATTGAATGTCAATGACACATGAAAGGCTAAACTGGAGCAGGAGACTTTTCTGCTTTCTTTGTTTTTTAACCCCACTGTTTTTAAGATCACAACTGTCCCATGGCACTGAGCGCTGCTCACCTACTAAAGAATAAACTTCCTAAATATTATCTTGTAAAGTTTATTTTCCTTTTATACAGTCCTAAAGATTTAAGATTTAATAGTTCAGCTGACTCTGGAGTGCACAGCGATACATCTTGGGTAGCCTGTGAGTAGGACAACCCTGCTCCACCAACAAAGACACCTGACACTGTTCAAAGCACAGCAGAGTTTATTAGCTTCAGGAACCAAATCACGTCTGTTCCTGGGTTTATATGCTCTAGATTGACACTACTCCTACACAAATTTAAGGAAAAAGGCTCTGTAAAAGTAGAACCTCTTGTGAAGTTATTACTCTTCTTCAGTGAGAGTCTGCAACAGTGTAGAAGTGGGGAGTAAATACAGAAAACACAAATGAGCTATACCAGTATCCCACTTACTGACAAGAGGGATGGAGGAAACAAATATGTTGAGCTGATGTAGCACTGGATACCAGAGAACTGACACCAGCATACAACTCCTGAGTGCAAGGTGGTGGAACAGAGGAGCTCCGATGCAACGGGCCAACAGCCCCCAAACGTGCAAGAAATAACCATGCTGCAAGAGCTGGCTGTGACAGTGTCATAGAGCTCACACTTCATGAAGTTACCCAAGACCTGATTGAAATGCAACTGCTGATAGAGCAATGCTGCTGAAAAGGTTTTGCCTTTCTTACAAGTAACCAGTGTTGTCCCCCAGAGTAGTACAGGATCAGTGCAGTACTTCATTTACCACAGGGTGGGGTTTCCTAGCATTTAACTAATGAAACTGTAGCATTGTATAAATCACTCCTGAGACATCCGCTGCACAGGACACAGGAACAAGGGCTCAAATAACTTGCCTTTAGAGGGAGAACACAGATATACACAGCTTTTCATTTCAATTAAAAACCCCCAGTTTGTACCAAGATTGCTCTGTGAGAGCATAAAGGGAGCTCCACTCGCTGGAGGTTTTAACAACCATTTCCTTTGAGTCTCATTTCTAATGTGAAATCTGAAGTCAGCAGTTTTGAGGCCTCCTGAGAACTCTGAAACCTAAAAAACGATGCAACCAACAGACTGAAGAAAATCCAAAGCCATAAAGTGAGCCCCAAATCTGCTCTTCAAATCAAAACACCAGATGAAAATCAAGAGAGACAGGGCCCTCATGAAGTTACTGTTCCAGATGTCGTACCCATGCAGTTCCCAAAGGGAAGGTTCACTGTCAACTCTGTACAAACAGGAAAGGTTGCAAAAGGAAAAGTAAAGTCTGGCCCCTGGAATTCAGACCTGTTACCTAGAGAGAAGCCACTGGTAACATGCGCCTTACTAATGTGTTACTGGCTCCTCCAAAGGTAAGTCCCCATCTGTGGATGTGATCACGAGTGGGTGAAGCAGAAAGTATAAAACTGCCACTGACTCCATGGTTCCACAGCAGAAAGTAACCCTGGAAATGTTCACCTCTGCTCCCCATGGTGGCCCTTTCACTCACACCAACAGCCCGCACATGCAAAAGCGAACACAAGACCAACTCCTTCCACTAAGTCTAGATGAATCTTTGAAGCAATGATTTAACTGAGCAGAACTGCTGTGAAGCAGAGAAGCTGTGGCTGCCCCATCCCTGGCAGTGTTCAAGGCCAGGTTGGACACAGGGGCTTGGAGCAAGCTGCTCCAGTGGAAGTGTCCCTGCCCATGGCAGGGGAAATGGATGAACTTTAAGGTCCCTTCAGCACAAACCAGTCTGGGCTTCTATGAACTTGGTTCAGACATCTCAAATAAAACCAAGCTCATCTCTACACTGCTTCCTCAGCCCTTGTCTTTCTTTAGTCTCTGCTTCACTTAACCCTGTCTCAAACATGAAACTACTTGTTACTGACAGAAGGCAGTGTTAGTGCTGGTGAAGCTCCAATACCTTGTACTTGGTATTAGCAGGAATATTGGTTTTCCAGCGCACTGTGTAGTAGCGAGCATCTGTGATCTTCTGGTTCTTCGGCAGAGAGTTGTCTGCCCAAGTGATCCGTATGGTGTCATGACTCAGGATGGAAGCCTGAACTCCCACTGGTGGCATCATGGGAGACGGATCTGGCACTGGAGTGTATGGAGCATTAATAACAAACAAATCAACCTCGGAAGTGTCTAGGGAATTGATGGGTAAAAAGTAGTGTATTATAATTAAAAAGGGAGAAGGTGGCATTTTAACGTAAAACAAAAACAAAAAGGGGAAATGCAGGGTTGTGCAATGAAATGAAAGGTGAGAAATGGAGAAAAAGAGAGAAAAGCCAGAGTTAATAGGTGACATAAGACAGGCTAATAAAATTACTCTTGCATTGTTTTCCCTTCTTAAGACAGTCAGACAACATATTATATGTTAAGATATATACACACCTAATATATTAGTGTTCAATGCATTCAACCATGGCCTAAGAACCCCCAACATGCAGTAATTTGAACTGTATTGGACTGAATGTCCACTGATCCCTCCCCTTCAGAAAACCCTGAGGAAGAAGAGCTGAACTCTAGATGGGTAATTGCCGCTTCCTAAAAATTCAGGGGAACTCCCAGCACCTTTTCAAGACTCCTGATGGTGCTCAAGTTCCAGGTGTCACACAGACCTGCACTGACTGCAGAAACTGCAAATCTTCATAACCAATACGGATTCCAGGTCCACACAGTGACTGTAACACTGAGAGTCTAACAGGGAGCAAGCACACTGAGCTACAGCAGCGTACTAGCTCGCTTGCAAACTGATTTCTCTGCTTAAAATCTTTTATCAATGTATTACAAGATAAGAAACACATATGCCAGGAATTTGCTTAGCGTAAGTGACAGGAGACTGAGACTGAGGAAGAAAATGCAGGCACCATATTCAAAACCCCAGTGTAAAGGACCCTCAAAAATCTGTACTTGTCCATAAAACACAAAACAACTGCACCCACAGGATCTGTGCTGAGGTAATGGTGGGCAGGCACTGGCACAGGCTGCACAGAGAGCCAGGCTGGCATTAGCACTTGAAAGGTAAGTGTTGTAATTTACAATGACACCAGTTTGAGGTGGCTCAATGAATGGAGGATGTGTGAATGCAACCACCACAACAGCAAGGCCACTTGGTTACACAGCAGCACCACAAGCTCAGCCTCGTGCAGTTCATGGAGGATTTTGGCTGTGCAAGACACTGAGAGCAGCCCCTTGCCCTTACCTGAGTGAGGCCTGGTCACCGCGCTCTCGTAGAGAGGGATCCCTTCCCCAACGTTGTTAAATGCTTTCAGAGTTATGACATAGTGGGAGCTTGGGTCTAAAGGGAAAGAACAAACATCTTAAGTCAAGCTCACAGCGAATCCTGTTTTTCCCTTCTCTTTGGTCAGTATTTTATAACAGAAATAGATGAAATCCTTAGGCTGAATTTCCACACAGACCTTCTGTTAGTGCTCCATAGTTCTACAGCACAAGTCTGCAGTCTAAGCAAACTTTCCTCAGGTACAGCCAAAACAACAGTGAGGAAAACCATCTTTAAATGACTGGTTTAAGTTGCTCTACTATAAAATTACTCAAAGCTCCTCTTTCATGGAACTTCCCATAGTTTACGACACTAATATTTATTTTGCTTTCAGGATATTTTACCTAACACAGAGAATTCTTTGGAGGACTGAATCTCCAGTTTTCCTTTCAAATAGATGCCACTGTATTTTGGTGACATTTGAGGGTTTTTTTCTGCCTGAGGCCACCTGTTCTGCAGCTCCAGAAGGAGAACCAGGGAATGCTGCTCAGCGTGGAAGCGTTTTAATAAGTGTTGAAGGGAAAGCATCACATCAAAATGCACTGTGCTTCGAACTCAGTGGATGTAGGGTTCTGGGGTGGGGGGGATATTCCTCTGCCTCTTTATCATCAGAAAATAGAGTTTATTTGAAATTTATCAACAGTGTGACATTCACTGCAATAGTTCAATAAGGAAAAAAAGATCATCTTGAGAACACACATGTAGCATTAATTATTTATATCTCCATAATTAGAGAGCTGTGACAGAAGTAAGAGATAAAACTCGGGCACGAGTGTTGATTCTGTCAGCATACCTAGGTTTTCGATAGTGTAGTATCGCTGTTTGTAGTCCACCTTGATGGTCTGGGCGTGAGGGCTGCCGATGCCATACCCGATCGCGTAGCCTCTCACCACAATATTCTGGTTTTCAGGAGGAGTCCAGCTCACTACAATGCTGGTGACAAGTGGACGGACGTGCAGGGAGCTGGGAACTTCAGGAACACGGGTTTCTGTTAAAGAAAAATGATGGACTGAAAGGATTCCTTATAAATAAAGGTAATTACATAAAGAGCTATGAGGCAGGAAGGTCAAATGAAGCACTTTACTCTGTGCCTATATTGAAATGAGTACACTCCAAAGGGAGAGCATTGTTGTGCAAGAGAGAGCAAAGACCTCTAATAAGCAGAAGAAAATTAACACAGATTTGTAGACTAATACATTTTAATAGATCCTCTGTTTAAAAGACAGGACCGTTGCACTGAAGGAAAGCATCATATCTGCTTCAAGGCAGATGTTTTGATGTTTGTGCATGTTCTAGTTTGTCATTCTTCAAACAGCCATGAAATTTATCATGTTCTTCCCCTCCAATCTGCTTCCAGCTCCATCACATTACTTACCTGTGGGCATTACAATAATTATACTGAAAACATACTCATGATAAAAGCAACATTCTTGGGCTTCAAGAGACTATTCCAAAGCTCTAAGAACTGTCCGTAAACCACTGCTGCACATGCTACAAAGGTTTCTTCTGATTCATCCTACACTTGTCACTGTTTAAATCCTTGGGCCTCTTTAATATAATTCACAAACTATAATGCAACTGTACTACAAGCAACCCCACAGAAGCAACACAAATCCCTTCACAATCCACCAGAGTGATGGAATGGGGATCCCTAGTAGAAGAACTTCCACAACGTGGCACTGAAATCCCCAAGTATTTTTACTGGACAGTGTTTTCCCCATTGGTGAGTAGAACTTCAGAGCAATCTAAAAGCACAGCTGCACCCACTGCTGGCCAGGCCTTCATTTTATCTTCCCCCAAATTAAGTTAAGAGCTTTTGTCAGAGGCCACTGGAGCCTGCTGTATGCTGGCAGATGATAAATAATTCTGTGCAAATAGAAGCTTGGTTCCCTGCTCTAAACCAGCATCAGTTCCGAAGGCTGTGCTTCCTGCAGGGATTTCATTTTAATGAAACATGCAGCAGTTCTCTAAAAGCATTTAATAAAGCACCACAACAGGAGGATTATTTGGATCATAATATGCCACTGGCCTGCTCGCCCAGGGAGTTTACAGTCTCCAGCTGACACGGCTGATCAATTAAAGTTCACAACTAGTAACTACAGAGAAGCTACAGCACTGCAATAGGGGAGGTGACATTTTTAACCGCACACAAGTTAGTGCACTGGGGAGAAACTGTACAAGTGTTTAACACCCCTGGCATATGCGCTCCTTGGGGGACTTGCACTGACTGCAAAATGACACAGGCCCCCCTAAAACTAAACTGTAAGAGTCTGGCTCCCATTTCCATTGATGACACCATAAAGGTGAATTAGTTTCTATTTAAATTCAATGGAATAAAAAGGAGTTATGCCTCACATGTCCACTAAACCTGAGAAATTGAAGCTTGGCTGTAAACAGATTTGTATGGTACTGAAATTATCCACATGAGCTTAGTAAAGAAAGAAAAAAAGTATCACAGAATCCCAGCCTGGTTTGGGCTGGAAAGGACCTTAAAGCTCATCCAGCTCCAACCCCTGCCACGAACAGGGACACCTTCCCCTAGAGCAGTTTGCTCCAAGCCCTGTGTCCAACCTGGCCTTGAACACTGCCAGGGATGGGGCAGCCACAGCTTCTCTGGGCACCCTGGGCCAGCGCCTCAGCACCCTCACAGGAAAGAAGAGCTTCTGCCTAAGAGCTCATCTCAGCCTCCCCTGTTCTGGCAGGTTAAAGCCATTCCCTTTGGCCTGTCCCTACAGGCCCTTGTCCCAAGCCCCTTTCCAGGTTTCCTGCAGCCCCTTTAGGCACTGGAGCTGCTCTCAGGTTTCCCCTTCTCCAGGCTGCCCCAGCCCAGCTCTCTCAGCCTGGCTCCATAGGAGCATGTACACCTTCTTTCCAGCATGCACATATAGAAAGACCTCATGCATGTATACAGAATCATATGGACACCATGTTACATTGTAACATTAATTGTGAAGAATTCACTGAAAATCATATGCATAAAGAAACTGAGAATTTCTTAAGGACTGCAACATTCCCACTGGAGAAAAATGAAAATGGCAAAGCCCACACAGAATGAAAAGGTTCTTTCCTTTTTCCTCCTACTGCCCTGTTTAAATTTAGTCCTGATGCTATCCTCTGGCAAAGTACAATGAACTTTGCTTCAAAAGCAGAGCACACTTTCAGTACCGTGTGTAAGTGCTGCCTATGTACAGAGCTCTGCTGAAATTTGGGGAATGAGCGGGTTCTCAGAGCTGCAAGGCTGTGTCACAGCCAGTTAGAGGAAGACAGACACAGATGAAAGTGATTTCAACTCTGAAAAGGCACTTTAAATAACTACAAAACACAACTGTACCCTGAACACCTGGCTTCGCACTGGTCTTGATGAGGAAGTGAAGAGGTAAGCAGCAAGAGGATGAGTATTAAGTGAAGCATCAACTTTGCGCAACACAAAGACTGAAGCCTGGGCTCTCAAGAGCTTTCATCAGCTGACTGTCGAGGCAAACTTCCAACAGCACAGAGCAAACACTGGATCTCTTTCACTGTTCTGTCTTCCAGCTGCCAGCAGAACTGAATCTCAAGCCACACACATGTGAAAGACATCACTGGACCCTGCAGCTACTTTAACAAAGCCAAGAGGGAAACTGGCCTACAAAGAAGCGTAAGGTAACCTGTGTGCAAGAGCACTAATTAAATGCTTTTCTGAAATGGGAACAGTGTAACCAGAATCAGCAGCTCCATGTAGGCAGCTCCAATGAGATTCCCCTCACCCTTTTAAAAATAAACACTTTTCTTCCATTTTAATTGCTCTTAGATGCCTGGGAGATGCTCACAGACCGGAGTTCTGTATTCCACACCTGGATCTGAATTCTGCAGGAAGCAGTTTCCCACCTGCAAACTGTTCTGGTGTAGCAAATAACCAACATCTGGGCCAACTATCAAAGGTCAACAGTTCTCACACAACATTCTCTACATTTAAAAACCCTATGTAGGGAAAACAAGATGTTAACGTGGTTCTCTGCACTGGGTATGAAGAAGCAGTGGAAGAGACTTGATTTCTTATGGAAGATAATGGTCCATCCTAGTCTACTGCTACCAAAACTGGAACAATAACAAAAGTAACAACTCCTTTGGGTCAAATGTTCTCTTTAGAAAGAGTCAGAGCAAAACTAGAAGCCCAGAAACAGTATTTTAAGGAAGT
This sequence comes from Melopsittacus undulatus, assembly GCF_012275295.1. Classification (NCBI taxonomy): domain Eukaryota; kingdom Metazoa; phylum Chordata; class Aves; order Psittaciformes; family Psittaculidae; genus Melopsittacus; species Melopsittacus undulatus. The sequence goes on along the minus strand of NC_047535.1, from coordinate 12,689,534 downwards.
GTGGTACCAATGATGGGAAGCTTGCGAAGGTCTATGGGTGCACACAGTGCTTTCCGCTCTTTCTTTGCTCCTGTGTCAAACCTGACAGAGTCTACAACCAGCCCAAGTCTGTACCCACACTGAAGCCAAAAGCACTGCACCTCATCAGTCACTACACATTGTGCCTTCCAACAGCAAATGCATTCATTAGGGACTATAGTGATAGAACAAGGGGTAAAGGGTTCAAACTTAAACAGGGTAAGTTTAGATTGGACATAAGGAAGAAATTCTTTACTGTTAGGGTGGTGAGGCACTGGAATGGGTTGCCCAGGGAAGCTGTGAATGCTCCATCCCTGGCGGTGTTCAAGGCCAGATTGGACAGAGCCTTGGGTGCTATGGTTTAGTGTGAGGTGTCCCTGCCCATGGCAGGGGGGTTGGAACTGGATGATCTTGAGTCCTTCCCAACCCAAACCATTCTACAATTCTATGATTAAATCTCCACTCCCAGCAATCTGGTGTACACTTCGATGGTTTCATCAGCCTCACTGGAGGCCTATGTAAATACATCTTCACTGTTCTACTCCCCAAGAGGAAAAGAGTCCTCCAGTTTCAGTTTCGTAACATACAAACCCCTGCATGATTAACATGATTAATTTTATTTGAGTATAAAATTTTGGCCATTATGATTGTTATAATATGAACCTTATTTTGTATTATTAATTAAATATTGAATCACTGACATCACTGACACTGTCATTCATATTCAGGAAGTGTAGAAACAGAGCTTAATTTCAAGCTATTGTATTGACTCTGCAAGAATTTTGTGTTAGAATAGAAATTAAATTCAGTTAATCATAAATAAAGCACGTCGTACAATTAGAATATAGGAAAGCCAACTGAAAACAGTTTAACTTCAACAATGACAAACTTGAAAAAGGCAATAAAACTCATGTCCTGCCCGTGAATTCTAATGGTTTTGATATCACAAATATGCGTACACTCCTGATCTTACCGTCCAGATCACTCTCAAATGTTTCTGCTGACACCCAGTCGGTCGCTGGTCCGGTACCATTGACAGTCAGGGCAGCTACTCGGAAGCTGTATTCTGTGCCTCGTTCAAGACCTTAGAGACAAAGAGTACCCAAGATAGCAAACCAGGAATTCCAACTGCCTCCCACCCCACTGGTGCCACTGGAGCATAACAGGAGGTCAAGAATGGAAATGGTACTACCCACACCGCAGCTTTGACCACAGGGTGCAAGAGCTGAACAGTGACTGTAGACACCCAGGGTTGTGACACTGCAGACTGTCCCTGGGGGCCACTGGAAAAGATTGTGAGGTAGTGTTTGCATCTGGCTTTAATTCCTGCCTATTAGTTAAAGTACAGAACCACCCACTCCATAACTAAACCCAGGTGAAGAGTATAAACTATGCAGACAGTTTGTTTCCTGTATGGAAGAATGTATAGTCAACAATGAAAGCAGCATGAAAATGCACTTAGAATTTGATATATGGAACATCTTCAACAGGCTTTGCTGCTGGAAAAAATGCACTCTAGTTACAAGCACAGATCAACTCCTGCTCTGTGAGAAAACCAATACTTCCCAAGTCACAGCTGGAGTTTCTGAGGACAAATCAAAACATCTTGTTAAAAAGTGCATATTCATTTTCTGGAGAGGCAAAATTCCTTCTCTTCGGACCAACTGTTCATTTACAGAGACTGAACAACACTGACCCAAATGTTCCTCCTGTTCTATGTACTGCTCATTGCCAGCCAGCACACACTGCCTCATAACCTCTCATTTGAAGTGTTTTCAGTTTTCCTCCAAGGTAAGAACCCTGTGTAATCACCTCAGCCTGAGCCCACTAAAGGCACCTAAACCCCCTTATGCTAACAAACACTGGCAGATGATGGCTCACCTTCAATGAGCTGATAGAGCTGGGTCCCACCAATGCTCTCTGTTACATCGCTCTTGCGGGACACCTTACGGTAGCGGATCTTGTAGCCAGTGATTTGCCCACTGTGTGTCCCTGCAGGAGGAGGCTGCCAGTGAAGCATGATGCTCTGTGGAAGGCAGAACGTCATTACAATGTCATCACCCCCCCAACACAGCCAGAGAAACTACCCTAGTGCCAAGAGTTCATGAGACGCAGGACAAAGTACTGCATTTTCATGTAGTAAAGCAGAACTTGTACGTAACAAATAAAACCCTGTGATTCAGCAGTCACCCAGGTCACATATGTGCCTACAGAAGTTCACCTCGAGGCATCTGATCCTGTTAGACCTTCTGATACAAACAGCCCCCTTGTGTTTCCCCTTCATTTCCTTCAGATTATCTTAATATAGGGTTTACTTGAGGTTCTATTACTAAGAACTTCTCTAATGGGTACAAGTTACCTGACCTGTAGTTTATGTGCATGAAGTTATTTAGTTTTAGTCATACAGGTGGTAAAGAAGATACTTGGGAAAGAGTTGTTAGAAAAGGCTTTATAAAGAATCTCCATTCATAGTCACCAAGGTCACAATGCCCAAGTGTAGAACTTTCTCTTTAAAATGCCCAGGACACTACAATGTTAAGCAACAGTGAATCAACAGGAACATGTTTGAGCCGTAGTGTTTCTGGCCCCTGTGCCTGATGAAACCTATTTCATAATTAGCCTCCATGCCTTGGTGCATTGTCATGGTCTTCACTGTGTTCCATACATACAATCCACAATGGGACTGGAGTTTCTAGGGCTTCAAGCACCACATTCAGATATTCTCCTATGCAAACAGCTGAAAAGCAGCACAGTAGAAAAAAAGACCCCAGATTTGGTAAATCTAAGCCCTGCCAAGCTTTTATTTACCCCTTACAAAGAGGAGATTCTCCCCATCTTACCTTGGAATTGCGGACCTCCAGTGTCAGATTCTGTGGCGGAGCACTGGGGACTAGAAACATTCATGGAATTACAACTCCAAACTTGCCATATATTGTACCAAGTTCTGTATTTTCATACACAAATGCTCTCTGCTATCAATTCTTACGTAAGTACAAACCATTCTGGTTTAAGACACTGTCTAAGAACTACAATATACAACCAGGTATTGTATGACATGCACTGACTGGCTTAGAGGCTTCTGTCCTTGTTTGTCCAAGAACAAACTCATTTCTTATTCAGGTCTCTACTTACTAAAGGTATCTAAATAACAAATGGTTTCTATTTAAAGGTACTTCCCATAAACTCTAAGAAAAGAGATCGCATTCTGTACTGTTCAAAATCAAATCTTTAATATTCATGCTTGATTCTGAGAGCCCCCATTTAAAATTCTAGCCATGGATTCTGTGATCATGATTTCTGTAACAGGAAAAGCTCAGGGTCAGCTCATCCCTGTGTTACCGAAGAGTAAAGCGCACCACAAAGGCAGCTTCTGCTTTTAAACTTGGGCTCTTTGTTAGTCCTTTGCTAGCTGGTCACAACAGTGTAACTCCGTTAGACAAAAGGCAATGTGGACGGGAACCTGAGAGCACAGAAATCCTGTCACAACACTTCAGACCCACAAGATGACCTCAAAGGCAAAATAAGGGTCCCAGAGGCTGCAGCAAAGTACAAGGACCAGGATGTAGCTCACAGGATAAAGGCTGTTCCAGTCCAAATTAGGTACTTCCCGAATAACTCACCCCAGCTACAACAAGAAGTAAGAAAACACTCCCCAGTACAGAAAGGGAAAGGTACATTGGGCTGGAGCTAAATAAATACAAGTATGGCAAGGAGTGACTCTTCAGCAGAGACTTTAGTGATAGGACAAGGGGTGATGGGTTCAAACTGAAACAGGGGAAGTTTAGATTGGATGTAAGGAAGAAGTTCTTCAGTGTAAGGGTGCCGAGGCACTGGATTGGTTTGCCCAAGAAAGATGTGAGTGCTCCATCCCTGGCAGTGTTCAAGGCCAGGCTGGACACAGGGGTTTGGGTGTTTAGCCTGGAGAAGAGAAGGCTGCATGGAAACCTCATAGCAGCCTTCCAGTATTTGAAGGGGGGCTACAGGGATGCTGGGGAGGGACTATTCATTAGGGACTGTAGTGATAGGACAGGGGTGATGGGTTCAAACTGAAACAGGGGAAGTTCAGATTGGATATAAGGAAGAAATTCTTTACTGTAAGGATGATGAGGCACTGGAATGGGTTGCCCAGGGAGGTTGTGAATGCTCCATCCCTGGCAGTGTTCAAGGTCAGGCTGGACAGAGCCTTGGGCAACATGGTCTAGTGTGAGGTGACCCTGTCTATGGCAGGGGGGTTGGAACTGGATGATCTTAAGGTCCTTTCCAACCCTAACTGTTCTATGATTCTATGATTCTAAATACCCCTCTTCTACTATCCTACAGCTAAAAGGGAGACAACAAGGATCTGGTTTTCCTTCTCTCTTGCCCAATGAACAGAGTCTGAAATGACCAGACAAGGGATTAAGTGCTATGGCCTTTAGAAAGTAATACAGGTTCAGAGAACAAAATGAAGTTAAGCTTTTTTGCTGTTTGTTTTACATGGTTGGTGCCTACTTTCACAGCAACCTTAAGAAAAGACTCACATTTCCCAAGAAGTGATTAATAATTAACATCTATATTGTACATGTGGTGACAGCATGACACAGGAAAGGATACATGTACATTGGTGCATTCACACACACATATCTCGCCGTGTGCACAGCTCATTTTATGTCAAGGTAACTTAGACCAGATGAAGAGGTTTACCAGGCCAGCAATTGAAATGGATGTTCTATGGTCAAGGTCCTTTCCAATCCTAGCTATTCTATGATTCTACGATAGCCCACACTTCAACAGGAAAGGCCTGACCTCATCTGGTACATTGTACATAGGTGACCACCCAGGCCAGAGGGCCATGATGTGCTGATGGCTCAGAGAGCTGTGATGACCCATAAGGACAATGTCCTCACTCAGGGTGTGACACGGGGACCACATTTCTAGCTGTAACACACAATTGCTTCCCATAGATCAGGAGGACGATGAGAAGAGAGATGATGCTTACATGCAGTATGTAAACTGTGGTTCACATTGTAATACCTAAAGGGCTATCCTGCAACAAATCACTGTAACAGATCAGGAGCAAAAACCTACACAAGAATGCAGAAGCTTGTTAAATAGAACCTAAAGGAAGGTCAGAAAGAAATCCCTGCAGGAGATACGAAGAGTGCTTACAGACACCACAGAAAGGGAACACAGAAGAAAGCGTGCATCATTCATCTGGAAGGATTTGAGATTGAAGAGGAAGAGCAGCATGGTTGTAAGGCAGCACGATGATATCCTTCAGAAAGCTTTAGAAAAGCCATTTCTGTTGGTTAAATGCGAAAACTGAAGCTGGGCCAGAAAGAACTTGAGGAAAACTTGAAAACAACATTACAAGTAATAAGAAACACTTCTTCAAACAACTAAGGAGCTGGAAGCCCTTTAGAGAAATTGTGGAGTTAGAGCATTCCACAGTTGACCACAGACCTACAGTTTCTCACATCACCTCTTTATTTGCCTAACAGAACACAGTTACCACTTTCTCTTCCATTATTGTATGCAATGGATTTAATAGTATCTGTGTCTAAACAAAGACACACAACTTCTTCCCATATGACCACAATTAAACAGAACCACTCCAAAAGCAGAACTTTGCTCATGTGTAAAAATACTGCAGAACCTGACAAATAATTTGGAGTTGCTGCATTCAATATAGTTTGTTTTCTGACTGCTTTTAATACTTTGTAGACTCAATAACCCATGAAATAAGCTCCTGATGTTGAGATGAAGTACACCGTTGTTTCAAAAGCAGAACACCTGGTACTTTTTGCAGGTAATTTTCCTTCACCCAATTTGGAAAGCCTCAGGGGGAACCTTCAGCCATGTATGGCCATATGCAACAAGGACCTTTTTAATAAAACAGGGCAGCAATGAACAAAGTCTGGTTAAAAATTCACTCAAAGGAAATGACTGGATAATTCCTGTAAAGAAAAAGACCAGGAATAAAGCAGCTTACCATCTGACAGTGTTCGCACAACAACATCCTGGGTGGAGACACCGGGGCCGTGCTTGTTGTACGCTACCACACGGAAACTGTACTCTGTGTATTTCTTTAAGCCATTAATGGTGTAGGAGAGTCCTGCTACATCAACATCCTGTTCATAGGGAAGCACACATGTGAGGTCAGAATCATCACTATTAGACATGCCTTACGAGTCTGAGGAAAGCAGTTCTTGAAGTCACCTGGCAAACCTGCCTGTTAGTAACAATTCTCCCTAGGTGTTTAATAGTGGGATGCAGAAGTAGAACAGGTCATTTTACCTTAGGAATACAACATTCCCGTTCAAAACAGATGTCACAACTTATCGTGACAACTAACAAAAATACTCTAACAAAATACTTTAACTAACAAAAATACCCAGCTTTTTAAAGCTGGGATCATACTCATATGCCATCAGAAGGAAATTGAATGGGTGTGATTAATCCTCCCAAAGCTGTGTTTATTCCCAGGTGGCAGCCTGTATTTCTACAGAACACACTGGATCCCCCCAGTAGAAATTTAATCAGTAAGATGCTCCACAATATCAAAATACCCATCAGTGAATCAAAGAGCTCAAGTAGTAAGAACAGTTCAAACTAAGGATCATGCTAAAAATCAGGAGTTCAACTATTCTACTACAAAACCTAGTTTGCACTATCTGAACCAGAGGGAAGATAGTTCCCAGGAATATTTGCGTTCTCCTCTCATGATATGATGGACTTCCCCCAGAAGCTACTCCATGCTGGTGAGCATCTAAGTAAGTTTAATTCCAAGACATTTCATGCTGGATTTTTCATTGTTAACATTTCCTTGGTTTAGGCCAAAGGATTCAGCCTATCAGGGAGATGAACACCAGGCTACTCTTAGGAATTCAAGGTAAATGCGTACTAAAAGGAAAAAGGCTGTTCCCAGTATTATACATCCCACAGGAAGGGCCAGGCTCTGTACCTGCTCAGTGTCCTGCCCCTTCTCCATGTAGTAGAGTTTGTAGTTCTGGATTTCACCATTGCCTGACAGCGGCGTTTCCCAGGTCACAGTAACGGAGGTGGGGGAAGTGGCCGATGCTCGGATGTTGGGTGCTGGACCAGGAAGCTGAACTGAAACACAAGTGTGAAACTCTGCTCGTCACTGAGCTGAGCCATCACCATCTGCAGTAGCTCATCATTTCAGCACCAGCTCCACTACCAGTTAAGGTAAAAAGATGTGTATTTTTTCACATTTCACACAGATTCACTGGGGCACTTAAGGTGTGACCCAGTTTCTGAAGGAGATCCTGCTCCCAGGGTCACACTCCATTTATCCTGAATGATTCTAACAAATGACACACTTCATGTTTGCTTCAAGTTTTCCTTTTGTCCCCTTTTTCAGTTTTTGACCATTTAAAAAAAGATTCTTCTTATAACAGAAAATTTAGATAATTTAACAAGGAATTTCTTACCACTTCTGAATGGTGAGAACAAATCATACAAGCTCATTAACATGGAAAATCAGTTTGAAACTATGGTCTGCAAGTTGATGGTTGCAAATACAACTTTTAAGAGTACCTACTTATTCTGGGAAGCATCAGAAATGAGGAAACCACCACCACACCATCAATCCCAAAGTCAGGAAGACTCCAGGTATTTAGCACATACCTTCAGGCTGAGTTGCCACCTTCAGCGGTGCTGAGCTTTCCCCAGGACCATGCTTGTTTTGAGCCACAACTCGAAACACATAAACTGTTTCTGGCATCAGGTTTTGGATCATCACTTGTGTCTCTCCAGGATGACTTGTATTTTCAACACGTTCCCTTTGGGAAACAAAAGGGTTGGGCACAGCACATCACTGATTAGTAAGCGGGGTTTTGAGGGGTAAATAAAGGAATAGTTGCTCCTAAGATGCATCCTCTTTGAATATATCTAATGCCTTAATGAGGGGGTTATTTATATGGCAATGACTAGACAATAAAACAAGAATATGCCAAACTAACGTGATAAACAGCTTCTGATTTTGTAACTTCTCTTCAGAAAACAAAGATGCCCTGACCTAAAAGTATTATTCTCAACATCACAAAACTCAGAGTAGTTTCTTTGTTGTCCCCGTAACAGAGCATGGTAATTCAGTGACAGTTCTTACTAGTCTGAAGCCAGGGGAAAAGCTGTTTCAGGAGCACACCCACAGAGTCTGGGGAGGTTGATATTGTGGGGCTGCTTTTTGTGTGGTTATCAAAGAAGCTTTCACTGCATCTTGTGACCTCCAAACTCCACTTGGTTCCTCCCTAATGTTTAGATGATTTGCAAACATCCACAGCCTCTCATGTGCACAGACAGCTGTGGCCTTTCTGTTCTTCCCCCAGCAGCAGTGGGAACAAGAGGCAGCTCTGCTGCTCGGTCAGTTGGAGGTGGGAGCAGGAGCCACCCCTCAGCAGTGGCTGATGCTCGTGTTGTGGAAGCGCCATGGCCTTGCCCCGATACAGCTCAGGAAACTCCACCAGCTCTTATGGAGCTCAGGCTTGAGGGGAAGATTAAAAGATTAATCATCAGCTAACTACAGCCTTTATTTCATAGACACTGCTGCTGCCACGTGAACGTGCACAGAGCTGCGGCTGGGGGATGACATCTCCGTACTGGCCTCCCGCAAACAGCAGCTCCCTACCCCTGTAAATACAAGTAAAAGCAGTGTTATTGAAGAAGAAATCAAACCCTTCCCCACTGAGAACATAAAGGGAAAACGTGCCTGCTCTGAATGCAATGCTCTCCCTTTTGTCTGCTAGACTTCGTTTCACTCTACAGCAGAGGGCAGGCGATTCTCATCTCGACCATTAGCTGCTATTAAATCATTTTTAATGCAGAAGCCGAGGCATAATCATTCCACAGTCTCCCCTTCTCTACATTCCAGCCACGATGGGGCCAAAAACCCCATTTTTAATTTACTTCTTTCTAAATCAACTGGTCTGGTTGATTTACCATAACCTGGGTGAAAACATGATGAACGCCCTGCTTGTTTCTGCACTGTTACACTCTGTCTATACAGAGGGAGACTACGGTTAGAGTAACTAAAGAGCTATTTGAACACAGTTTCTAGAACATTCTCCTTCCTGCAAGTTGAACTGAAATGGCACTGCATAAACAGCTTCATTTAGATCAGATTTTTAGTCATTCCCTTCATTAAATGAGCATCATCATCATCACACATTGATGTACACAAGTTTACAAAAGGTTCCTCCTCTTTTCATGTTTATAAAGTATTTTTTGCAACAAGGAAGCGAGACCCCCACTAATGAACTACCATTCCCTGCCAGACTGACACTGGGGGCAGGGAAAGACAGAAACATTTCCTTCCCTTTCCCAGTTCTAACCAGGGCAAAGGGCTTGCTTGAAAACGCATTTTCAGCTGCTTCCCTTAAGAGGTGCCCAAGATGCAATGATGGTATTAGAACACCCCAAAGAAGTGCCAGCTGATTCAAAGCTGTGCTGCAACAGTCACCTCCCACTGACATGCAAGGTTTCTTGCATTTGCTGCCTCCAGTGTAAATGCCCTCATTGATCTTCCTCAGAAATCCCCATCAGCAACGCAAGGGTGTTATTTAAAATTACCCCAAAGTGAAAATTATTTTAATGGAAAGACAACATTTCTCAAACCCCTACAGACATGGCAATGGGTTGCAATCTGGGGCACTAAGGAGGAACTGCAGCCTCCCCTTGCAACAGGATGCTCAAAATATGGGCAGAGTAATTAATGTTGCATGAATCTCTCATTCCTGCCCTTTTGCAGGAAGCCGTGAGCACCTTTTATGAGCTCGGATGTGTTTAGGTAAGCGTAACAGGTACCAAACAACATGGTCTGTATGAATATCTCCATTACCAGGCAAATCATTATGACTATTCTAACGCATTCCAGTTTAATCCCCAATTAAAGAGCTCTGTAAACCGGAGTTAAGGTTTAAAATCGCTCTCAAGTATGAAAGGAAAAAGCTTCCAGTGCAAACCCAGGACCAAAACCTGGAAATGCGAAGTTTCGAATTACACTTGGATATAATGACCCTTCAGGGAATGACTGCAAGGGAGGATTGTCTGTGCCACCGTGTCAGCTGAGAGCCTGCCAGGCAGCTCTCAGAGACACCGTGACAGGGTGATCATACACAGTTAAACCCCATGTTCCGTGGCTGGAGCACACTGCGGTGAATCACAGCTTTAATACTGTTGGGCTATCTCACCCCCATGGTGTAATCTGCCCTCTTGTACTGGCCACGTGCCAGCTATTTCTTTTCTTTTTGTCCAAGTCTTGACAGTTTGGAGTTGTTCTGCTCAGTGCAGGTCTAAAGCTTCAGAGAATTAAACCTCCCCTGGCCCTCTACACCTCTGTATTTCCATACCCTTCTCAGGGGTACCCTCTTCAATCTGGATCAAATAACCGAGTGACCATACAATCCATAAGGATTCAGTCATTTCCCTCTGATCAGATTGCTTCAGTCCTTCCAGAAGCGTGACAATAAAGCCAGAAGACATTCATGTAATTGCCTCAATAAAAGCCACCCTGAAGTCTTCAAGCCAAGGTGAAGGTATGCCACCTGCTGATGCCATTCTGCAGCCAGTGAAAGCATCAGGAACCAGCCACCTTACAACAGCTGATGTCCATGCTTTGAAATGCTCCTCTGCCATGAAGTTTCAGTGCCTCTGCTAAAATCAACCTCCACGTCCTGCAGATCTTCATTTTCACCCCTCAGCAGACACTGCTCACTATCAAACCCAGCTTTAACCATTTCCAAAGCACCAGAAGCAACCACTGTTGGCAGCATTGGCATTTTAGCTGCAATTCATTGTTTGCTGCTGCTCTCACAAATCTTCTGGAACATTCAACTCAGGCCACCAGTTTCTGTGAGCAAACATGGGGTTTAAAACACGAAATATGAAATTTCCCTGGGCAAAGGGTACCTCTTGGCAGCAGAAGCAGTTTGTGGCATAAAGCTGACATGCAGTGCAGGAAGAGACCTTTGCAGGATCACCCATGAATATGAGGGAAACCATGTTCCTGTCATCTCACAGTCCTCTAAACCATAGAACCACAGGATGGTTTGGGTTGAAGGGACCTTAAAGCTCATCCAGTCCAACCCCTGCCACAGGCAGGGACACCTTCCACTGGAGCAGCTTGCTCCAAGCCCCTGTGTCCAACCTGGCCTTGAACACTGCCAGGGATGGGGCAGCCACAGCTTCTCTGAGCAGCCTCTGCCAGTGTTTCATTAGTTCAAAGGGCAAAGTTAAGGAACACCCTCCATGTTTCTGTGTGTGTCACCCTTCAATGAACAGGTGAAAAGAACAGGAATGTAAATCAGCAGTGACTGAGGCAACTGGCACCTGAGGAACCACATACCTCATATATATGGGGGCTTGGAGCAAGCTGCTCTAGTGGAAGATGTCCTTGCCCATGGCAGAGGGTTGGAACTGGAGGAGCTTTAAGGTCCCTTCCAACCCCCACCAATGTGTGATTCTATGCTGTGGTAGATACTGCTGGGATTTAAGTGCTCCTACAATTCACAGTATGAAGATAACTCTCTCCAGCCCCTTAAGATTGGTTACAGATGTCAGGGTATCCAGCTAACCCTTTCCATCTTAGATGTAATTTTCTCAGTTTTTCCAAGCCTGTTTTAAAAGGTAAATAAATCAAATACTTAGTCTGATCACTGCTCAAACGCAGGCGAGGCAGAGACAACACTTTAGCTACTAAAAGGATCCAGTAATGCACGCAATGCAAGTGGTATGTGTAGGCAAAAATATAATGGTATGAGGAGATGGTACATATGCACTTAAAACCATAAAAGATATAGGATCATATATAATTCAAGGGCTAAAAAAGCCATCATTTAAGTAGTGTTTTATAGTGCCGAGAAAGAAAAGAGGGTTGTGCATCCAAGCTTCATTTCCAAATTTTCTGATTTCCAACTGCTTAGATGTATGCAATGCTCATCTTAATTTAATACCCAAGCAATGTTTCCATAAGGTCTAACCAACTGGTCAACAAGTACCATGTAACTGCAACATGCTAAACAGATTTTTCTCCCTTTCTAAGAAGATTTTATTGTTCTTACTGTCTAAGTGCAGGTTGAAAGGCTGGATTTCAGAGTGGGTTTGTATCTGTGCAATGTGTGATACCAACTGTCCAACAAAAAACCTCCCCAAAAGCAAAGATGCGGTGAAGTTGAGAAAACAGTGACTATGTGCTAATAAAAGGCTTCCAGAGCCTGCTCTGAACCCTAACCCAGAAAGACACTCAAGTGAACACAGATCCCATTGAAGGCAATGAAACCACCTGCTTCCATCCAAGCACCAGGTTAAGTGCTTTGCTGTGTAAGGTTCTGTGGAGTACATGAACCCAAGGCTGCAGGGCTGCTCTGCAAGAACTGGAAACAGCATTTTCTGCAGGTTGTCCTATAACCTTTTGATTTGTGCACCACAGATTATGAGATCCCTTTTACCCTTTGTTCTGCACATGCTCTTGGCACAAGAGGAGTATTGGCTAGATTTCTATAGTCTTGTATGGAGTGGAAGGGGATGTGTTGTGCTTCCTCCAAAGCAACACAGAGAGAAAGGGAGCCTTCTCCAGCAAACTTCTGTCTGAAAACCCAGTGGGTTACAACCAGGGGCATGGAGGAGGAGTGGCAAGAAGCAACAATGGCTGGCCAGATCCCACATTTCTTTCCTTCTTCACTTATAGTATCTCCAGTACAACTGAGTATTACCCAAGTAAGGAAGCAGCAAAGCAACACTGGTGAGGCAAAGAAACACTTTCCTCATTGCCTCAATTAATCGCCATGAGCCTGGACAAGGGGCCTGGCCACTGAATTGAAAGTGTGGCCATTCACTGCAAGTAGTGGTGAGTTCTCTGTTCTCTTTAAATCACTTTCTCAACTTGGATTCTCACACTTTAGTAAGCAAGTAGATGTTATTTTTCTCTTGAGTAATGAACCTGATCAACAAGCTAATTTGCAGTTAAGCATTGCTCAAGTGACTGCCAGCTCTAAGTTCTTTAAAACCCTATCACACCAATTTGAAACTGTAATTCTGAGCAGTAGAGCCTGTCAGTAAGCAAAAGGGGTTGGCTGAACTAAACCATTGGGATAATATGTCACAAATTCACAAATGCTTCAGATTCACAGCATTTCTATTGACGGGGATGACTTGGAGATACTCAACATTTAGCCAACACCAACCCCATGGCTCTCTCTAGAATCAGACTCTGTCCAGAGCTTTTAAGCATGAAGTGACAACTTGCTCTCAGTAGCACACAGTGTACCTGCAGGCCCTTTGGGAGCCCAGGGTGGATGGCATTTACAGCAGTGGCAGGGTTCCTGAAGAGTTGTTACTGTTTATGCTCACTCTTGGTGCCTAAGCAGGCTACTAAAAGCAGGTAGCAACTGTTTGCAGTCAACCAAAACCATGCACAAGCATTGCCTCTATGACTATGTATATATGCAGCGACAAAGCAAATAATGTACTTTGTTTAGCCAGGGTGCAGGAGGGAAGGAAACACAACCCCCTCACCTCCATCAGACTTGGAGCATTGAGAGCTTTTATAGGTTTACAGCACTTCTAAGCAAAGCTAGCATGAAGAGCAGCAATGAAAGTGCATGAGCTGTGTTACACGTTGAGATCTTTACCTGTTTATACCTTCCTTGGTGTAGAAGATTGAATAAGTGAGGTTGTCTCCTTGAGGGTCAGATACAGGCGTCCGCCACGTCAGCCGGATGAAGCGAGTGGAGACGAGGGTGGCCACGACGTCCCGCGGGGCTGAAGGCAGCGGTCCTGTTGTCGCTGGTGCTAGATGGTCATTAGTGGCACTGGTCAGTGAAGTGGGAGGTAATGTTGGGATGGCAACATCTTGTCATGTGCAAACATTGGGGAATATGAAGGGCAAACATCACCACGGGTTAAAAAAAGAAAACAGAAAAAGAACACAAAAGAAATAAAACCACGATGGGAAACAAAAGAAAATGAACACACACAAAAAAGGCCATTAAACTGAAGGTTGACATGCGGGCAAAGGTACTACTGGAAACTAATGGGAATATTAAAGGACACGTCACTGTTGAGCAAGCAGACCAGATCTCCACTGTAATGGAAGTGGCAAGGGAAAGGGAAGGGTGAAGACTGGGGATACAATATGACCTCATCAGAGGACGTACCAGTGGCAAACAATTCCCATTTCCTTGTAAATCAGATGTAATACCCCCAAAAACCACCCAACTCACAGTATTTATTCAAAAATACACCCAGACCCAATGCTCTGTTTCATTACCATGCAGGATTCACTTATACTGATCTCAATCACAGAGACAAATAGCCACAAATCATTTAAGAACTGCAAACTCATCCAGGTCGTGCAGTTAAACACTGAAGTCAATTCACATGGTAACTGTTTGGGTGCTGCTGCTGACCATGGTAACATGTGGTGACAAGCTTGGTACGGCAGCAGAAATAAAGACTTTCTCCTCAGTTCCACCACGGGCACCATTTCCTTTCCATCAACACTTTTCCTCCCTCTCCTAACATGTATGACCTCATTTTACAGGCACATTAACAAGCAGAAACAACTCTTGCTTCAGATTGGATGACGACTTTATAAACTTTCCTTGTGGCAAGTCATGTACATCTTCCTGTATTACTATGTTAAAGCCAGGGTAAAGCTCTGGGATTATTACATTAAAAGGTTGCAAGTTAACAGGCACGAGTTGTAGGGTACAAAAAGCTCTTCTCCAAATCCTATTAAAGTAATCCATCCGGTAAATCTAACAGTAATATTCTGAGCAGCTGGACCCCAATTACACAGAGTATTATAGGCAGCACAATTAGTAACAAAACCCTAAAGCTCAGGATACCCTGAATTTTTCTGTATCCTTAACTACTTACCAAGCTTAAGCCACCTGATGCCCTTTTCCACATGGGAATCAATGTTGCTAAATACATTTATTCACTTATTATTTATATAAACTAACTAAAACTCCTCAGGTTTTCTGCAGAAAGCAGTTCAGGGCTAACACAGCTTTAGCTGAGAGCTGCAGCATCTCCACCTAACGCACCATCAGAATATGTCTTGACAGACAAGGAGAAAACTGCACACAAAGAGTGCTGGCTAAAGCAGAACACGTTAATCTGCACAACCAGACCTTCAGGCAGACACACTGAGAAGATCCTGGCTGCATGCAGAAGGCTATCAACACCCACCTGGCTTTAAATTGTAAACCCCCCCGTTGTCCACCAGCACAGCTACTTCAATACACAAATTCCATATATCGACTGTTCCAGCTGGCTGCAGGGGATGAATTTCTACTGTGTGGGCTTCCAAAGAAGGGAAGGCCAAACAGCAGCATAAGACTGATACCCTTCAGTACAGCAGCTGTCTTTTAGAGCTCTAAATGCAAGCCATGTACCTTCCACCACCTTACATGAACACTTTGGTTTCTCTTATATGTCTCAGTCATATTGCCAGATAACCCGCTTCAAATTACATGTTCTTGATGCCAAATCTGCTTCTTTCCTATCGTTAAACATCATTCTATTTAGTAAAAAAACCATATTTGTATTATATTTTTAAGTAATTCCATTGAGCCAAAATGCTGAAGTTTCTCTAAGGAAAATATTCCCCTGATAAGTGTTTAAACTTCACCTGCTTCATCAAAAACACATCCCACATGCTCATGTGTTTGTCTTTCTATAGAATGCAACAGATCTACCTTCTACTTAACTGATCTGCACGTGGTGCCTGAAGAACCTGCAGGCATCAGGATGAGAGTCTGGGAGAGCCGCCAAGAATTCCCAGGTTAACAGGAATCCGCTTGTATCCTCACGCAAGACTCAGACCCAGAACTCTTCCTCCTGCCAGCGTTACAGCAGATTGGTCAAACACACCAACAAACTACCGGCCTCTGAAACAAACTCAACCACATCAAAGCACAGGGACTCGGGAATCCTATCAGGAAGCTCAACAATGAACAGGCACGAAAACTCACCCCGGGCAAGCTGCAATTAAATACCAGCTCGGAAGCAATTTGGTACCGTGGAGAGCTGGGGAATGTATTTAGAAGACCAGGTTATTTCCTTTGCTCTTCCCCCCTTCTTCCCAACACCTCAAATGCCATTGCACCCTGGTTTGTACCCACCTGTGTGAGCAGAAGGCTCAGTAGTACAGAGCTGTGGTGATGAGTAATTGACACCAACATCAAATTTAATGCCAATAAGGGAGCAGCTTTAGAACTTCAAGCTTTTAAGCATGGTAGAACAAGTAACATTAACATATATTTAATCACTCTGTATAAAGTACCTATGCCCGAAATACTCTTTGTAGGCCTCTTCCTACACAGTTTCACCTCAATCTTGGTTTTGAGCAAAGTATCAAATACACCTATTCAGCAAGTGACAGGCTTTCCAGGCTAAGAACATGGAAAACAAGTGACATTGTTGCATGCCAGATGTGTACACAACAGATTTATGTCTGCAGCCACTGCTGACAGAGCAGTTTGTTCTAAGGGAGCAAGAAAAAGCCCTCATTCAGTTTGGCATCACGCAGCAGCTGTACAGGTGAGGTACAGCATGTGGTCTTGAACAGCATCTGAAAGAAGTCATTGAGCAGAAGAGCTGATGTAAATGAATTGCTCCTTACACAGCAGCTCCACTGCAGCCACGACTGGGAGGGGAAAATGAGGGTAAACAAATGTTGCTAAGAGGATACATTAAAAGTGCTGCAACACCATTTCAATCCTGGATCAACAGACAGGGAAGACAGTTGCTTTATCTGTGTCTAAGACAGTTAATAAATAAGTTAAAACAGAGCAAAACATCTTGAGCAGTCCTTTTCCTGCTTTGCACAATGACTTTTCTAGCATCTGGATTACACATTTCTCAAGTCCCTTCTGTCAAACTGCTCTTTCCAAGGGTTTCTTCTGAGCAGACATCACCTATTCCAACTGCTTTATCAAAATGGTTTGCAGGGTGCACAAGAACCCACAAGGAGCTGGACTCAAGGGGTAGATTCAGGTTAGATATAAGGCAGAAGTTCCTCCCTGTGAGGGTGCTGAGGCGCTGGCACAGGGTGCCCAGAGAAGCTGTGGCTGCCCCATCCCTGGCAGTGTTCAAAGCCAGGTTGGACACAAGGGCTTGGAGCAAGCTGCTCCAGTGGAAGGTGTCCCTGCCCATGGCAGGGGTTGGAACTGGGTGAGCTTCAAGGTCCTTTCAACCCAACCCAGTCTGGGATTCTCTGATTCAAACGAATAGCCATCAGCGACTTCCCTAACTTGAACCATTCACCAGCAAAACCACAATGATATAAATTTACCAGCATGAGGCCACCCGTGCCCATAAGTCTGATGCTCCGATGTGGTCCGCAGCCTTTAATCATGCACAGAAATGACCCCCTCACTGCTCTTGGCACAGTTCTCTGCAGCGAGATCACAACCCCTTTTTGCCCATATCTCTGGTGCTGTTCTGTTATCAGCACTTTAGGATGCTGATGGGATCTTTTCAAAACAACTCTCTCAAACACGCCACACCTGAAACGCAGGCACTGAAATGCTCTGGTCCTGAGCTAATCATTAGAAATACTTTCCACATTGTCCAGCCCCTCCGGTTTAGATTTCCTTTTTCCTGCTTTTCTCCCTCCTGTGGTACATTATTGGCCTATTATGGTTTCCTCCAGCTCCGGGCAATAACATTCCAATTATACCATCGAACATACTACACAAAGGGGAAGCGGAATAGGAATGTTATCTGCTTCAGCTCTGCTGCTGTTATCTGAATGACCTGGGACAAGTCCAATTCCCTTGGCTATTCCATATGTGCAGCAAGTATGCCACTGCTACAACCCACCTCAGGAAGGTGGTACTGAAATGGATGAAATTAATCAGTAACACACTTTAAGAACTACTTAGTGGCCACATTTAGACTATTCTTGGCCATACTTAAGTGCTCACCAAGTCACAGCGCATGTCCAATGAGAGCAGCAGGGATTTGTGACCAAGGGTTGAGGCTACACTTACATTGGAAGGTCACAGGAGAGGCACTGAGGGTGAATCAGTTGTTTCTGAGAGCAACACCTTCCTCTATAGGTTTCACTTTGGCCTAGCTCTTTCCCTGGACACTCAAGCAGGACTAGAGAGCATCTTCCAGTTCAGTTTCATCCCAAAGACATGGACACCCAAGTCCACTCTGAGGTGCAACTCAGCTGGTGAGGAAGAGGCATGGGTGGGAAATATCAGGGGTAGAAACGAGAACTTTCACATTGATGCACCCTGAGAGGCCACAGAGAGGTTGAGTGGAGAGCAAGAGAGACCCAGCCAACAGGAATCAGGGGCAGAGCTGAGGAATCTTCCATAGAAGAAAAGGAAGCCCTCTTTATAAGGACTTCAGAATGGATATTATAGCTTGTAAGCATACACAGAATCTTTGCTTTCAGTCACAGAGATCCACTACAACTAAACCCAGCAAATTCCTCTTCTGTCAAAGGGCCTGTTGTAGAAAGCATGACCAAGGACACTCACCTCTCCAAACTCCTTCAGTGTTTTAACTGTATGCCACAAGGAAGAAGTATCTCTGAGGCACCAATAGGTTTAATTTTGATTTGGGGTATTTGGATAAATCTGTTTATGCATTATAAAATATTTTTCACATAAATTGCTATTTTACTGATTCCTGAAAGGTACTCGTGACTTTCTCTCACTTGTCCCTGGATGAACTGCTCTCCTAAACTCAAGCTTCAGTGTATGGCATCATTCCTCCTGATCTAGAATAGGGTTCAGCTTTAATCAGGATTAAGAAACTGTGATAGCTCAGTCATAGTGATGATAACCATTGATTTCCTTCTATACCCTTTCCCTTGTAGTATGTAAAAACCACAGCAGTAACTGGTCACAATGGGATAAGAAACTATCCAGTAGAATTCTGCTTTCTCTACTACTTTTTCCCCTGTTTTTTTACTTGTTTTTTTACTTTACTTTTACAAATTGGCATCCTTCTTCAAGGGCTTAGTTCATAAATTTAGGAGGGAAGGGACATCATCTTGTTATTTCTAGTAGTTCCCTGCACGTTAACACAAAGAAAACCACAGTAACTGGCCCCAAGTTGTTCTTACAGGACAAACGTCTGCACCACCGGAGCTGGTGCTTTGTCTCAATAGCTCAGCTATAACAACTCAATTACTTCCTTCCCCTGGAAAAACTAATTAAAGAAATCTATCAGACTCTTATTCTGCTACTGTGAGGTGCTTTCATGCAAAGCTGAATGACTGAATACACAGATAAGGAGAGTGGATTAAACTGATTTCTGCTGTATGTAACAAACATACATTTCCTGAAGCTCTTGGATTTCCTAACAGCAACCAACAGCACCTCCCTTTCCATGGCGTAAGATACAGATCTACATCTGCTTGATGCCACCATGAAAAGATTGAAAAAAAGTATTTCAGAGAAAATTCAAAATTCTATCAGTAATTTTACACAAAATTGTGCTTCCTGAGATGACTCAAACTGCAGGATGTTGTGATACTGCTCCAGAAAAAGAAAACCATGGGAGAACATTCAGATCAACACCTCCAGGAAAGCACAACCAGGACCAGCTGGACAGAAAGGCTACTCTGCCTGAAATTACTCCTAGCATTGCACACAGTTCAGAAATGCCAAGCCCCTCTGCTGAGGAACTGACTCCACAAAGGTAGCTTCAGGCCTACACGAGTGTGTAACAGGGATTGTAGCCCAGGAACAAGGGGCTCAGGCCTTCAAACATGCAGAGCTTTTATGGTTGATACTGCAGTGCTTGATATAGTCCTTGCTGTGAGGAACTGAAAAGCCACTAGTACTGCCTACCACTGGATATAAAGGACATTTGATACCAAAGTGGACAGAGGAACAGGAGAATCTTTGATAAAGGCATTTCTCCAATGACCTGTTTATTTTGTATGACACATTCACATGCCAAGAGCATCTTCATGTCTGTTTCACCACTCTACCTTGCAAAGAAACCTCCAAGCTGCCAGCAATTTCCAACCCTGGGTGTATTTCCTATGCACTTATGTGCCAGTCTTACTAAACCCAGTGCTTTTAATGTTTGTGGTATTTAAAATCCTTTTGACTATAATACACAATCAATGAGTGATGGGAAAACAAGGGGATGCTGTCTGGGAGCTTATGTCTGCTGAATGGGAGAAACTCCTTTCACATGTTGTAGAACTGGCTGCACTTACATACATAAACAGATAAAGTCCTGTAGTGGCTTTATGGCCTGGACTACAAAAGTAACTCACCCCGTCAGTCCAGCAAAGAGATCACACAACTTTCTGTGCAGGCTACATAGGGAGCTGAAGGTATTCAAAGGGTCTGACACATGCCAGGACTGGTTCAAAGGTGGCAGAACAACACTTCCCCTTTGGGATGTGAAGAGCCATTGGATGGTCTCAGCTGCTCACGAAACTGCTGCCTGAAACAAGGAGCTGAAGCAACTGCCCAAGGGGACACATGACACCGACCACGGTGGCACAGTTGGAGGACTGAGCCAGGACAAAGAAAAGCCTCCATCCTACTGCAAGAAGGAAGAGGATTGAGGATAAGAACCCAATGGAGCTTTCTCTGAATCACCTTCAGAATCACAGAATCTGCCAGGTTGGAAAAGACCTTTAAGATCATCACATCCAACCGTTCCCAAGCACTGCCAAGGCCACCACTAACCCATGGCACTGAGGGCCTCACCTGTGTGCAACCTCCCATCATGAGGAACAGACCCTCCCCCAGGTCAAAGCAACCCTCATTTTCCTCATACAAGCAAATTGAGATGCTCACTGACTTATTCCTGCCTAGAACAGGCAGGCAAACGCCTTCTTTTAATTTTTTATTTTTTTTCCAATTTAAACTGCCTTAAATTCATTTACATTCCCATGGGAATGGGAAGTGGTATTTACTCTTCACTCAGTGCACACTGCTGGCATAAAGCTCACCAAAAATACACAACAAGCAAATGCCCAACTAATACCCAGTGACTGGGATTTTTAAGCATTGATTTGGCCCTATATACTAATGTAAAATGGACACTGATGGGCACTGAATAAATTGAGGCTGTATAAATATATTGATAACCACATTCTGCCCAGAGCCTGTTTTGGAAAGGAAGCCATAAAACCTGCTCTGATAACAAATACTCCTCCCACTTTCATTTCACTATGAAATGCTTTGGTGTAGAGGAAGCAATTTGAGTATTTCCTGCCTCATAAAGCCGCTGTTAAAAGGTGTGACAGAGCTATCAACGTAGTGCACGCAGCAGGGAGCCCGCAGGAGGAGGCAGCAGGAACCCTACAGCTCTGACCAGATACTGGTGGTACAGGGCAGGATGAGCAGAAAAAAGCTCTGTGTGTGTTTGGTCATGAGACTCACATTGTGAAAAAGGAGGACAAAAGCCAAAACATACCTGTACGTAGCCCTGGGGAGTTTAACGTTATTGTCAACAGGTTTTGTTATTGGAGAGAAATTCAAACCATAACAACATATTGCAAAATGATGGACAAAATCTTAAAGTTCTACAGTGAATAGTTCATTTTCTAAAAAGATTTAGGAAAACTGAAGTTTGGGTTGTTTTATTGTTTTTTTTTAACAACCATTCTTTAAGAAGAGAGGGTGAAAAACCCAAAACAAAACATACATACAGAGCCCAAGGTAATAAGAATGCATGTAAATGCACAAGAACCTGGTACAGGTTATCTTCTCCATGGAAATATTCAGAAACTGAACTTTAATGCAGAATAAAAAGAAGCTCTTAAGGACAGTAAAGCCTGCGACAGTGTGCTGTAATTTGACTTTTAATAACAGCTGGAAAGCAGTGATTTTATTTCAGTGTGTTCTATTTGAGCACAGCTCTTTATGGAGCAGTTACCCATCAAAATACTACTCATTTTTACAGCAGCCACTTGCATATTTGAAGAGTTGGGCAAGATTGCTCCCTGAGCCACAGGTTTCCCTGGGATGCTGCCCATCGCTCATGTTATCACCTTGAGCAAATCACATTCCCACTCTCACATTTATGTTTTTCGCACCGCTGTTCAGTTGTCACTCCCTGTTTGCACACCCAAAGTCACAGGGCCAGAGATGCTGCTGTCAGCTCTAAAAACTACACATAATTAACAAGAACCATTTCAACCAGCCAGGTTCAGGACTAAACCCCTGCTTTGCCAGGAGAGCAGCACCACTGCACTGGTACCACCATCAACCTGCATTACCTGCCTGTTTAAAGATGTATTTGCAAAGAAACACCATGGGGTCATTGCTCTTTCTCTCTTTTCTCAGTAACAGCCTAAACTGAAATAAACCAACCCATGCTCAAGTTGCTACCATTCAACATGACTTCTTGTAGGTAATTTTGATAACCCTTGGTTTTAAATTGCAATATTTCATTGTCACTTTGTTAAGACTCCTCAATGCTCAGGCTCTCTGCAGTTGCCAATGCAGAGGTGGCTGCAGCACACACAATTTATCCCAGAGTCAGCCTACGTGCTTACCTCTGAGAAGTGTAACTTGGATGGGAAAGAATTTCCCATCATGTGGGATCTGCTGACACTTGAAGCACGCCTAGCACCAACTCTGGCAAGTTGCAGCTGCAGCAGATGAGATGGAACAAGCTGTTTGGATGGTAAAATTGTACTCATTTCTGTTAGTCTCTTCATTAAACATCTACTTATTTAACTACTTCTGTACATACCAGTGCACCCAGGTTTTCTTTACCTAGATTGATACACGTATTATTTACTTTTGCATACTTGTGTAAAGAACACGCACCTTTCAGGCTCTAAGCACATATAGAGCAACACTATCCAGTCTGGCACTGGAGAATCTGAGACACAAGAATTTGAGGTTATCCCTCAAATGAGTCTATAGCAACAGATGCAACATTTTAAACCGGGATTGCTCTGGTCACTGACCACTGCTAAAAGCTTCCTTAAGCCCCTTCACTAAAGATATGCCAAGAGGAGAACCATACAGAATGCATTTGTCTTTTAGAGACTTTGGATCCACAATGAGTTTAATTTTTGTTTGGTGTGGAAGAGAGGCAATAGCAGAGGGGAAACAACCAATAAAACAAGAAAACACCACACAGTGAGAACAGGGACAACTTGCAGCCAGTTTCAACTGTGAATGCCCATCATTAAAAATGGAATCTAGATTTGTTACATTTCTTTTCTTTCCTTATAAGCCTATTCAAGTTATCTTGTCAAGACCGCTGGAAAAATAACTGACAGCAGCAATAAGAGAGCCTCCTCCTCGATTCAGATATTACATATTCAACCAGAGTGTAAACCAATCATTTTTCCTTCTTCTCCAAATGGCATTCAGCTGTCTCAGATATTACTGTATAATTTAGCAACTCTGAAGGATAAGCAACCAATTAGGATCATATCCACACGTTTGTTCCCCCCGCTGGTGCGAGACGGACAGAATCTGAGATTTTCCCTTTACAGCACCAGGCTGGATCAATTATAAATCACGGCTACTCCTGTCAATCTTCACAAGCCTGTGGGTGAATAATAAAGGCAGAAGGAATCTTTGGTAGCTGTCACAGATCCCAAGCTAAAGCTAATGCTGCCGTTATACTCTTCATCTCAGCAAGAAAAGCCGTAACACACTGAAAGCAAACACCCTCATGATGCAGTGAACACATCCTTCGCCTGCAGGTGATGTTCTGTTTTCACCTCTAACTAGAAGCCAGGTAAAGGCAGAGGAACAATCAGCTGCCACCTGACAACTGCAGCTGCTCACAGTGGAACAGCAATTATATAAAATACATGAAGATAAATGGAAAATGGAATTGGTGGATTTGGTAAGTGCTGTTTTGGTATGTGTGTTTGCTTTTATCAGCCTTTCTGGTAGCAAAGAGACTGTTCTCAGATGAGAAACTCCACTGGGAATCCAGAGTAAGCCAAAAGAGACGTTAAAGAGCCCATTCCACAGCTGTGGTACCACGTGTACACATCCTAGTTCATTCCACTTTTCCTGCATAATTATAGAAGAAACACAGGTGAAGAACAGAAAATGTGTATCAGCACGCTGAATGTTTCTCAAAGAACATGCAAGCTTTTTGCGCCTACAGGTTCTTTCTCCACCTCTGCCTCATGCTCCTTACAGAGTATTCCTCTTCACAGTGTAACACATAATTTCTTTAAACACAAGTAGCTCTTAACCATTCATTTCAGTCATGAAAACCAAAATTAAAGAGGCGACACAGCCCAACTGCTTCTAAGTGTAACTGTGTAAGCAGTGATTGCTGGAACCCAGCAGCCTTACACAGAATCATGGCACATATGATGGGATCCGAGCACCTCCATGAGCTTTCACTTCTTTTTTGACAAGTCAACTGTAAATACGGTCATAAACCAAAATACGAAACTAATACGCACATTCAGAGCATCCTATAAGTTTTGTTGTGCTTCCTGCGACCCACCACACACCAGCAAACATTCATCTGTTGGGAATTTAATCTACATTAGAGCAGTTTCTTTAAAGCACATGTTGAAACAAGAATGGTCGATTGAACACAAAGCACAAGAACTGTTGGGCTCCCAATTTCATGAAGTTCTAATTCAAGCAGTTTGAGATCTACTCTGGTTTAGCTTCATCAGTTTAACTTCTCAACAGGACTATGTATAAGCAGGGACCGTAAAGAGCCCTAAATAAATGACTAAATAAATGGCCATTTATTTAGTCATAATAATAGCCACATGGACTAAATAAAGGCTCTTTTTTAAACAGGGAGAGTCAAGAAATGACTCTAACTGAATTAAACCAGCTTTCTGGGAATTCTGTGTAGCCATGCAGCCATGAGAAACACAAATGCTGACTTTCGCTGAGGAGTAATAGCTAAGTAATGTAAATGAAAATCTAAACCAACCAAACCCCCTATCTTTCAGCACTGAACATACTGCTCTGTTTACAGAAAATTAGCAATGAAGTGTACACAGCCACTAACAAAATATTCCCAGAGTTTGGCTTTGGTTTTACAAAACACTTTGAAGTCAGTTTGTGATTTCAGATGCTGTTTATGTTCCTAAGCCACAACTTTCAAAATGATACTTCCAAGCTGTTCATCCATCACTCACATGAAGCTCTTTTGGTATCATGAGTCAGGGATGGAGGCAGCAAGTTTGGAAAAGATTTCACCTACATCCAACAGAAAAACTGACAGTATTTCTTATAAACTTCCTCATGCCATCAAGCGTGAGATCCCCCACTAGTCTTGTCCCTAACGGTATTTGTTGTAGTGGACTTCGGATCTTCTCCCCACAAGAACACACAGGATCTCTCACATCTCACCAGGTTTTGACTCCCAGCAGAGTCTGGTATCCTTTGGTCTTTGAACACTGTTAGGGATGGGGCAGCCACAGCTTCTCTGGGCACCCTGGGCCAGTGCCTCAGCACCCTCACAGGGAAGAGATTCTGCCTAAGAGCTCATCTCAGTCTCCCCTCTGGCAGGTTAAAGCCATTCCCCTTGGCCTGTCCCAACAGGCCCTTGTCCCAAGTCCCTCTCCAGGTTTCCTGCAGCCCCTTTAGGCACTGGAGCTGCTCTCAGGTCTCCCCTTCAGGAGCCTTCTCTTGTCCAGGCTGACCCAGCCCAGCTCTCTCCAGCCCCTGAAGCATCTTGAACACAAACCACTTCTTTCTGAACCAAGAACTAGAACAGTCTTCAGGATGAATACCCACCAGGGGAGCAATACCCACCTGAGCCCTTCTCTTTTACTCAATGAACTTCTGTTCCTCTTGCTCTGATGTTTCATCCACAACATCCTATGTATTTTTCCAGTACTTCTGTCCCCAAGAACTCTACAGAATTCCATGGACTGAGCAAATACTATCTCGACACTGAACATTCTTGACTCTGTTTCTTGTATGTTACTGCATAGAAAATACTCTAAATAACTCTATAAAGATGTGAGAGAGCCTCAGAAGTTACATTTGATATCAGTGAAATCACCCAAAACGGGTCCCAAAATAACATGGGAGTTGTCAGCCTCTAGGGCTCAACCCCTGAGGGTACAACTTAAATCTATGTAATTTTTTATATATGGAAAAGTATCCAAAAGTGCCACTGAGTTTTTCAAAGTAGAGCACAAGCCTCTTAGTGCCAACGTTTGGACTTCTTTCAGCAGAAGCCAGCATTTGTCAGACAGAACTTATATGTGCTCCTATGGCAGAGGAGCAGAACTGAGATGGAAAACAGAGTATTTCAACTATCTTGATTTAAATAAGGCTTTTGACATTGTCTTGTGTGACATTTTCAACAGCAAGCAAATAGATTCCAGAGAAAGTTACTACAAAAGGGCTGGAAGGATCAGATGTGGAAAGAGTTCTCAGTGCTTTGGTGAAGCCCTGACCTGACCCAATCCAGAGTCTTGACCACCCTGCTGTTTCACTGCTGTGACCTGGGAGAGCTCATGGCCAAACTCTGGCCAAGAAGGACCAGCATCAAATGAAATTATTCATGCAGCAGTGATTCTGGATGGGATTAAATTACACCAATTTAGGTCAATAAATGATGTTTTTTAAAATCACTCAGAATTAGGATTCATATAATGCATTTCAGCGAAGAATTAGTATCACCCAGTGCAACTGAAGTGGTGTCATACTGTAATCAAATTTGGTTTGGAATGTCAAACTGTCACCAGTAGCAAACATTTGTTTCTCTAAGGAGATCAGCAGGGAAATACACACAACAAAACTGTTATAATTTGACTATTACATTAAGGCTACATACAGACATAAACAGGGTCCAGTCACCCCTCTCAGACCACTCTTCCTGAATCATGGAATACTGCTACTTAAGAGGGATCTCATGAGTTTACCTACTCAACCCCTCACCTGAGCAGCGCCACCTTTGACCAGGTTGCTCAGGCCCTTGTTTAGGTGTGACTTAAGTATCTCCAAGATCACTACAGAACCTCCTGTTGTGGTGCACTACCGGTGTACTACTGGGTACCAGCAGCGTGTTCTGGTCATTCACTTGAAGATCTCACTCCTACACAACTCACGGATGACAAACACTTCCCTTCTGCAGTGTAAAAGAGCTAAAATCCTGCAGTATATTACCACACTCACTTTGAATTTTGAAGGTGATACAGCACATCCCAGTAACAGTCTGAAATTGTTCTCTAAATAACGTGGCATATTTATTTACACTGATTTGTCTTTATACAGCATTCAAGAATCACTCCTTTTTTTCGGTGCCTGCATACTTGTCAAATGCCTATCACATGGGGGTGACAGGGAACCATCTGCCTCCCTCCCCAAAAGCACCTCCTCTTACTTACTACCACCTGTTCTTTTTCCAGTCCCCAAATGGCAGTTCTGAGCCATGCCAGATCCTCTGGAAGAGGCCAGGTTACAGGTCCTGGATTTGTTCTTCAGGCTCCCCACTGCCATTTAACCTTACCAAGGAAAGCCCATTCCTGAGGTTTTGACAGACCATACAAAGCGATGCTGGAAAAAAAATTAACTTGTTGTAATTCAATGAGGACATTAGTTGCCCAGGGAGGTTGTGAATGCTCCATCCCTGGCAGTGTTCAAGACCAGGTTGGATGAAGCCTTGGGTGGCATGGTTTAGTGTAAGGTGTCCCTGCCCATGGCAGGGGGGTTGGAACTAGATGATCTTGAGGTCCTTTCCAATCCTAACTATTCTATGATTCTATGAAATCTGATCTGTAACTGAGATAGTCAGGGCTGACCAATCAATTGGACATAAGAAAGGTTGGATTTGTGTAAAAAAGGAAGGGAGAGATTGGAAGTTGCTGAGAACATCACTCCCAAGGCACAGCTGAGGCTCTTTCTTCTCCCTGGGGTATGCGGAAGTCCTCCGTGGTGGCATCTGCAGGACAAAAGATCAAACCACCTATCTCAACACGAGTCAAAGAGAGGAATATAGTGATGCCAAATGCTGGCAGAGGGCAAGTGCAGAGGAATGTGGTAATCGAGGCAATTCACTTCCTTTAGGCAGCTCTTAAATTCTCCCTAAAAGGCAGCAGGGCTACAACTCCAGTGAAATTCCAAAAAGGGGAAGGCAGGTATCTGGAAAACAGGGACACAATTCCCAATCTCAAAGCACCTGGAATGCAGGTGGCATGCTTTTCAACTCTATGGCAGAATTCTACACCTGAAGTACAGGGAATATTGGTAGAAGAGTATTTAACTCAGACTATCTACTCGACTCCTGTTCCCTCGCTTCCCACTTTCAACCTTCTCACTGATGGAAGAGTTGCCCTAAAAGTCTCTTCTCTTGATGCCACAGTCCTTTTGTATGTTCCAGAAAAAGCAGAAGTTGCGGGCTCTGTAGAGCCAAACCATTTCCAAGTACAGTCTTTTCTATTAGCAGAGAATTACAGAGACAGAAAACAAAAAGCCTCTCCAATAAGCCTTTGACTTCCCCTTTTTTAGCTAATTAAGTTTTAGTATTTTCCACAAATAACTCTGTATCCAGTGCAAGCTTTTCAGAATGCACCCCAAAGACAAAAAAGGACCAAGCCAAAAGAAACTTGGAGCAGATAATCACAATGTACGCTTTATGCCTGTTGTGATTAACAAGTATGCTACCCCCTACCACAGCAGAAAATCCACACATGGTATTTTACTTTCCCCAAGCCCCCCAAGAAACCCTCAATGAGGCCATGGATGGAACAGCACCATTCCAGAGAGCAAAGCGCAACACAGTGGAAAACTTCCACGGGAAAGGTTTTGACTGAAGCAAGCTCACATACGGAAGAGCCAACTGAGTTCTGATATAATATGCAGAGTGCAAACAGCTTTACTCGTTTATTTCTATTTAATCTTTCTCATTGTATCTCCCTCAAAGTCTGAGTAACTCTACTCTTTCCAGCTACTCGAACTCACCTTTAATGGCAGCAACTACCTCCTTCCTTGCTGTCTGCTACACCATGCTCAATGCTGTGCTCTCTTTACAGATGCCCTCGCTATAGACTTGGCCCAATCCTGGCCCAACCCTGGCCCATAAAGAAATTCCATAAGGCCTCTACTTTCTAATTGAAATTTAATTAAAGATCAATTTGATAAGCAAAATGGCTCATGGGAAATAGTCTGCAAATAGCTAGTTTGGAAATTGCCAAGTCCATTTTGGAAGGAGAAAACAGAACAGCAAGGGAAGGGGCAGGCTGCTAATTGGGAAGAACTTCCATGAACACTTCACATTTTCTCACTGAAACTAATTTTTCATTTGGCAAAGTAGATAATTCGCAACATGAGCTATGAAATTTAGAATAAAAAGCTTTCTGAATGAATAACTGAAGTGTTCAGAATAGGTTTTTCTCAAAAGAGTGGGTTTATTTTTCTTACCAAGGTAGCTGTCCTGAACTGCTGTGTATGATCCCTTCACCCCTGTTCCCTGAACAGTTTCTTTCTTTGCCATTCACATACTGTGAGAAGGTATTAAAATATCAAAGAGCTGTATTTTTTGACTGTGTATACCAGCTTTCACAACTAAGACACAGCATGTTCATTCCTACTCGCACTACTTGTTACACCGCTACTCAGCACCCAACCAAATAAAGTGCACTTTTGGTGATGTACCATGTGTTTCTCTCTACCACTGGAGAACAACAACTAAACTTCAGTGTTACACAGGGAGTGCATTGTTAAAACCCTGCAGGCCATGTAACAGAACGATAGGATGCTGGGGTGTATCTTCACACCCGAAATGAGACTCCATCAACACTGCATCCACAATCCGTTGGCAGCATGCAAAAGAAAAAGGACAGCATTATAAGGCAAAGTCCTCTAATGGAACAGGACAGGTTGCCAGAGTAGAACAGGAAGGAGAAACCACTGGGCAAACAACATGGGAAAGGAAGAAAAGTGAGACTACAGGAACTGAAATAATAACAGTAATAGTAATTTATAACCTACTACTGGGAGCAGGGTGAAAGTACAGACTTGGGCAGGGCTTCAAAACCGGAGTACATTAATTATTCAGTATTTTTCAAACATGGAAAATATGGAATAATGCTTCCCTTTGGAAGATTTGGGAACTACTGAGGTGATTCATGCAGAGAGCAGAAAGAAAATTACTTTTACTGAGTTTTCTGGCAACTTGATGACAGTAGGCTGCTGCTAGATCCAGATGCCTACCACCACTCCAAGGCTGAAACCCCACAGCTCTCTAAGATTAAAGCTACGGAACCCAGTAGAGGGCACCTTTCCTTCCTCAAATCCTTTTGGGAAGTACATGCATCTATCTCTTCAGCCCACAAACAAACATACCCATATCCAATTGAGAACTCAGAAGAAGTTGTAAGTGCACAGCTACTCTCCAAAAGATTCAGAAAAGAAAATCTCTCTCTCTGTGGCACACTCTGCACAGTGAACACCAAAACCAGGTCTAGCATTTTCACATCTATTACCATTACAAGCATGAGGTTACATCATGCTTCTGACCATCCATAAGGCTTTCCACCCAAATAAAAGGTTACAATTTGGAAACAATACCCTCTAAAGCCAGCAACACAACCTATTGTCTGACTTGTCTTTCCCCTTATCCCTCTTACTATTAGTTTTCTTCTTTCTGCTCTGAAAAGTTATTTTAAAGAACTGTGTGACCTGAAAGAGGAAAACAAGCTGATGCCTCAGGAACAGTATTTGTACCATGTTTTTGGGGAAGTCTTTAATCATAACAGCAATTACTCCCTTTTAAGATCCAAAACACAAAATGCAGAGCATTGCAAGGGGAGCATTGTTAGTAATTTTTTTTAAATCTCAGCATGCAACAATACTTCACATACAAGGTTGATCCTATGGAATTCCCCATTTTCTCCTAAGTAACGTTAGGTGCACAGAAGATGACACTGAATCACTCATGTGACTTAAAAAATGCAACCTCCTGCAGTAGCTGAGTTCCAGATAGAACACATCGCATGGAAAAGGCCCCTTGAAATTGTTCCTCCCCACCATTTGGCATTCTACTGTCATGATTTATCTTACCAAGGTCAAGTATTATCAGCTGGGCTCCAGCCTGTGCATTTCCAACATCATTTTCTGCAATGCACTGATAGAATCCTTCATCTGATTTCACCA
This sequence comes from Melopsittacus undulatus, assembly GCF_012275295.1. NCBI lineage: Eukaryota > Metazoa > Chordata > Aves > Psittaciformes > Psittaculidae > Melopsittacus > Melopsittacus undulatus. The sequence goes on along the minus strand of NC_047535.1, from coordinate 12,658,458 downwards.
GACCCAAAACTTGCAGATTATGTTCTTTCTGAAGAGGAAAGGGAAAACACAATCCTTAAAAATGGGTTGCAACTGCAAAAGCACTGCTGTTATTATGGCACATTGCTATGACAGAAGCAACTTCCAAACAAGTAACATGGAAAAGCATGTTTGGAGCTGCCCTCAGATTTCACCTCTCTTGCGCTGAACCTTCCAATTACACAGTACCAAAAAGCAGCAGCAGCTCTCACTTATTAATGACTATGATTTTGTAGCATCACATATCACTGGCAACTCATACCATTTCCACAGGCATTTTTATGACATTTTAAGCAGTAGATGTAAGCACAATAAGTGAGATCACTGTTACAATCCTACAACCTCTGGTATACAACCAATTACCCAACCATTAAGTTCTCAACTACACCTCAGTAATGACTGACTACATCTAAAATTTCCCTCTAGAAGCACGAAAACTCACGAGCCACAGCTCAGCTATATTTAAACTCTGGCAATTGTCCCTGGTTACAGATGACTGCTGAGAGCAGTCACTGTTCCCTGTGAGCTTGCACTTCAACTGGTTCAGCCAAAGTGTGTTTTGTCACCGTGTGTGTGTCTGTCTTGTGGAAAATCTAAGCCATAAAGAAATCAGCTTGTACAATATAAGCAATGTGTTGTAGTGGTTCACTAAAGTGCCTGAATTACGGAACATTAAAGGTTTCAAGAAACCATTTCTCCTCCAGGCTGCAAACATCAGTAGTACAGAACCAGGAAGCCTATCCTATAGAAGAACCGAGTTTCCATATGTGTGTGCTGGAGGACTAACAGGTCAACAGCTTAGAAACAAGCAAAATGGGCAATATACTTACAATGATTTTGAAATAGTCACTCGGGATAACCATGTCTCCATTCTTGACCCATTTCACTGTTGGAGTAGGTTTTCCAGTCACCTCACACTCAAAGACAATGTCCATGGATTCATGGGCATAAATATTTGCTGGTCGCTTCAGAAACTCCGGAGGAACTTCAAATAAAATGGAAAGACAAAAGATGGTGTTAGCATCCACAGAAACACTGGTTGTGCTGGTACACAAACACAGAGTAAGACTCAACACAGAAGGGTACCACAGCCTTGTGTTTAGTGAAGAAATTCAGCTTAGCAAATAGACAGTGCTGTACTGATCCAAAGATTTTATTCTCTGGTTCATGTAAGCTCAAGAAACACTGTGTGCAGATATTTGTATCACATCCCAATTTTTCATTTGCATCACATTACAGTGCCTAAACCTGGAAAGAGGAAAGCTGGAGAGGGGCTTTGGACAAAGGTCTGTAGGGACAGGCCAAGGGGAATGGCTTGAACCTGCCAGAACAGGGGAGACTGAGATGAGCTCTTAGGCAGAAGCTCTTCCCTGGAAGGGTGTGAGGCACTGGCACAGGGTGCCCAGAGAAGCTGTGGCTGCCCCATCCCTGGCAGTGTTCAAGGCCAAGTTGGACACAGGGGCTTGGAGCAAGCTGCTCCAGTGGAAGGTGTTCCTGCCCGTGGCAGGGGTTGGAGCTGAATGAGCTTGAAGGTCCCTTCAACCCAAACCAGGCTGAGATTCTATACTGATCACATACTCCAGCTCTGTATGACCAAAGATGTGTATTTCATAACAGCAAACCAGACAAGTTCTTAATTCAGGACATGTATAAAAAGTGGTATCTCTGGGTCTCTGCTTTCAAAATGTCTTGATGTACTCTGGGCAACCCTAAAGATATGTAAAATCCATAAGAACTCAGAGATACTGAACTTTCGGTAATACAGCAAAGCTGTTGGCTGCGTACAAGGACTCAACACTGCTTTAGCTTGGCAGTAGAAAGAAGAGCTGTTTGCAGCCACAAACAATTTGAATATCATCTATCACAAAGAACATTCAACCTATTTATTGTTCTTTTACTACACCACTGACAGAAGGGCTATTTGCTTACGATGTTGGCAGGTTTAATTGTTCAAGTTCCAGGAAGTCAAAGCAGCCTTTTGCCCTTTAATATTTATCAAAGCAAGTCAATGTGGAAAGACCACAGAGTTTAGACAAACAGTTTACATGCTTCACCTATCAACAGCAGTTATTCCATGCTAGGGAATAAGGAATACCAGGTCATGGTTTCCTTCTTCCTGTGAAATCATTGTAAAGGTTTGTAGGTGGATTTAATATTTTTAAAACAAGCAGTTCTTCAATACTCTCTCTCTCTCTCCCCCCCCCCCCCCCCCCCCCCGGTTTTGCATTATAAACTAGAGAACATTAGCATATGGCAGTATTTATTTATAGAGTAAGATGATGCTTCACTCTCAGATAAGCATGTAAACCTATACCAGAAACTGCATAAGGATGTACATGTATCTTCACAGCTCAAACTCTCACAGGAGCAAAAATCTGGATATGGCTGCACCCAATTGGCTGTGACTCCAGACATCCATTTCACATCAAATCCCCATGATTTTAACACACACAACAGAAACTCCACCTTAAAATGACTTAGATATTTGTGTACTTACTAGCTGTATCAGACAGCTGTTACAATGACATTTGAAAACCATCTTCTGCGTTTATTTGTGACCAAATTACTTATTCTTTATGAAAACAGCACCTTTGATTTAAAATCTTTCTTCCTCCCTCACATTCTTCCTTGGCATTTGTCTTCATTGTGAGCTGCACTTCCCATACTCCATCCTTAATCTGGCAGGCTCAGTGAGCCAGGGGTGCTTGGAGGTGATGTGACAAGCCCCTCACACCCTCCTCGCAGACCCTCTGTATTTGCTCCACTTTGAATTGCTCTTTGTAGGCTGCAGAGTTCCAATTCCTTGTGTGTGATTTCAGAGGTGTCTTACCAGGGACTTGAAAAATGCCATAAATACAGTGTTATCACTACAGCAAGTATCTTGCCACATTCATTTTGCTGTATGTGACCTTTCCTAGATGCATCACACTGAGATCAGCCTGTGATAGATCATTGCTCTCTCACTGTTGGCTGTTTTTAGCTAATGAGTAATTTTGTTCCAGTCTGCTTGATCAATAGCTTATGTTTTCATTCCCATTCAATCTTTCCCCATATGCATACAGACACACACACACACACATCAATTCTTGAAATGCTTACATAGATGATAGAAACGAATGTAAAAATTGGACACATGAAAAGTTCAGATTTTCCATGGATGTACAACGGCTCCTGTTTTCCTAACATTAGGCACAGGATAACATGTAATTCCTTAGCCATGTATTAAACTTGCCACAGGAAGCCTAATGAGTACAAGTCAATGACATCCCCTGTCACAAGCACAAAACTTGGGTTAAAAAAAACACAAACATCCGACCACCTCAGCATACATGGAAATTGCTGTCCTCAGGAGCTACACCATAAAACCCAAGGACAAGAAATGGGATATATATGGGAAGTTTAATGAGTAGCTCTTGATACAAAAAATACCTGCTCTGGGTTCTAACCTGCTTTTGCCAAAGTTGGTCACTTCATCAAAAGAAGCATTAGGACACAATTTACTTTTAATTAAACCACGTTTTAACCCAGTTTTCCATTTACTTCTTGTATTTGATGGTTAACTCTGAGGAAAGGGACCTGGGGGTCCTGACAGACACAAGATCCACAGGAGTGAATGGTGTGTAGCTGCAACAAAGAAAGCCAACAGGATGCTGGGGAACATCAAGGGCATCACCAGTAGATATAAAGGTGTCACCTGCTTTACTCAGCACTTGTTAGGCCACACCTGGAATACTGGGTTCAGTTTTGGTCTCCACTACACAAAAAGGATGCAAACGGGCTGAAAAGGGTCCAGAAGGGCCACAAAGATGGCTAAGGACTGGGCAGCCATGTGAGGAAAGGCTGAGAGAGGTGGGACTGTTCAGCCTGGAGAAAAGGTGGCTGAGGAAAAACCTTTTCCCCATGTTCCAGTATTTAAGGGTGGCTACAAAGAAGACTGAGACTCCCTTTTTACAAGGAGTAACATGGAAAAGATGAGGGGTGATAGGCACAAGTTACTCCCAGGGAGATCCTGACTGGACACAAGAGGAAAATGTTTTACAATGAGAACAATGAGCCACTGGAATAATCTCCCCAAGGAAGTTATGGACTCCCCAACACTGGGCACTTTTAATATTCAGCTGGACAGGGTGTCGAGACATCTAGCCTAGGTTGTGCTTTGCTTAGAAAGGTTGGACCAGATGATCCTTCCAACCTGGCATTACAGGATTCTCTTTCAAAAGCCTTTTTAGACACCCTGTTGTTTCAGAACTGATGAGCATAAACAGCAGAGCAGAGGCACAGATACCCAGCAGAAGAACAAACAGTGGTAGTCTGGGAATGGCAATTGCTAATCTGAGAGGCTGAGAGATGAGTACTGGGTGAGGAGGAGGAGAGAGGAGCACCATAAGGGAACTGATGGACCAACCCATCTCAAACAAAATTAGTACAAAGTAAAGTGCTGGGCTCATTTCTGGTTTCTTCACTGATGTTTAACTTGTAATGAAGACATTCAGAAAGTACTCAGGTTCGTTTACCAACTGGTAGAGCTTTAACTTGGGGCATCATTCACAGGCAGGCATTACTAATGAATCCTAAGAGGCAGTATTTTTGGCCACAAAAAATGAGAGTTGAGCTAGATATCCTGTTACCCGCTCCCAAATATTTCTGATTTAGGAAATTAAGATTTTGAAACCCATTATCTTTTCAAACTGACTTTGCTTTTCTGGCTTATGGACCAAATGCCAACCTGCTTCCAAGGGATAATAATACGAGAAGAGCTCACATTATTATCAATTACTTTCCAGTTAATGAATTAAAAAAAAAGCTTTTAAAATACATTTTTATAGTTGAACTCCGTCAGTGTTTAGCATTCACACAGATTAACACAATGCAAGTACAGATGTTTGTGGTAGAGAAGTTACACTGATAACCAGAGAGCAAATGAGCCTATTACCATATTAAATAAGATTTGTAATGGAATATTATGTGTTCTGTTACGAAACAGACAATTAAACTGCAGAGAAGACTTGGCAGCTCTGCCCACTCTTCTATTCCTCTTGATGTTAGCACAAAAATAACAACTACTTTAATTGCAAGGTGCTTGCACAGCATTTCACATGTGCTATGGGACCCTTCGAGGATCCCTATCCAAGAGCATCTCCCACCCTTTTGTAGACTTAAAAGACAAAATATTTTGATCATAACAGCAATGAAGGAAACAAAAAAAACCAATCTGTGCCAGCAGTTGATTCCAGCTTCTAAGCCAAATGCAAGGGAAGGTGAAATACTTGGAAAGCAATATGCTTTTTTAAGCCAACAGCTGTAAAATGACGGTAAGAGCGGAGGAGCTACACATATGCAAGAGGAATTGTACCCTGGTTGAAGTGGAAATGTGGGTAGATGCTGGGCACAGATCCCATTCCGAGTACAGGTGACCAGAAGTGAATGGAAACAAGTTGCCCCAACTCCCTGCTCCTCTGTCTCTTCCTTCTGGACTGAGTGGTGAAATGCAACATGCTGCCACACAGGGCTGAAGCTCTGATCTTCATCCTTGTGTGCCAGCACAATCCAACACAGATTCACACAGAAAATACTGGCTCAGGATCCACATTGTCTGTGCCTTGCTTTTTAAACGCTCAAGGTTTAGAAACCTCCCAGTAGCTACGTGGACAGTATGAAAGCAGCATCATTTAGCCTGGACTCAACAGAACAACCGGTTCTTCAAACATCTTGTCAGTGGTCACTGGCCTTTGCCTGCTCTGTCTCATTAAGACGGAAATTTTGTGGCCTTCAGGGGCAAAGCTGAAAGAATCTATTTTCAATTCAGCCATCTGTACTGCTTCAAATGAGAGGGAAATTAATGACATTCAACCCTCCTCCCCATCTCCTGAAGAGGAGCTTTCCTTTCAGTCTCACAGTCACTGATGTAAGAACAAAGATCTCTGGTTTCGCAGTGCCCTTTCAAACCTGAAGCATCAAGCCAAGCCTTGTGTACAAGGAAAGGGAAAATCAAGTTCTGCACAATTAACTAACCAGAACTTTCAGCTTTCTCTGTTTCAAGCACAATGAAACTTCTGCTGCAATAACCACATCAAAACGCTGCTCTTCTAGATAAGGTCTCACATTTGTGCATGTTAACCTTTCCCAAAAGTCAAATCCTCTCACGTAATTCCCCATAAGGAGGAAGAAAACCCCAGCAGTGGCAAGGAAGCAATTCCTGCCAGTCAGCCTTGAGCAACAAAGGAAACCCTGCAGAGACAGAGAAGGGACCTCAAGCATGCAGGGCATTCAGACCATCACCACAACAACATCCAAGAGTTTGGAATCATTGTCTTAAGAGCATCCAAAAGACAACAAGGTGCTACATGCCTAGTGCTCCTCAAAGGACAGGCAACTGCACTTCTGTCTCACCTCCTAATGCAGTTAAAACACTCCCTGTCATAGACAGGGTGCAGAAGAAGAGTCTCATTTTGACACAAAAAACACAGACTGAAACTGTACTTGAAAAAGACTTATTCCCCTTCTAAAGTGCCTTAATCAATACACTGGTGGCCCAAGCATGGCATCAGAGAAAACCATCAGACAAAACTCTGCTGGGTTCAGGTACCATGATGAATTACTTGCCTTGTTGCCATCCATTCACCAATCTGCAGATCCAACTCCACTCTCCCAGCTATGTAAGCACCCTTTATGTACAACATGCTGGCTCTAGCACAGGTGAAACAGCCTCTTCATTGACCTTCCCTAACTGTGCGTCAAAACTCATTAGCACCAGTAGCCAAAGGAGCTTTTCACTGGCCTGAACAGGGCTCTGGGAAGTCTGGAGTGGTGAAAAGCACCATCTCTAAGTGAGGAGAACTTCTGATTGCTGTCCTACCAACAAGCAACTTGAAGCCAAACCCAAGATCTCACACAGCACTGCAGTATCACAAACTGACAAGACAACTCACACTAGGATTATGTTTCCTGATTAAGCTGGATGCTTATCTTTGGTTACTTGCTGTTTTCTATAGCATGAACAAAGCATACACATTAACACTACCACAGGACCATTCCTCTTGCACACTGAAGCAGCCTAAACCAGCCAAAGGACTGAAATACAACTGATTTTCCAAACAGGAATCGTCAAGGACAAGACCAAAGTAGCCATTTCAGCCTCCTCAGCCACCTGCAAACACCCTCAGTCGCCCTCAGATTAGGTGCATTTTCCAAAGTCACACAATCAAACCACAGCTCTTACCAACATCTCTTCACCTCCCCTCTTCTTCCTACACTTTTGTCCAGGACAAATATTCCTTCAGCAATCAATGCTTATCATTCCAATACAAAAGCATTTGCTAATGCCAAAAGTTTTCACATACTCCAAATGGCAGATATAAAAACTAAGTAGACCAGACAGATTTTTCATAGCATATCTCTGGTTAATCTCAATTTCAGCATTCTTGGTCAAATTACTTCCATTTTACAACTTTTTTGGTTCAGTTGATATGCAGGAGGGAAGGAATGCCATCCAGAGGGACCTTGACACATTTGTGAGGTCGGCTGATGACAACCTCATGAAGTTTAACCATGACAAGTGCAAGGTCCTACACCTGGGTCAGAGCAATCCCAGGCACAGCTACAGGTTGGGCAGAGAAGAGATTCAGAGCAGCCCAAGGAGAAGGACTTGGGGGTGTTGGTCAATGAGAAAATGAACATGAGCCAGCTTCAGTGTGCACTCGTGGCCCAGAAAGCAACTGTATCCTGGGCTGCATCAGGAGCGTGACCTGCAGGTCGAAGGGGGTGATCCTGCCCCTCTACTCTGCTTTCATGAGACCTCACTTGGAGCATTGTGTGCAGTTCTGGTGTCCTCAACATAAAAAGTACATGGAACTGTTAGAACAAGTCCAGAGGAGGCCATGAGGATGATCAGGGGCTGGAGCACCTTTCATATGAAAACAGGCTGAGAAAGTTGGGGCTGTTCAGCCTGGAGAAGAGAAGGCTGCGTGGAGACCTCAGAGCAGCTTCCAGTGTCTGAATGGGGCCTATGGGGATGCTGGAGAGGGACTCTTCATTAGGGACTGTAGTGATAGGACAAGGGGTAACGAGTTCAAACTTGAACAGGGGAAGTTCAGATTGGATATAAGGAAGAAATTCTTTACTGGAAGGGTGTTGAGGTGCTGGAATGGGTTGCCCAGGGAAGCTGTGAATGCTCCATACCTGGCAGTGTTCAAGGTCAGGTTGGACTGGGCCTTGGATGCCATGGTTTAGTGTGAGGTGACCCTGTTTATGGCAGGGGGGTTGGAACTAACTGGCCTTAAGGTCCTTTCCAGGTCTAACTATTCTATGATTCCATGATTCTAACTACATTTCTGATTCTGTGGGGAGAACCCTTACCTCGTATTTCAGTTAATCAGAATTACCACTAGTGTTTAAACTGGACATTTTAATATAAAACCTGTTTCGTATCAGCCTAAAATGGTAAGTCCAGAGGAATTCCAATTTCCCCTCCAGGGATTACAAGATATTCCATGAGGACATGCTAGAAACTCTATTAGAATCCTTACAAACTTAGTTTTAACAACTGCAAGTTTGTTTCTAAGAAGGCTGTTATCTCTGCCCTACGATGAGTGCCCTGTTTATCCATTCAGCCACACCTTAGGCCAGTATTAACATATGCAGCACATAACTCCTCCAAATCTACCTGTCAAGTGAGACTCCTCTATTTTAATGAGATGTTTGATTTAAACAGGATTTTAAAATCTTGGGTTTTTTCACGGTAAATGTGTTGAACTGGAGGGTGCTTTAGTGGATGGGTCCAAATCAGACCCCAGACATCATCTCACCGTCTGGGATAAGCTCATCTTTCAGTGCTAACCCCAGAAGACTTGCATTATGTACAGAGTGCATTTTATTCAAACTAATAGCAATTTTTGGTCACTTAGCTGAAACCAGACAATTTCTGTCAGCCAGCAAGCTCAGCACAGAGGGCAGACCACTGAAAATGGTTTATATCTTATAGTGCTTGGGAGCACCCATGGAGCCAGTCCACTGAGCTACCAAAAAAAGGCAAAGTGTTGAAGTCTCACACAGCAAACACTGAAATTAAACAAATCTAGGATAAAATAGAACATTAAACTGCTACGGTGAGAGCAACAGTTGGCAAATGTCTCAGTTATGTCTTACATTCACCTCGATCTACTTCATGGCACCAAAGTGTAATTACAAATGGTCTGCAAGCCCTCTGGCCTTCTAAATCCATGCTTTTCCAACATCTTGATTCTGGAGTCTGCTCCAAAATGACATGGCATCCTTGACTTCCTGTCATTCCCCACCAAAATACAGATAAAACGCCTAGACTGATGTTTCACAGATGAGCTTTCAATTATCCTTTCATACTATGCTGTACTTGTACAAACTAGCTGCTTTTCTTCAAATATATCTTAAACAAACCCATGGAAATTACACTTTAAATGGGGAATTACAATGTTCTTCCTTAAAAAAAGCAAAGGTATATGGAAAAGGACTCTGAAAACAGTCTGAAAAGCAATCACCTAATGTTATATGGTTTTGCTTATGTGGACTGTCTGGTGCCCTACAGCTTCCCCCACACATGCCGAAACATGTACTCCATGAAGGTATGATTTCAGGACAAGAGATGGCCAGATTGCATTTGAATTCATTTGAAAACAAAGATTGTGTATCTACAGTGAAGCTGCTGAAGTACAAACTCAGCAGGCAGCCCCTGGATAAGCATTTCAGAAGCAGAAACTACAAACCAAACCACATTCCATGATATTACAGCTAACCAGATAAGGATGAATAGTACAGAACAACAATAAAGCGAAATTACATTGATCAATTAGAAAAGCAGAATAAAAATGTCAGGATATAATTCAATAACAGCCTGCATTTATTTTTTCCAGAGAGCAATAATAAAATGTGCACTTAAGGAAGAGGAAGTAAAGGCAATAAACACTGCAGGGAAAGGTCTGATACAGGGGATCAGAAACACAACCATGAATGAAACAAGACTCCCAGGATCATCATGGTGTGACAAGAGGAAATCACAAGGAGGTTTAACACCAGCTCCTGAGATTCTCCTTCATCCAACACACTCTACTGCCCCAGCTGCCCATGGTAGCTGAGCACCACAACTGAAGGAAAGCAGGAGCTCTGAATTACAAAAAGCAATGAAAACAATCAATGACTCAGAAAATTGACTCCAAAAGCAGAATGGAAGCCCTGGATTCAGTTATCTGAGCAAAGGCAAGATTAAGCAGTCATGCAGTCAGACACCTCAAATGAGTTAAGAGAACACATAAATACTGCAATAGAAAGAAAAATTGGGGGTGTAGATAGATATTTATATATGTATATATATCTTATTCCTGCACAAGAACAGCTCCTACACAGGAGTAACATCTAAATACATGCCCTGTTCTAAAAAAGTTCGTTATTCTAAACAATTACTTGCTCGCTCTTCCAACTTTGCTATGAAAATGGGTTCTTTTCAGTACAAACTTCATTAAAATTAAAACAAAATAAAAATCTCTAAAGTAACCATTATGAACTTCTAAATATGTAAGAGATGACATTTTCAGGAAGAACGCTCATTAAAAGCTGTGAGCTTGGCACATGGATTTGGATTGCAAACCATGAGAGGTCATGTACACATACCCACTAATGGAATTGGCTGGGAAGTCTTCCAGGTGCAGAAGCATACAGTGGCTTCTGGAAGCATCCTATATACTAGCAATACTTTTATGTTGTTCCTAAAATTCTATATATGCAGAAAGTATATGTACATAATGGCAATGATGGTCAACTGCTCTGGTCAGAAACAGTAAGGAGCATTTGGAGAAAGAACCTTACCCAACCAGTACCCGTTGAAGATGCAGTGCCTGCTGGGCTGCATTCACAGTCATAGAATCACAAAATCCCAGACTGGTTTGGGTTGAAAGGAGCTTAAAGCTCATCCAGTCCCAACCCCTGCCACAGGCAGGAACACCTTCCACTGGAGCAGCTTGCTCCAAGCCCCTGTGTCCAACCTGGCCTTGAGCACTGCCAGGGATGGGGCAGCCACAGCTTCTCTGGGTACCCTGGGCCAGCGCCTCAGCACCCTCACAGGGAACAGCTTCTGCCTAAGAGCTCATCTCAGTTTCCCCTGTTCTGGCAGGTTCAAGCCATTCCCCTTGGCCTGTCCCTACAGGCCCTTGTCCCAAGCCCCTCTCCAGGTTTCCTGCAGCCCCTTTAGGCACTGGAGCTGCTCTCAGGTCTCCCCTTCAGGAGCCTTCTCTTGTCCAGGCTGCCCCAGCCCAGCTGTCTCAGCCTGGCTCCAGAGCAGAGCTGCTCCAGCCCTCGCAGCATCTCCATGGCCTCCTCTGCACTCGCTCCAACAGCTCCACATCCCTCTTGTGCTGTTGCCCCGGAGCTGGGCCAGGGCTGCAGGGGGGGTCTCCCCAGAGCACAGCAGAGGGGCAGGATCCCCTCCCTGAGCTGCTGCTCACGCTCCTTTTAATGTCACCGTACCCCAAGAGGTGCTGAACAAAGGCTGCTCAACAGCAGGACACCTTTAGGAACACAAGAACATGGTGAACGTTTCACAGCACGACACAGCAGACAACTGCAAGCATCAAGGAGAGAACAGAAGCAAAGCATAACAGCGACCCAGCTCCAGACAACCTCCCAGCATCAAACAATCCCTGCATGAAGGACTTCCTGAGAAAGAGGAGATAACTTCATGTTACTAGCCCTGGTTAGATTCTGCCTTTAAAACCTTGTCCTGGCTGCTCTCTCTCTGGATCCAGGTAAGCCTCCAGCAGGCTCTAATGCTCCCAACAGGAAGTTCCATGGGATGCTTCGTGAGAAAATGTACCATTTATCACGTCTTTGAATCAATCAACCACATGCTGTCTCTTGGCTCTTGACAGCTGAAATAAGCACTCCTCTCCTATTTGCTTTCCCCATAGCACTCATGATTTTACAGAAAAGAAGAGGTTTTGACATTCCACTTGACTTTGATCATCCTTGTTACATCCTACACCTTGGCTTTACTACACCTTAGTGATTTGCTACACTTAAGAAGGGACGAAACAAGAATGGCTCTTGGAATTTAAAATATGGGGCTATAACAGATTAAGTGTCCCACAGATTCCTCTGTTTAGGTGTTTATTCCTTCCCTAACATTTAATCTGCTTTTTACAATCTTGCATTTTCCAAAGGCTGGCACATTACAACTTCAATCATTTATGCCCATGCAAATCCCAGCAGTTCAGAGACCAATGCTCAAGGTCAAGCTGGAGGCTGGCTTGGAGCAACATGATCTAATGGAAGGTGTTCCTGCCTGTCATCTCCTCTGAGTCCAAAGCACTATGCTTTGAGACTCTCAGTGAGAGACTGGCAGAACATCTGTGGGAATGGGAGAGCCCTCAACATAGAATCCCAGACTGGTCTGGGTTGGAAAGGACCTTAAGATTATCCAGTTCCGACTCCCTGCCATGGGAGTTGAGCACTGCCAGGGATGGGGCAGCCACAGCTCCTCTGGGCACCCTGTGCCAGCGCCTCAGCACCCTCACAGGGAAGAGCTTCTGCCCAAGAGCTCATCTCAGTTTCCCCTGTTTCAGTTTGAACCCATCACCCTTGTCCTATTGCTCCAGTCCCTGATGAAGAGTCCCTTTCCAGCATCCTTATAGCCCCCTTCAGTCACTGGAAGCTGCTCTGAGGTCTCCACACAACTTCTCTTCTCCAGGCTGAACAGCCCCAACTTTCTCAGCCTTCCATCCTTCAAAAGGTTTTCAGTAGTAAAACATGTCTCTTTCCCCACAAAATATATGCAACCAGATTGAACACACAGTATTTCCCAAACACTTAACACTACTATATTTTATTACAATTGTTGTCAATGTAACTGGTCCAGCCATCAGATGGACTCATCCACAGTTTCCCAGATTTCCCCGAAAAGTCTTCTTAAAAACCTCATGTCACATTGACCAAATCTCTCGAGTCTGATTTTGTTTCCTTAGTCTGATTAGCCAGTCGAAGTGATAGGTTACACACCACACTTGGAAACAGGATTTCACACTTAACACTCACTGAGAAATTGTGAGTGAGCACCATCTGGTCCTGATGCTGACTTACTGTTTACTTCATGGATTTGATTTGAAATACATCCTCCCAGCTCCCCAGTTTCAGGTAGCCTCTGCCCAGCTCCCTCTCCTTTAAAAAACAGAAGGCATATATATAACAAATAAAGCTTCCACTGGGGCAGAGAACAGACAGCAAGAACTCGCTTTTCTGCTTCAGGCCACCTTCTCACCCTCTTCTCTTTACATTCAGTCATCTGCTGACCCTACATTTTCCCTAGCAGGCTTCCTGTCTCCAGCAGGCTTAGAGAAGAACTATTGGAAGATTTTTATGCTATTAGCACATAACTGAAAGCTTTGTCTTATTTTACTTGCTTAGCATGAGAAAAAACATGCTTTTTCCCTTGCTGTTAAGGAGATTGCTGGTGGGGGTTTGGGGTGGGGTTTTGGTCTTTCATTATATTGGAAAACTGGGGACAGGCAGCTCCTGGGACAGCTGTTATGGTTTAAGCTCAGCCGGTAACTTGGAACCATGCAGCCGCTTGCTTACTCTCCCCCCACCTTTCCTCCCCCTGCTCCTGGAGGGATGGGGAGGAGAATGGAATGAATGTAACTCCCACGGGCTGAGATAAGAGCAGTCCAGTAACTAAGGTATAACACAAACCACTGCTGCTACCACCGATAATAATAATGATAAGGGAAATAACAAGGGAAGAGAATACAACTGCTCACCACCTGCCGATTGATACCCAGCCTGACCTGAGCAGTGATCTAGCCCTTCTGGGTAGCTGCCCTCAATTTACATGCTGTGGCTAGTTTGGGTCAGGTGTCCTGTCTCTGCTTCCTCCTGGCTTCCCCTTCTCCCTGGCAGAGCATGAGGCTCAGAAAGTCCTTGGTCAGAGTAAACTCTACTGAGCAACAACCAAAAACATCCGTGTCATCAGCGCTGTTCCCAGGCTGAAAGTAAAAAACACAGCACTGCACCAGCTACTAAGAAGGAGAAAAATGACTGCTACTGCTGAACCCAGGACACCCAGCTCATGTGGAAGACTTTAGGTGTGCTGCACAATGTCACAGGAGCAACACATGAAAAGTATCATGGAATCCCAGACTGGCTTGGGTCAGAAGGGACCTTAAAGCTCAGCCAGTTCCAACCCCCACCACGGGCAGAGACACCTTCCAGCAGAGCAGGCTGCTCTAAGTCCCATCCAACCTGGCCTTGAGCACTGCCAGGGATGGGGCAGCCACAGCTTGTAGTAAAACCCTTCTATGGCCATTTATAATTTTAGATACCAAAGATTTATTTCCTTTTTGTTAAGCTTGAGCCCACCCTTTCTGTACGGACACCCTCTGTGAAACTCCTGAAGGCACAGTCTGGGATCACCATGCTGTTATCTGGGAGAACTCTGCAATTAAGGAAGAACTCATAACAAAAAACAGATGACAAAATGGATTTCTATACTAAAATGAGGTAACCAGATCTTCTATCAAAGCTTATCAATCATAATAAACTGAAACAGAGCTTGCTCACAATTCTTAGTAGTGGGGTATTTCTGATTATTATTCTAGGCAAGCCTTCAAAGCATCTTCTAGGATGATTTTTAGAAGTGAAAACCTGAACCTAAGCCTCAGTAATTTAAAACACTATGTTCATTGTGTCTATGTTTTATTAAGCTTTCCATTCCCGGTCCTCCTAGAAGGAACCAAGCCTGTTTGACCCTGAATTTACTCCAAGTACTATGGAAACATCTGAATCAGAAGAACACTCATCAAAATTTAAACTTCTAACAGCAGCACCCAAGGCAATGAAAATTTTATGGAATTCCAGAGCCCTCATTTTCTACATAAAGAGCGTGTGGTGAGGAGGCAGCAGACAGCCCTCTTCAATGCCAGCCTATGGCCTTTAAGCCCTTGCTTCCAATCTTCAGTGTAAGGCTACCCTCAGTTGAAACCCTCCGTTTCAGTTACTACCGCACCATCTCTCTTGTACGTGAAGCTGCAAGAGAAGTTTGGGATGATTCTGTTTAGATCCACCTGCCCCCTCTAAAATAACCCCAACATGGATCCTCCACCTATACCAAGACTATTTAATAAATGATCTGCAGCACTTCTCCAGTCAGTGGAAGATAAAACCTTCTGGCATTTATGGATTCTCATTCTGGATAGGGGCATTTTTTTTTCCTTAAAAGATATGTTTAAATCAATCACCAGCATCGCAGGCGCATGTCATGATACACAAGTTCTTACACATCCACCACAAAGTTTCAGTCCTCAGTAAAATGTGTCATCACATTATCATTACTCATTTATTGCTGTATAAAGACTTTAAAAAGATGATGACCACATTTAATGAAGGGCCCTGCAGTGTTACCATGAAGTTAGGAAATAGCTGTGAGCACTAAGGATGAGCTTTTCTAACAGACTGTGAAACAAGGGTTCGGTTATTGTATGAATTATTGCTACAGGTAAAGCTGAGGCCTCCATCTACAGTGAATGACACCCAAATGCACTGGTAAGGCCAAGTTTATAACTTGCCAAATGGGAAGATGGCAAATTCTCCACAGGTATTTTCTTCCTTGACTGCATTTTTCACAAACAAACCCGAGTTTACATATTTTTGCTCACATCTTTTTCATCGGTGAAGGAAAAAACAGACTTGATTTTCAATTTTGTCAAAGATGCCCAAGAGAAGGGAGATGCCTGAAGAAAGAAGAAGGGGCTGGAGAACAGTAGGAAGGGGTGAGAAAGCTGGGCCAAGGGGGATAAATTCAGGCACAGACAGATACAGATGGATGGAAGAAGCACAGCAAGAGAAACAGCTGGACAAAGGAGGCGAGAGCAATGGGACCACTGATAGCACCATGATTTGAGAAGAGCTCAGGAGGGTAGGGATCAGCTGAGCAAAGAACAGGTCCCCAGAGGAACTAATAGAATTTAGTAGGACACTAGAGACAATCAGTGCAGTAGAAAAAGACATTGA
Source organism: Melopsittacus undulatus (assembly GCF_012275295.1). Lineage (NCBI taxonomy): Eukaryota > Metazoa > Chordata > Aves > Psittaciformes > Psittaculidae > Melopsittacus > Melopsittacus undulatus. The sequence goes on along the minus strand of NC_047535.1, from coordinate 12,642,417 downwards.
TGAATGCGTCACAGGAGCAAGGGCAGGGCAGGCTGGGGCCTCAGGGAAAGAGGAGGACAAGGCTGGAAGAACTCTGCCTGCACTGCCCCATGTGAAGGGCAGATGCCTTCAGATGCTGTCCCTGTCTGTGCCTCTCTGGTGGGCCTGGGGAGGTGGATGTTTCAAGGGCAAAGTTGTTTGTGAGCAGTGACAGCAGCCCGTCAGTGGTGTGATGTGGGCTGGTGACTGGCTGGAGCAGCGGAGCCACTCGCCCCTCATCAGTGCCTAATGCCCATCACAGCTCTAGAGGGATGTATTAAGAGATGCATATCCCAAAAATCAATGCTGGAGTGTCTCACACTGGGCACTAACACAGCTGGATACATTTCATCTTAATTTTTCTATGTCTCAGTCAATTTTTAAAATGGATTCAATACCACTTCATTTCAGCAGTGCGCAAATATACATTCATTAGTGTTTATGAATGATTCAGGTTCCATGGTGCTGAATACCAAAACAGAAATAAATATGGATTTGAGATGAAGCATGCTAAATAAATCATGGAACTACCCCCAAATAAGGAAAGCATAATCAAATATTGAGTATTTTCTCAATAAAGCAGTATATGAAGTTTGCCCATTGCACAAGGCAGCAGGATCCTGTGGAGAAATAGCAGGGGAACACATATGGCAAGATTTTAAGATGTTTATACCCTCACCCTATAACAAGAGGCAATGGGGAGGTGTCAAGGTGAAGACAGCAAGCCTTGAAACTTCTGATCTTGCCCTATTTGCCTGTGCAGTCTTCACAGTGGGCCAGTGCATTTGTGTGCTGGAAGAGACCAAGAAGCTGCAAAGGCCAAAAAGGAAACAGATTTTGATGATAATTTCAGATATGAAACCATTTGTTCACTGAATACAGATTACCTGGGATCACCAGGGGGGACGGACTCAGAACATAGGTCTGCAAACAGTAAAAAATAACTGATCGGCTCCACTGCTATACTAAGCCCCACTCATATTCACCAAACTGATGGGAACTTCCAACACTACCAGTTGTATCCCTATAATAACTGCCCACAAGGAAAAATGCTTTTTTCTCATCAAGTAAAAAGAGCGATGGAGAGTTTATGCTTTTCTGGTTGTTTCTGCTTGTAATAATACCAATTCTGTAGTCTTGCTACAGAGTTATCCAATCCTTTCATTTCCAGATCAATGAATGCAGGCCTATCTTCATATCAAAGTCCCTTCTAATTTCCAAATCCTCAAAATAACCTTAATTACAATCCACTTCATAATAGCTTCCACATAAAGAACAAGCAAACAAGCTCAGACTCGGCAGTCTAAAAGAGAACAAATGAAAAGGATACAATAAAAGGCTATCAAATCATGTCTGGTGTCAGGGGGATAAGGACAGACTGCTTCAGCATCTTCCCATGCAAGCTAGGAAAAGGAATATCCAATAAAATTAACAGAGATCAGTTCAAACCAACAAAAAGAAGGTGCTGGTCCTACCAGTGTCAGGGGATGCTGCAAATACAAGATGTTTACATGGGAGGAAAAGGGGAAGGAGATGGATTAATAGGACAGAAATCTATTGGGAATAACTAAATCATGTAGAAGCTACATATAGATCAAAATCCCCAGCCTGCAAATGGTTTGAGAATGTGACATTACTCAAAGGAAGCAACAAATATTCTTGCCCTTTACTTGAATTCTCCTAGCCATCTGCTTCGGACACCGTTAGGAACAAGACACCAAACACACAGGCCTTCTGCTTGGCTTCACACAGCTACTGCTGTACTGCTGTGGTCCCATCACTCACAAAACCATGTGCATAACACCACTAACACTGACACACACCTTCCTTTGCACACTGCTGCTATTAAAATAAGAGGACTTGAAATGTGTGGCTATTCCCAGTCCTGACAGCAGACACTTGTTCAGCCTCCAGAGCCTAGGGACCAAAAGCCCCCCAGTTCCTGCCCATCCTCTGTGTTGCTCCAACTCACTCTCCCCATTCATGGTCCCATGTCAGCCACACTCCTCATTGAAGCAAACAGGAGGACACCTCAGGCATCAAAGCTGGTAGCAGCCACATCTTACAATAGGAGGTTTAACTAATATGTATGATACTAACTGAAGTGTCAGCTGGGTAAAATAAAGCCTACGGTGCCATTACCAGCAGGATTTTCCCAAGGGAGTGCACTAAGAGAGCTCTTCAAGTGCATTATGGAGAACACACTCCTAAAGCAGAATGTGACTGAAGGGAATAGAGGCTTTCGCATCTTGGACACTCTGCATTACATTTTAGTTGAGCTAAAGGTAGAATGGATTTGGGGTGTATCTTTCAACTTCTCTAGGACTGACTAGAAACAGCACACCACTATAACTGTGCCCTACGAAGCTAGGATGTTCTCATTTCCCTTACAAAAAAGGGATTGGATTCTAACAACTTAAATGCATACAGATACAAAATAAACTTCAGGCAATCTTTATAAAGTGCGTGATTAGTTGCACAAAAGCACATCTTCTCATTAATTTCCCAGCTTCCCAGAATGACCAAAGTTGGAAGCCGGGGGTGTGTTTCTTACCACATTGCAAGAATCAGTCTCAAATGGGCAAGTTCAGTGAATGCAGATAAGTCTTGTTGTGTGTTAGTGTAAAACTGTTCTACTTCATATGGACCATCCTCCTGCACTTTAAAGACATTTCTTTACCTTTTAAAACAATTATCAACAACTATAATCCAATCTGAAACTAAAGAAACCAGGTTTAAATCTTGCAAGAGAGCCAGCTTAACATCTGAAGTCACAATATTTTGCCCAACTACTCAAACAAGTGATTTAATGTTACTGTATAATTAATATGATGCAGAGTTTTACAACCAGTAATACAGAGAAAATGGTCAATGGAAACCACTTAAGAGGCTTCATAAAAGCCTTATTCCTTGTATTTCTATTCTACTTGCTTAGCATCCAGCTGAGTTTTATATAAGTTAACAGGTTAATTATTTAAATCCTCAGTTTTTGTAATTCTCCGAGTTGATGCCTATCTTATTCCAGTTATAATCAAAAGAAGTAGCAGGGAGATGAGCAGCTCTGAACATCACTCCTATAATGGTTAATCACACTAATGATAATTTAAGCAAATTAGTAGAGCAATAACTATGCAACATTCAGATGAAGTGTATGACTGGAAGGAAATTTACAGTCAGTGCCAAGGACAGATATACTGCAGCTCACAAACCCTCAGCAGCCTGATCTTGCATAACAAAACTCACTCCTTCTCCATCTCTCAAAGCCTCCCGTGGTTATCTTCCCTTCCTGTGCCATGCAAATTCCTGCCTAGCCGTCCAAAACAAAGCTTCAACTCGTTATTTAAAGCACAATGATTTGGGCTCTATGTTTTTTTCTGCACCAAAGAGAATACAACAGGATAGTGGTCCTGCACTGTATTTCTATTATCTTCTCACTAGGACCCCATCCTGAGATGTGGTTTATTCTGTGTGGTTTCTCATGACGTGCCTGAAAGGAAGCAAACAAGCAAAAGCTAACGGCTATAAATCAGAGCTATGTTACTGCTGACACTGTCAGTAAACAAAGTTATTAATTATACATGTGCTGGAAGAGCTGAAGAAAAATTATTTGCCCAAAGGGCATAGGAATGTCAAAATTATGTTTTAAAAATTGTCCCTAAAGCATCACATGGAGCTGGTAATGAAACATTTGAATTTACCAAAATGGATGCTTAACGGCACTGGCTCCACTCTCAGACTCTCTGGACTGCTAAACTCCTCTCCAAAGAGATCTTCATTACAAAGACTGACATATTCTAAATTGCACTTCTAGCCTCTTGGCTTCATCATTATGCATAAAGCCTGCCTTCAATGCTCTTTGAGTAGATTTTGCAACTTGCATGCCTACAGCCATTGCAGCCAATACATTTGTTATACTATATATAATATTATTATAAGACAAAACTTTAGTAAGCCTATGTTCTGTGTATTAACTTACCAGTGACAGTAAGGTTACAATAGGTTGTTCAAGGCCACCTACTTTGGGCCTTTCAAGTGTTGTGACTTAGGATGAACACAACAGAACCGTTATACTTCAAGTTGTATTTACAGAACAAAATACTTGACTGAAACTAAAACCATCTGACGCAAGTCAGAAGCACATAACCTATGGAATGCCACTTCTGGAGCACAAGGGTGCTCTGAATTACCACATAGCATAGTGATTTATGGCCTCCCTTGTAAGTGCTTTGGTCAACACTATGCAGAGACTGTACCTAAGCTCCTAAGAATGCAAGAAAAGAACGACCATGGAAGGAATCTTTGAGTCAGCCCTTGAAAACTCAAAAGATGAGCAGCCCGTCATGAATTGGGATTGTCTCCTGCCATTTCCTAGCCATTAACTACCCTGCTGGAAATCCAGTTTTCCTCTATCTAGCAGCTTGGATTCTGTTCACATTTTCTTGTAGGCCTCCTTTCAGTACATTCCTGAAGGTTAAGCCTCAATGTGTCACTGACAAGCATGTAAGGACTTCATCATGCAGATCACACCTGCCTGAAAGGCTTCCACCTCTACTACAAACCAGCATGTTTTATGTCAACTGACACTAAACAGAGAACTGTGTTTAGTCAAGTAATCAAGACTTCATGGTGGTTTTCTTTTACATTATTCTCCTCCTGAAGACAAGCTCATTTACAGCAGGGAATAAGTCACCACAGATAACAGCCCACCTCCTTACAACCCAATTGCTTCATCTTTGGAACTTTGGGATAAACTGTAGTCATTGGCAGGGAAGTTTTCATAATGAGACCTCTAGTAGCTGCAATAACCTAGTTCCCATTAGAGAAATAAATTATCTGCTGGTATGAGAGTCAGCTTAACTATCATAAAAATTTAACTTGAAAGAAACTAGTATGCTTTATGGGATGGTCTCTCTCGGGAGACTTGCTTAAGTAATGCACAGTGTTCTGCAGCGTTTCCAGCTCAACATTACCCTCAGATCTCAGCATGAAATTTGGCAACACAAAACCAATGCAAACATCTTTGTTGGAATGGAAGAAACACAACCTTCAACCCCATAAATCCAAGAATCAAACTTAAATTCAACCAATTAAACACAGAGGACTGACCCTGATGTACAGAGAAAATACTTGCAATTTAGGGTACAATTTCTATAAAAAGAGTTCTCACTTGGAGGAAGAGGCATTTTAATGAGCTGCTCAGTTCACACATTCAGATTTCTTGGAAGTCTTTGGCACATGCAACTTAAAAATTACTACTGAACCTTTCCACTTTTATTTTGTAATTGAAATTCTGACATCTCTTTGATAGGGAATAAAACCAATAATAAATAACCCTATAGTTTATCTCTGGTTTCTGATGATATCTACTACATACTTCAATCCTTAATAAGGATTCAAGAGCACTTGGAAAATGAAGCTGTTGGGCTACCTTAATGGATTACCTTTCCTACATTGCTGCCTGAAAACCACACATCATTTATACTATCAGCTCAGTTGTGCAGAGGATGAAATTTCCACCCAGTAATCATCATTCCTCCCGCCTTGCTCACAAGGAACCTAACAGCACACTTCATACCAGGTACCATGTACAGTCATGTATGATGTTACAAAGTTCATGGAAAAAGAGCTTTTTGTTCCAATCTATCAGAAAACACATCATAGAATCAATTTCAGAATCATAGAATTGTTTAGGTTGGAAAAAAATCTTTAAGATCATCAAGTCCAACCATTACTCCAGAATCACCAAGTCCACCACTTAATTCCACCACTGAGAGACTCATCTATGTGCAACCTCCCATCCTGAGGAACAGATCCTCCCCCAGGTCAAAGCAACCCTCATTTTCCTCATGCAAGCAAATGGAGATGCTCACTGACTTATTCCTGCCTAAAACAGGCAGGCAAATGCCTTTTCTATTTTATTATTTTAATTTAAATTGCCTTAAATTCATTTACATTCCCATGGGAATGGGAAGTGGTATTTACTCTTCACTCAATGCACACTGCTGGCATAAAGCTCACCAAAAATACACAACGAGCAAATGCCCAACTAATACTCTGTGATTATGATTTTTAAGCATTGGTTTGGCCCTATATTCTAATGTAAAATGGACACTGATGGGCACTGAATAAATTGAGACTGTATAAATATACTGATAACCACGTTCTGCCTGGTGCTTGTTTTGGAAAGGAAGCCACAAAACCTGCTCTGATAACGAATGCTCCTCCAGAAACAAGATGAACCTCAGTAAACAGAGCTGGCAGCCTTCACACTGTGTCTTCCCAAACTTAAAACAGTCATTTCCACAGCATGATTTCTGATGGGCATTTCAGTGAGTGGAAGACTGGTGCAGAACAGACTGCCCTGTCCTGCAGCACGTGTCTCTAATCTGCAGTGTTAAGATACTTCAAATCATCACATAACCAACTTCAGAATCAAGGTAGTAAATCCTGTGCCAAGTAAATCCTGATTCAAAAACACATTTTTTAAGTTGCAGACTAGACAAATAGCTCTAAATATGAAACTCAAGCAAGAAAAAGCATTTTCTGTAACTGACTGTCTAGGCCAAAGGTATTGATAACAACATTAGCTTATTCTATTTTAAAAGCCATTCTGTGGAAATTTCTTTCCATAAAGCAGCAGCTGGTTCTAACCCCTGTTAAGATGATCCTTCAGTTATTAGAAATTCTAGCCGAAAGAGAAGCCAGCTTTTACAATTCCCATAGTTCAATATCAGTTTCTACATTGTAGATATTTAAGACACTGCTGCTTAATTTAGTAACATTTTCATTATCCCCAAGGATTACTCAAGAACATTTACAAGGAAAACCATTTGTGTGAATTGCATGGGTTACTGATCACTTGGGTTTGTCTCTCTTATTGGTATTTTTAAATATATATGTCTATAAGTATAATACATATATATTATATGTTAAGATATTATATATCCATTATATATTTTTATATATATATATATACTTATATATAAAATAGATATTTGTATAAATCACAAAGCTTGGTTTAAATTCAAGACCTATCTCATCCTCCTTGCATGTGCAGTTCTGGACATATTACCTCCCACCCCCATGCAATCCAGTTACAATTACACAGCCGAAAAGATCTCATCTTTGTCCTCACTAACACCTCACCATTTGGGGCTGTTCTGCAACTGGTTTTCTGGTGCCAGAACAGCCCACTTGAAAACTATGCAGTGTCTACATTACATAAAGACAATTTTCCCTAATACAATCAATCAATCAATCAATCGCTAGTTTCTAATCACTAATCAAACTGTCTAGTGAATGATGGCTGTTTCATGTTAAGAACCTCATGATAAGGATACTGGAGAGGGACTCTTCATCAGGGACTGTAGCAACAGGACAAGGGTTGATGGGTTTAAACTTAAACAGGGGAAATTAACATTACATGTAAGGGAGAAGTTCTTTACTGTGAGGGTGGTGAGGCACTGGCACAGGCTGTCCAAAGAAGTGGTAAATGCCCCATCCCTGGCCGTGTTCAAGGCCAGGTTGGACACAGGGGCTTGGAGCAAGCTGCTCCAGTGGAAGGTGTCCCTGCCTGTGGCAGGGGTTGGGACTGGATGAGCTTTAAGATCCCTTCCAACCCAAACCAGTCTGGGATCCTATGATAAATGTGTGTCAGGTACTCAGAAAAGATACTCTTTTAAGAGCAAAAGCCTACCTTGCAATACTATTATCTACCAACTACTGTGACTCCATCTGCACTGGGTTGCTACAGGCAGCTTTTCCCTGTCCACACCCAGGGAGCTGCCACATCCATGGATCATCCCTGCTGGTTATCAGGAAGTCACCACTGCTGGGAAGAGCACGTGCTGTAAGCTGGTGTTTCTGAATGCATCAGGAGCAGGACACTCCCAGTCACGATGTGATCAAAGAGTGGGAATGATTTCAGGTTGACAAGTGTGGCCTTTCCCATCCTGTGCCAAAGCTTCAGAGAGATGCTTACACCCATTTCCAGTTCCTCATCCTGGTCTGCAGTGGGTGGAGAGTTGCACATACCTCTTATACCCCTGCAGCAGAGTTCAAACCAAACCCCATCTGTTACTGTAATGAGTACCTAGTCTGAAGCCTCCACACCACCTCATCAACCCATGGGTGGGTCACACCAGAGGGGCTGCACCTCTACAAGACACACACGTAACCCTTGTCTTCAGTACCTGGGTTCAATAATCATCCTGTACTTGCCCTGGCCACAGGAGTTAGACACTGCTCACATCACAGCACAAAGCAGGCAGCAGCAGCCTCTGCTCACCCTGGCCCCAGGAAAGGTCAGAAAACCCTCCCAGCCCTGAGCTTCACAGAGCATCTGCCCCCTTTAAACACCGAAACCCAGAAGCAAGCAGCAAGGCAGAGGTCACTGCCTGCCGAGGCTCCCCGTGCTCTCCTTACAACATTCCATTTCCATTGCTTTGTAACACCACTACTGAATTTTAAACACTCGCACTGCTCCAAAGGAATCCTCCTTCCAAACTGTGCCAAAGCTCATTCATCACTCTCAGAGCTGCAACTGAAGATGATCATTTTTGTGCCTCTGTTCAGAGTTGTGGCGAACAATTCAACAAGCTTTAATGTCCTCTGCTCCCGAAACATGGCAAGAGCTGGACAAGGGCTTCTCCTGGTGTTGGGTAAGAATGAGACAGACCAAAAGAATTTACAACAGTTCATCAGCTCCAGAGGAAGATTCAGAAAGTGGGCAGAGGCAACTGGAGGTTCTCTGCACCCATGTTCTGGGTACAATAGTGGGCATGAGAAATGAGCCCACAGTATCTTTACACACAGCAAAACCTCAATGTTTTGCTTAATGCAAAGGACCATTTCTTGGTGTGGACATTCACACCTGGTATTCAGAATTAGGCATCTCATGCACGTGGTCACTCTTGGTCTCCAGGTAAAGCCTGGGTAACTTGTATAGTCTTAAATTAACCAAACATCTCCTTCCTGCCCATTCCATGTATGGTTCTCAATATTTGTTTATAACCTTTTCACTAGTAACAGGCCTCAGAGGGTGAAAACAAGGACAAGCAGCCTGGGAGGAATACAGAGGGACACTCAGAGCAGGCAGGGATCAGGTTAGGAAAGCACCTCCAGCAGGAAACAGGAGATCTGGGCACCTGGGACATGGAGAAGACCAAGGTACTCAACAACACTTTTGCCTCCATCTTCACCAACAAGAGCTCCAGCCACACTGCCCAAGCTGAAGAAGGCAAAGGTAGAGAATAGAAAGTTCTGGGGAGACCTGAGAGCACCTCCAGTACCTAAAGGGGCTGCAGGAAACCTGGAGAGGGGCTTGGGACAAGGGCCTGGAGGGACAGGCCAAGGGGAATGGCTCGAACCTGCCAGAACAGGGGAGACTGAGATGAGCTCTTAGGCAGAAGCTCTTCCCTGTGAGAATGCTGAGGCGCTGGCACAGGGTGCCCAGAGAAGCTGTGGCTGCCCCATCCCTGGCAGTGTTCAAGGCCAGGTTGGACACAGGGGCTTGGAGCAAGCTGCTCCAGTGGATGGGGTCCCTGCCTGTGGCAGGGGTTGGAGCTGGATGAGCTTTAAGGTCCCTTCAACCCAAAGCATTCTGGGACTGTATGATTCTAACACCACTGGTGCTGAACATGAATGCAAGAAGCAAAAAATTCTTGCAAAGTATCTATATTTATATTTAGTTGAATCCATAACTGAATCCACAAGTCAACTATACAATTCCCCAAACATTAAACTATACTTAAGAGCAGCAGCAAGGACTACTAGAAAGTCTTCTGAGATAATAGAGTGAAGCACAATGGTACTGACCCAAATCACACCTTCACCTTCCCCTCCTCAGATTTCTCTGACCTACTGCACATTTTTTATATTACTACAGAACAAAGACAACTAATGGAAGTCCCATCACAATTTCAAGGAAGAGAAATGACCTGTATGAAACTGAGGGGTTCTTTTTGCCATCACCAGCTTCCTCAACCAGAATAGTTCTGAGATAACCAGAAAAGACAATACTTTGTTCTGAAGTCCATGCCTTTGACAGCATCAGGTTTAGTGCAGTTATCTGCTGAATGTGTAATTGAAGTGCAGCCTGTTATCGAGATACAGCACTGAGCTTAATTAGAAACAGAAATCGATGAAGATAATCTAGAAGCTATGAGAAAGGTTTTAGCAATTTTCAGTCTTGGGTCAAATTTCTTCCCTAGAATTGTTTCCCATAATACTGAAAGCTTAATGCAAAAGAGTTACCCAGATGTATTATTCCCTTGCTACAGGATTTAATCCAGGGTTTGATGTGCTTTCCAAACATCTACAATTTCTTGCGAAGGATGGCATTACCTTTAACAAAGCACCCACCTCATCTAAGAATAAATGTGCTACTGGAAGACAAGTCTAAGATCCTTTACATTAAGGCTCTTCCCTCAGCAACTGTTTTGGTTTGATTTTAAGCCAGTCTTAATTTTAGCTCAGGTGGGTTAGGAAATAAAACTGAATAAAACTGCAAGATGAAGAAACTAAATGACTGAATAGCTTGAATGCTCCCTCTTAGCAACCTCAGTGGTCAAGTAAGGTTCTTTCTTCTTTACTTACACTTTCCTGGAACATTTTCTTCTTATTTTAATGATAAGAGGGGAGATGTTTGACCAAAGAATTCTTTCTCAATAACAATGTAAACAGGAGATAAGTTTTCAAGCTGTTTTACAAGCCTCATCAACAGCTTTAGTCTACATGAACAACAGTAAATCAAAATAGAATGCGTATATTGATAGATATATAATCACAAATAGTTTTTAAGCCAATATCTTCAAATACAAAAGCTTAAAAATCATAATCTGCCATCAATAACCAAAGTGTTTCCTGGACTAGAAACACACATTACACCATTGACAAAGAGAAGCAGAACACCCATAAAGATTCCAGATTGCTTCTCTCTGAGCATGACCTATGCAGGCTTTTGAGTGTGCCGAACCTTGCTCCAAGTGCTTAAGACTACAAGTTTCACCATTCTGGATGGTTTTGCGTGTGCCACACGTTGGGTGTGCTACACTGATTCCCAGAATCGTGGAATCCCAGGTTGGAAGGGACATCACAGACCATCTGGTCCAACCTTTCTAGGCTGTTTCAGCTGGTCTAGTGTAGGCTCACAACCAACTAGAGTTCTGCCTCGACATAACATCATCTTTCCCAATTAGAGTTGTGTCAATGACTATCAATTTAAAGCCTATTGGCAGACAAAATGCAGACTTCATCTCACTTTTATTATCAAAACTATTCCCCAGCCCTTGCACAGGAAGCACAAGTGTTTTCTTACACTGCAGGACCAACACTGCAATATATGTATTATTTGATGGAGTAAGGACTTGCCATTAGTACAATTTCAGCTATACTGAAAATATTTCCAGGGTTTCCTTTCAAAGCACAGAATTGGCGATTCTATCAAAACACTTATTCTGCATTTGGTTTTTGCATACAGCTTGCCCTGGCAGCACAAATGAGGTAGCAGCGATCAGCCTGTTGCTGTGTGCAACCTCCAATTTATCACTAGAGACCCGTAAATAAAACTTTCCTATCTTTAATTTTAGTACATTAACACAGCAAGGCACTTAATGCCTAGTGTTTAAGATACACTATCAGACATTGAATGCTGTCTTACATTACTCAAGAGCCAACTTTCTGCTATTCCAAACAATCACTGCAAGGTAATAACAACAGAAGAGCAGCAATTCTGTGTCTTCTCACAGTAATGCAGTGATTCATTTCTTTTCAAGCCTTCAGACCTGCCATTTCAATTTCACAAGGAAAATGGAATTTTGGGGGGGTTATTATTTTCTGGTTCATTATTAACTGCAGTAAATATTTCAACAGAAAGAGAAAACTCCCTCTAAACTCATTATCTGCAGCACAAGTACCAAGGCAGGCGACAGGAAGCTCACGCAGTGACCTAACTCGAGCCACAGCCTTCATAGAATCCCCAGGGGTGCCGGGCACAGCAATAAATCTGAAACATTTCCCAGATGAAGAATGAACTTCTAACCTTCCCAGCATTTAACTGCCTCTATGGCTCTTCCAGGCCACAGGTTTGGGACTGAACAGAAGCCAGCTGATTGCATTTTAAATACATTTACTTCTTGTTTCCCCACCTTTTCTTTCATCACTTTCCACCTTATCTAACGGAAATACTACAGATTCTTTCATTGCTGAAGAGAGCAAAACAACTTTGTCTAGTGATCTTGATTCATTACACGTGATGTAAATAAATCTGGTCCCAGCACCACCCCTCCTGTTGACAGCAAGGGGAAGAACTCTGTCAACACAGATAAAACAAACTTGACTTTGTACCAAAGGTTTTCAGACAGCAAATTATTGCCTCCCTTTGTGGGAAGTAAGATGCCTTGGTGAAGGTACCTTCATGCTCAGCATGAGACCATGACATGGTTTTTGCTCCCAAGAGTAAATCCAGGAGAACTGATAGGTACGATGCTGTACACACGTTTATCCCCTTGATTTTTGTCCCTAAAGACTATCTCCAACATGAATGGGGTTCAGAAACACTCAATTTCAGCCCCTAAAGTCTCAGCTTTGAGGAAACAAATTTGTGTAATATCCTTCCGGACCCTTAAGTACCTTTCTAGTCAAGTAATCCTTCCTAATAAAGTCACGTTTCCAGATTCAGCCCTTCAGGGATTTATGCAGGAAAATTCAATCATTTTCTAAACCCAAACATTAAGGCAACATAAATACTTCTAAATGACACAGGGTAACCTGTTCAACAAGGGGTACATTGTGCAAACACACAAGCAGCACATCACGATGTAGGTAGTTCTTGCCAGCTAAGGACAGCACACAACCCAGGTATGTCACACATCATGGTACCCTACCATGAAAGATGAAAATCAGCCAGTTCATTCCTACTGCCAGGAAAGTGCAAAGATGCAAGTAATCGTTCCCACACAGCGGCTGCTTGGCAGCTTCCTGCCACTGGTACCACATCACAGACAGAGCCTGTTAGCTTCCAGGGATTTAGATCCTTGTCAAAGGATACAGGAAAGTGGTCTTGGAGCAAAGTGACATCTAACAAGCATTCTTTGTATTCAATGCCCAATTTAAGCTTACAGCTTCTAACAGTTAAGAGGCATCAACAGGAACACTGCTTCACTCTCAACTGTCCTAATACTGTCAAACAATGACATCTTACCCATGCTGAACTAGAGATTTACCCATCTTACTGAACTGGCATTGTGAAATGGTAATAAAAGGGAAAAAAAGAGACTGACTGTCTCAGTACAACCTCTAGCATGGTACTGAAATCCCCACACACACTCAGGTACTTGGAGAGAGGCAGAAAAATACATGAGACAAGGGAATTAAATACCCCCCAAATGGCTTTCTCATATGAACTTCTTCCAGACTAATTTCTAAGAATGACAGAAAAAGCTTAAATTAAGCAAAATCATGCAGTTATTAGGTGGGAAGAGATGGCAATTTTTCTAGCCCAGAAGAAAATGATACAGTGATCACAGAATAGTTATTCAAACTATTCAACCCTTCACCAAATTACAGTAATGCAGAAATACAATTACTCTCTCCAGCAACCTCCCAAAGGAAAGGCAGAATTAAGATTAGAACTAAGAAGTAAAATCAGAACCGCAACTTTCCAAAATGTATTCTCTGTCATCTTTAATCTATTTTAATACTCAAGCATTAGAAAAAATCTTTTGGGGTTTTTGTGCCAGGCGTATAAGAAAACTTCATCATAAAAGACCTGGCAGAACCTATTCGGTATCTCTACAATTGAATAAAGAAATCATTTCCATTAGTTTAGATAAGGAACAAAAGAGTTTTCCCAAGCTCACTTTCATCCCCCGAGTGACCTGACTGTGCATCCTTCATTAAGGTTATAACTCAGTCTTATCTATCTCTTGCTTAGCTTAATTACATCATATCATTAATATTATTAATTTCTGCCACTGCCCATAAAACTCACGGCCTCATGCCAATTCTGCAAAATAGGTCAGAACTGAATTAAACACAGCACACTGAGTTGCATCAAACCACCATCAAGTGCTCCACTGCATCAAACATATAAGTATTTCAAAGGACAGAGCACCATCTTCAGTCTTTTGGCTCAAGAAACAAGGGAATTAAAATGTGGAGGGCTTTTTTTCCTGCATGATTGGAATTTCTTGGCTTACAAAACACTGAGTTAAAGTAGGGCTCTGTTGCATCTGAGCAGCCTCACAGAAACTACAGGCTTCAGGTGTTCTTCCCCAGCTTTTAAAGAAGGGCAGAATTGGCCAAAATGCTCGACTTCTGTACCAGTAACGCACAGAAAGCAAGAGGCATGCTTAGAGAGCTAGTGCCCAGACCAGGGGGAATAAAACACAAGGTGCAGCTCAACGTACATGTAACAAAAGGAGAGTATTCCCCTCCATGTGTTTGTTAATAAGGTGTAGAATTGCTGTTCAGTTTTACATAGGTGTGGTTAAACAGAGCTGTCACACAGCAGAAATGCTGTGAATATCAGTATAAACCTCCCTCCATATGCCACTTCCTGAAGAGGAACACTTCAGCTTGTCAATACTGAGCAACTCTTGTTATCTCTTCTTAATTTCTGTAACTTCTCTGCCTCTTATGCACAGAAGCATACCTGGAACTTCTGAAACATGGCTAAGAGACATAAAATGTATCATCTTAAATATATATCTATTTAGTACTAACTCAACAGTATATTTAAGGACTATGAAAAACTCTTCATATATGTCCTTGACAAGGAAGACCTAAGTCATAGCACTACAGGTCAGTTTTCAGATAGGTCAGAGTGGGGCTGATCACTTCTCCTTTAGATGGCACTGACCACATTTAATAGTAAATGAACATATGCAGCAGCTTTTAACCATGCACCAGATGCATTATATAAGCAAACTCCCATTTAAATCCTTGTGAAATTATGAAGAGTTTGAATGATAAATCAGAATACCACATAACACTACTAAAAGAAGCTGAAGGATGTGTTTTATTTTGTATTCAATGGGGCACAACCCCCACAACACAGGGTCTTTCACTGAGCACACAACAAAACTCTTGCAAAAGGTCACCTGGAGATGTGTTCCCTCTGAAAATCAAGTATTGGACCTACCTTGAACTGTAAGTTCTGCTTGAGCCTCAATGGTGTCATTTCCATTGTCCGCTATGCAGGTGTAGATCCCAGCATCCTGTTCCGTAATCTCGCTGATCTCCAGGCTGCCCCCCGCAAGCAGGAGAAATCTTCCAGAGCTGTGTAAAACACGACATGGGTGAGCTGACAGACACAATGACTTCAACAGTGTCACCAGAGAAGCACACGCAAGTCCAAAATGTCTACGCAAGCTGAAGAAGTGTTTGCACACAATATCTGTAGGTGCCATTTACACGGAGCCATGTTAGGGTGAGGGATTTTTAGCTAGAGAATCAAATTCCACACCCTGGCTTCACATCTAAAATGAAGTTCTACTCCAATTCCACACGAGTAGTTCATCTTTTGGCACTTGCAGCTTCAGTTGCTCTTAATTAAATGTGATCCAAGGTGTTTAGAAAACAGCAAGTAGAACTTAAGGAAAATGAAATAACACAACCACATCATTAAGAAAACCCAGCATTCTGCAGATACAGCTGGAGGAACATGTTGCATGAAAGGCTGTAGCATGACAGACTTATACCTGTACAACATCAGGAAAGAAGCGCACATGGTGTAACACATAGTAATTGCATTTTGGTAGAAAGATAGCTACTAAGCTGCAATATTTCAGAGCAAGATACAGGTTAAAAACATTTTCAAGATACAAATTCATCAAGATGACAACATTTCTGTATAGATTTCCCCCCTCATAAAGACAAGGGGAAGCATTTATAACTCAGTCCTTAGAAACTACCTACTTTTAATGCTTAACATAGTAGACATATGTGGCATCTTATACAAAACATAGTACCCACAGCCAACAGCAACATTCATCTCCTACTGCAAACATCATTCCCCTTTACATGATACAGAAGTTTCCAAGATCCTTTATCGCTCCAAGTAGCCAAAAACAAAGAAAGAAACAAAGGAATCAACCCAATTGCATTCTCCATTTGAAATTTTACTACAATTCTGCTAGTAGAACCAATGCTTTCACCTGCTTTGAAAGGTGAATTGTTAGGACACAAAGACTTCTGACTCACCTAATTACCACATCAGTATTGATTTTTGATACTACTACAATTGTTGATCAATTTTCTGATTCAATACATTAAAAGCAAACAAAATGTTTATTGGAATTAAATGAAGGAAAGTCTTAAAAGCATCCAGAAAGATGTCCTACCCAGGTACGCCATAAGGAAAGTCATCCTGTTTTCATGATCTAGTAATAGGAGAACTACAAAGACTTGATTTTGTAGTAGTGTAGTGAATTTGAGCTTTAAAAGGAAGAATGCCTGAAGAAAAAGTAGAGCAGCATGTGGACAGCACTGCAAACGGGTGCTAGCCAAGAGGAAAACAGCAAGAAGTTTGTCATTAAAATCTGTTTTGGAACTGCTGGACAGTGCTTCAAGGACTACACATACAAATTTTATATATATTTTATGGTCAGAACAGCCCCCCCCCAAAAAAAATAGCAGGAGCCTTCTATCATGAATTAGATGAAAAACTAATATGTAAAAAAAATAGGAGCTTTTGTGATAATAAATAGTGAACAAGCAAGAAAAACTGATACAAAGGAGATGCGAACAGGAGCTGCCAAAAGTACTTCACCTTTTTCCCCATCTTCTTCCCATTTCTTGTATTCAAAAACTGTAGTGGTAGTACAAAGGGTGATGGGTTTTGTCGTGGTTTAAGCCACACAGCTCATTCACTCACTCCCCCCCTTGCTCCCCCTACTCCCAGAGAGCTGGGGAGGAGAATCCAAAGAATGTAGCTCCCACAGGTTGAAATAAGAACAGTTTAATAACTAAGGTATACACAAATCACTACTGCTACAACCAATAATAATAATAATGACAAAGAAAATAACAAGCGAAGAGAATACAACACCTCATCAGCCACTGACCCATAACTCACCCCACCCTGCCCAACCGAGCACCTACTGATACCTCCTCCAACCCCCAGAGCACCAGCCCTTCCGGGTAACTCTCACTTACATCCTGGGTATGACGTGCTGTGGTATGGAATACCTCTTTGGCTAGTTTGGGTCAGGTGTCCTGTCTCTGCTTCCTCCCGACCTACCCTCCTCCCTGGCAAAGCATGAGGCTTAGAAAGTCCCTGGACAAACCAAACATTTGAGCAGTTACTAAAAACATTGCTGCTATCAGCACCATTCCCAGCCCAAAAGTCAAAACACAGCGCTGCACCAGCTACCAAGAAGGAGAAAAATGACTGCTACTGCTGAACCCAGGACAGTTTAAACTTAAACAGGGTAAGTTCAGGTTGGATACAAGAAAGCTCTTTACTGTGACGTTGGTGAGACCCTGTCACAGGATGCCCAGAGAAGCTGTGGCTGCCCCATCCCTGGCAGTGTTCAAGGCCAGGTTGGACAGAGTCTTGAGTGACATGGTCTAGGGTAAGGTGTCCCTGCCAGTGGTAGGAGATTGGAACTGGATGAGCTTTAAGGTCCTTTCCAACCCAAACCATTCTATGATTCTATTTACCTGTATCCTGCCTAGGTAAAATCATTAGTTTTAAACCACACAAGTTTACTAAAGTTAGCATAAAGAAACTGAACCTAGACATCATGGATTACACCACCTCGAGGCAAATTTGACCATCTAAGAAAGTTCTAAGATCATCTAAAAAGATATAAGAAAATTACGCCCTTCCTCATACTTGAACCTCTGGATTTCTACCATTTCCTGGATATTCCATCATGACCCATCTCCAAGCAACTTATGATGCTCATCTTCCCATCGCCAGCCTCTGGAAAAGTGAAGCATCATCTGCATAGGGAGGCAGCAGACTACTGAGGCAGACTATTTATTAACCAGCAATTAAGATGTTACTAAGACTATTAATAATTGTTAGACATTGTCATGTTAGGCCACCAAAGTCAGTCATATAAGACCTCAGAAACTATGGGTAACACAGTAGCATTTACATGGATTTGCCTTTTTGCCAAGAAGCAAGGTTTTATAGTTTCCAGGCATCTTGATTGTATGCCATGCATTTCCCTATTTTCCTCAAGAAAACCTAAAGCTGAGCCCAGATTTTACCCATATGTGATGCAACACAAGTTCACCACTGTTAAAAACATGGAAGAAGGAAATTAACTTGGGAGACTCCTTGGTGATTCCTTCTGTATGCATAAAGCTGTGAGCTTAAAGCAAAAGTGCTTTTGTAATAAAGTAAAAACATCTTAATTTTGTAAGGACAATGAAGCATTTCCACAGAAGAGTGAAGCAATCAGATTTCAGACACTGGAGACAAAGAATCAGCTTAATGTAAAAATGATAACATAATTTAAAGTGTCATTAAAAACAACAAAGACTGATCATTCAAATGTCAGGGAACAGGAAAATCAAATTCAAATCTTTTATATGCATTCCATACAGCCCTCAGTTACACAGTCATATACAATTACTGGAGCTACTTTGGATATTCACTCACATGGGTTTTTTTGCGTTTCATTATCACCAAACATAGTGAGTCTTTATTAATTTACTGTATTCAAATAGCCAGCTATACCCTGAGGTTTTGACTCCCCCCTTTTACATTACTATTCCCCAAACATCTTATAATCTATTTGCAGTGTTGGTAAAGTACAGCAGATAAAATTAGACAGCAAATTACATTATTTTGTGGAATCTACTACCAGAAAAATCTCCATAATTACTCTATGTTTAACCTTTACTGAACTGAGCAAGTATAATTCACTTAATACAAATCACTCTGAGTGCCTGGCAAACAATAATCTGCAATCATTAAAACCATCACATATTTGTATGAAGTATTAATGAAAAACCCCTGCATCAAGAGTACCTATGTGATCATACATTTAAAGACTTCATCTGAATGCAAACAGCAAGAGCATAAAATGAATGGCACACATGCAACCACAGCTTTGGGATCTCCTCACTTCAGAACATGATTAACCAGACAAAGATGTTAGTTTTCTGAAGGCATTTTTCAGTGTAAGATTTCACTGCACTGGACAGCTCAAAACCACCAAAGAGTTCCCTGTACTTGAACAGCCTTATTAGAACAGGATGCTGCTGTTCAGAGACCTTTCAACTGATAATTTTCAGATTCACCACCACATTTACTGCAGCTTTTTCAAGAGTTTGTGCATTCATTTGTAATTTCTTCAGTATCAATGTCCAAATATAAATCAAGATACACAATATATTTTCTTTGGGCACATGCACTGATCCACACACTGCAGAGGTTACAAAGCAGACCTTCACCTTCCAAACGTGTGAAACTCTGTGCCTGTCTTGCATGCTCTGAAACCCTATCTTGGCATCAGTTGCCAAAAAACTATTCAATTTGGATATTGTATTTCCTTTATAATACCAGGTAATACTGACAACAAAGTAGATCTTACTTTAGAAGGTTTTCTGTAAAGGACATGAGTTTTATTCAATCAGCTTTATACTTAATTTTTTACGTTCCTGGCAGAGAAATTACTCACTGAGTTTATGGAAGAAGTCCAGCTGAACAAGCAGAATGCACATTTGTGTTGCTGACTCACACATATGACAGGGCAGGTGTCCACTAGTAGTGCTCTCCAAGAACTACGTGCAATATACCCTATATCTCAAGATTATACCCACATGAATCCATCAAGTCTGGAGGCTGGTTTCATATTTTGAAGCTCTAGTTTGGAGCTATGAGCATCAGCAACATAAATCTCAACGTGAAGCAGGGTTTAGCCTTTTCCTTGCTTTTCAATATAGTTTTGAGGAGATGATCACATTATCGAACTGCTGCTCGATAGACCAGCAAGCCAATTCAATGAAAAGATTCCATCACAAGCCCAGTGCTTTGCCCAGTCACAGGTTATGGGGTCCAGTTTTCACCTTGGTGATTTTCTTTTACCTCTGAAATTGTGAACACTGTAAGAAAGGCCTCAGAGGAGCAGACCACAAAGCCAGACAGCAATGCCTATAGAACAGCGCACAGGCAGTGCAAACATACACAGACCCTTCCTCCAAATAGCATCTTACTCTTCAGCTCCTGAGGACCAAGACTTCCAAGACCTGGGTGGAAGCTGGGTATTTTGTCGTCATTGTTGGAGCTCTTGATGAGGACCCAGAAAGCCATCAGTCTATGACTTCTATTGCTTTAAAACGTTTCAGTTAACAAGTTCTGAAAGGCTTCAAGGAAGCCTTTCAGACTTACTAACAGTTTTACTACAATGGCAACTGTCAGCATTGCACTGAACTTCACCGGTTTCTCACCCTACACTCCAAGCTTCCTTCTTTTTCACTCTAATTTGGAAACTATTTTATCACAGCAAGCTCATTTCACAATATATTGCCTTACAGGCTGGTTCTCTGAAGAAGTGCCAAGACTGCCATCATTAAAGCTGACTCGTATTTATCCAGTCACAAATCTTATTGCCACCTTCAACACATACTTCATTGAAATTAAACACCTCCCCTTTTTTCAAGTCTCCTAACAAATACTTAATTTCAAAGCCCCCATCACTCATTCAAAATCATTTATTTTCCTATAAACACAGGGTCCTATCCATATTCTGCTTGAAAGGAAAACATTCAATTTTGTATTAGATTAACCACCACCACTTAAAAGGGAGTAAAAATCAGGCACAGCCCTGACCATGCTATCTGAGTTCTGCTTCCTAACCCCATCCACACACAGAGGCATGCATCTATATATATGTATATACATGTGTGTATACCCACATATATGTATGGGAATGTCTGTAGTCTGTGTGTGTGTGTATAGACAAAACCCACGATTTTAGAGCTTTTCCCAGACAGAAGATACATTAAAACCTGTCTGGATGAAAAAGAACAGTTTTCTCTTGGGCTAAAGAAAAGCCATGCTAGTAGGTAAAGCCATTTATATCAAAAGGGGATTTTAATACAAATTAAATGTGATTTAATTTGTAATTAAATTAACAGACCATGCATAACAAGCTACAGCAGCTATTTTGCAACAGTCTACCTGGAGGCTTTACTCCAACAAAGAATCTTAATTTTCAGTTCCAGAGATTTTCCAGTTATTCTAGTCAAAAGAATAATACAACAGCTGCTGAGGTAAATGAAGTTGAAGAAGTTTCTGCTGTCTGCTGTTTGAATCCTTCTCTGTTAAGCCACAGCAACAAGTAGCAAACCTCAGAGTTTTGGTACAGTTGGACCTCTGTAACAAACTTCACTCACTCATCTTTAGCCAAGCCAGAAAGGTTCTATAAGTAACAACAAGTCAAAGGAAATACAGTTTCTATTGTTCATACCCCTTATTTTCCTTTTTGGCTGTATCTTTGTGCAGAAAAAAACCCAAACATTTATTTCAAATGGAAGAGGAATATTTGTCTTTTCAACTTAATTCTCCTTATGGAATACACATCCAAAGGATGTGACAACCGGCAGATTCCAAGAGCATCCAGGCACCTGCAGCTTTCTATCTGGGAAAAAGCTTTCTTTGGTCTTGGTAGAAGACATGCACAGCTCACTTGTTGTAGGAGTACAGAAGCTGTTAGTAACATGATTTGGGAAAAATCAGCAGCCTCATGGCTCCTGCTCCTGCCTTACCCACACAGCATTCATGGGATGATGATGGGATGATGCTCAAGCAAAAGCAGCACCAAGCCAAGAGCTGATGTCAGTGCAGAGGAAGTGCTCTGCTGAGTACCCACAGCCACAACCTGACACACAGGCAACAGTAATCAATCAACCAGAATCCGTCCTTGTAACAGAGACATCACACCATAAACTAACACTAAATATCCTGGAGAACACGGTCATACGTGGTTCGAATTGTGCACACAGAAAGAACAAATGTGTTGAATGTTAAGCCTCAGCTCTCCAAGAAAATTTCTCACTCTGAATTTTGAACAGAAAAAATAGTATCTGTGAAGCCCTCACAAGTTATCATGACAACCTGCATAGAAAAGTTGTGAGGGAATTAACAGCACTGTATTCAGAGCAGGATTTCAATATCTGGGCACTAGATCAAAACCAAGAAGAAAATAGCTCTTCAGTAAGCAAGTTGAACTGCCCTTGTGCACCAAATGTGACAGAACCTAAGGAAGGATGGGGTGGGGGTGGGCAGCAAAAATTTATGAAGATGTGACATGACATCATTTTACAGACAGCAGAAACAAATTAAGATCTTACCAGGAACATTTATTCTGACATTTCATCACATTTGATTGTGCAACTCTAATGAGCCTGTTCCATCCTCTGTACGTGAGTGATTTCTTATATACACAAAAGTAGGAAGAACCTAAATCATGTGCCATCAAGTCTGACACCAACACAATTCCTCCATGCCATTGGAACTGTTAGTCATTACCCACAGAATCCTGCATTCTCCAGATAAAGACAGCTCAAATTAGGAGCTCTTGGGTTTTGTTAATTTAAGAGTTGGCCAGAGATCTATTAGTACCACTAGTACCGTAGACACTTGCACATACTTTAGCTGCTTTCTGTGTCAGCCATGCCACAGCATAACTTTACCTCTTGTTGCTTCACGATTCACTTGTTTCCACATTAATCTCACTGCTGACTTTGAGAAACAATGAGAACATTCAAGTACCTGGAATTTCCATGTTCTAGTACGTTCTTAAGATGGACAAAAATTTTCCTGATAAGATTTGTTCTGCTCTCTTATATTTTCTACCACATTATTTTGAATTACTACACTGGCAATGATAAGGTGTAATAGAGTAGTTTGCACTTAATGCATTCCTGAAAGCCCACAATGGTTTTTATTTATGCCTAAGATTTTAATATTCTGGTTTAAGGAGAAATCACGAGATTCTGCTTTCAACACTTATCCTTAAATTCTTGTGGAACATTCAGACACACACTGAACGTTTTCACTGCAAAAAGCATAATGCATGTGCAAGGCATGACACATCATACATCAACATGAAGACATTTCAGCTTTTCTGCAGCATCCTTATTCCCTTAAATGCTTATTTTACTCCAGTGGCAATCTAAAAGCAATATATACTCTAAGAACCTTTGTGCTTTAAATAAGATTCCTTGGTTTCAGGTATCTGCAAAAAAGCCTACTCTGAGATTATTCCACAAGCCTCATGAACTACATTACTTGTCCTAACACTCAGTCTAGAAGCACTCCAGCACAAAAATACATATTAGCCATTACTCACCCTTCTGTGATAAGCTCTTCTTCATTTCTTGTCCACCTGATATATGGTACTGGAAATCCTACAGCAACACACGGGAAAACCGCACTTTGCCCAGTAAGCTTTGTAAGTGAAGAGGGCTGTCTCACAAACATCAAGTCCTGCGGCTCCTCCGGATCTGCAAATACATTGTAGATGACAAAGTTATTAGAGACAGAATCAGAAGATACCCATATTACTAAAACCAACCCCAAGAGAAACATCTCATTTCCTTGCTGCAGCCTCCCAGGATTCAATCACCATCGTACCCATGTAAACGGTTTTCAGTAAGAGACCTCCCCAGCCTCCCACGGGAACAGCTCCCTGCCATCGCCTCCAGACACGCAAACTCATTCATCACCATCAGGATTCTGACTTTGCAAACTCTCTGAAACTGGGACTTCAGCTAGCAGAGACTTACTAAAGAAAGGCACAGGCTTGGCTTTGTTCAGCCTGACTTTACCAGGCAGCTGCCAGTGAGAGTGCTTTTACACAGTGGCAAATGAAATTGCTGGAGCAGAGAGTCAACCCCGACTGCAGTAAAACTACAAGGCACCTTGCATGCTGAAGTAATACAAACTTTATACTAAAACAAATATCAACCATGGTTTTCCACCCTTATGGAAATGACTCCTCTGAATTAGTTGTGGGTTTGCTTTGAATGGAGCTGGAACGGGTTTGGTTTCTTTTTTCTCCCCCTTTAAGAACAATCACAAAACATGTATTCACCCAGTCTTTTACCACAGAAAAAGGCCATTCTGACTGTGAGAACTGAAAACATACCCACCAGTAACGACTATCCAGCAACCTACTTGGAACTAAACTATCACAAATAAATATGCAGAACAAAAGGCTATTTTCCTACTTTCCCCAAAGGACCCTCTTGACTCTTCCAAATGTAACCTTCGGAAAAGGGTCTAAAATTAATTTTAACGGCAACTGAAATCAAATTATCAAGAGGCCCCCAACACCTGGGCAGAAGATGCAGTTTGTACCTTTTGTGTCCGCCGTAACTCCACCGCATGCTTTGTACCATGATCAGAGCAAACGTGTGCCTACACACCAGCTACGGCATTCCTGCTGCATTAGTTATCCTGCTTCTTTCTGCCAACTGCTCAACCCCCCTATGTTTACACTGCATTCTCTGCTAGATTCTCAATACTAAGATGTCTGATGACAGGTAAGCTCCAGAACCAGACAAGTCCTCAAACGCTTTTTGTCCACCCAAACGGAAACAAACTCCTCTATACCTACACTACTTTCACTCTCTGAAGCACATTCCATGTCTTATTGCACCCATATTCAGCCCATCTCACTTGGGAATTTCTCAAAGTGTTGGCTTTGGTGTTCCTCAAACTGCTGTGAATAACAGGGAAGTGTTCACAGCACTAAGCTGAGGGCATGCATGTCCTCAAAGGTATCAGTGAGGAGCTTGCCAGGGTAGTCAAGAGAACTACACTTGTTGGATCCTATTTCAGACTTGTCCTAGGCAGAGGGATCCAAACTTGGCGCGATCCTGGATCACACCATCTGGCTCAGGCCCACACACAAGCTACCACAGTGGCTCTGCCCACGTTCCCATTAGGAAGTAGTCTGCTCGCTCCAGGAATAAGACCATGTGCAAGCAGGCGGGTAATGAAGTGAGAGCGACCCAGAGTAGCACACGGAGCAAGCCAAGCTGCAGAACATGGATGGAACAGATTGCCAGCAAGCAATCACTGCACCCAGGAGAGGAGTGGGTGTGATTCACTGGAGACAGCACTCATTAATGCTCCAAGCTCCCAAAAAAGAGCTCAGGTCTCACATTAGTGGGAAATGCTTCAAAACTTAAGGGATGTTTTCCCTTGCATTACTCTATTTCACAGTACGTGCTACTAAGAGCAGAGATCAGCAATGTACCCTCCTGCTCAGTGGCAAATAAAGGCAGACATACTGCTCTATGGAAACGGCTATCAGAACAAGCACAACAATGTCCACAGATGCAGATCCATGTGCTAAATGACACGGTGGGTATATTGGAAAGCTTTGGAAGTAGAGCAGTGGGGTCACTGTCAGGCACACATCAAATAACTATTTGGAAAGGGAATAAACCCAGTGAAGAACAGATTAATCCAAATCTTTCAAACACATCACAGACCAAAGAGTCAATTATGGGGCCACATAAGATTAAAAGGGTTTTGTGTTCAACAGTGTAATCCCACTTTCAAATACATGCCTGCCAGGAGAGATGTCACAAAACTTCAGTATCGACACTTTCCAACTCCTGATCAAGCAAGCAAACAGCACTATTTGAATACCCTAATACAGTTCTACTGCATCACCTTCAGCAGAACATTACAAAAGCAAGTAAACTATATCTGGAGCCAAAAGATTTTGAAGGATCAACACAATATGGAAGTTTAGCAGGAAATCTTCTAGTGCTAAAAATAAGAGAAGTCTTAAGTGTTCATTTGAGAGCTGCAGAAACATGAAGGCTAATCAAACCAAAATAACTCATATAAGCACCTTTCCCAAAAGTGCTATGCTTCAAAAGCTCTATCCTTAGTCAAAGAAAAGATGAAGCTTTCTGAAAAGAAAGCATCAAGAACCTAATGAAACGAATTCCTACTTCAAGCATGATTCATGTCCAAAGGATAGCAAACACCTCAATTCTACACGACAGCTGCAATTGTAAAACTGGGGTATTTTTAAGTTTATTTTAGCATTGTAAGTAGAAAAGTGACCGCTATGAGAAAGGCCTACAGGAAAGCTGGAGAGGGGCTTGGGACAAGGGCCTGGAGGGACAGGCCAAGGGGAATGGCTTTAACCTGCCAGAACAGGGGAGACTGAGATGAGCTCTTAGGCAGAAGCTCTTCCCTGTGAGGGTGCTGAGGCGCTGGCACAGGGTGCCCAGAGAAGCTGTGGCTGCCCCATCCCTGGCAGTGTTCAAGGCCAGGTTGGACACAGGGCTTGGAGCAAGCTGCTCCAGTGGAAGGTGTCCCTGCCTGTGGCAGGGGTTGGAGCTGGATGAGCTTTAAGGTCCCTTCCACCTAAACCAGTCTGGGATTAAACAGAAATATTCAATGAAAGGGAGCCTCTGAAGATGCCACCACCTTCTTGAACTCCGCCTGTTGCCAACACTGGGTGGTCACGGTCAACTGTGGTATCAACCCAGCAAGCCTCCAAAGATGGAAGTTTAGGAGCCCTCTCTGGCAATTCCCCAAAATTCAATCAGAATTCCATCATGAAGACTAATTCAAAAGAGCCAGAATAAAATTCTGGAAATCATTAAGAAAATCCATACAAACCCCAGCCTATAGTTTCCTAGTTCGGGAAAGTGCAATTCAATTTCTGTCTTATTCTTGGTCAACTTTCAAAACTCTTGTGTTATAACATCTGGAGACACACAGCTCTGCACAAGTGTTGTTTGAAACAGAACTAAATGGAGAAACAGTTTACATCAGGAATGGACTCATGTTCTTATAAAGATACCCTAACATTTCAAAGTAATAAGCAGAGCCAAACCCAGCAAAATAGAAAGTCATTCCCCTTCTGGGGGGGCCAGAGACTTCCCAAAAGGGTCCAATACTAAAGAATCAGGATTTCCTAAATACCAGGACAATTGATGAGGGAATAAGCACCAGATTCTTTTTGGACACCTGGGACTTAGGCCTGAGAAGTTTAGAAATCCCCAAACATTTATACTCAAAATATCAGACAACTCCCTCCTTGTAACATCTCTTAATGACTTTTTAAAGGAAATCTTTCCCCAAAAGCACTTACAAGTTAAAAGTTAAACATAAAAAACAAGTATGTGCATGTCTGGGCCTGTCTCCAGCCCTTGCACAGAGCTTAGACCCCAGTAACTGATGGTGCTTTCCTGCTTCCCAACTGCAAGATGTGGGTCAGTCTTCCCAAGGGCCAAAATCCTTGAGCCTAAGTGCCTGCATTCATCTGCAGCTATGTGGCAAACAAAACCAAACCAACCCCAACCACCAGCTTCTACAATTTCACACTTAGTTCAACTTAAAAATACACAAAAACCCAACAGAGTAGATTCTCCTGTGCTCCACTTTGCAAGTCTTCTTGTGCAGTTTTCCCCATCTACTGTCACAGAACCACAGACTGGTTTGGGTTAGAAGGGACCTTAAAGCTCATTCAATTCCAACCCCCTGCCACAGGCAGGGACACCTTCCACTAGAGCAGCTTGCTCCAAGCCCCTGTGTCCAACCTGGCCTTGAACACTGCCAGGGATGGGGCAGCCACAGCTCCTCTGGGCACCCTGTGCCAGCACCTCAGCACCCTCACAGGGAAGAGCTTCTGCCTTATCTCTGACCTGAGCTTCCCCTGTTTCAGTTTGAACCCATCACCCCTTGTCCTGTCGCTGCAGTCCCTGATGAAGAGCCCCTCTCCAGCATCCTTGCAGCCCCCTTCAGACACTGGAAGCTGCTCTGAGATCTTGTCGTGGTTTAAACCAAGTCCCCCAACTCCCTGAGAGTTAGGAAGGAGAATCCAAAGAATGTAGCCCCCACGGATTGAGATAAGAACAGTTTAATTGCTAAGGCATAACACAAAACCCCTACTGCCATTCACTACTACAAATAATAATGATACAGCAAACAGCAAGTGAAAAGAATACAACACCCCACCAGCCACCGACCCATAACTCACTCCACCCTGCCCGGCCGAGCACCATGTGCTCCCTCCTCCATTTTTCTCCCGAGCTCTACCCTCCAGCCTTCTCTTTCCCAGTATGCATCCTGGGCATCACGTGCTATGGTATGGAATACCTCATTGCCTAGCCTGGGTCAGGTGTCCTGTCTCTCCTTCCTCCCGGCCTCCCCCTGGCTGGAAAAAACCTTAAACAAAAACACCCTCAAAACATGCTCAAACCATGACATTATCCACCCCTTATTCCATACCATTCACGTCATGCCCAGATCCCACATTTTCAATACACCATCACTCTTAAGTCCACCCCTCGATCATGAGACATCTCTATGTTGCATCTCTGGACTGATAGCCTGAAGTATCTGGGCCCACCAAAATCATTCACCGTCCCCTTCAGCAGTTCTACAGCTTGCTGCTGGGGACTCCATACAGCTGCCTTCCACCTCCAATGCTTCCAAAGCACTGGAGGGGCCCAGTGGATCAGATACCCGGCTATACTGTCCCACATGCCCTGCCACTCATGACTGTCCAGCCTTGGGGAGAGTCTCCTGGTGCTCCTATATCCTTGTCTAACCCTAGACAAGACCCAAACCTGACTCTGCTTAACTTTTGGGATCAGACAAAATGATTGTGGATAGAACACACTCTGTGTCTGTGCCAACAGGCTGACCCCTATAATAATCAGCAGGCAGGTCCCAAGGGCACCCAAAAGCCATTCAAAACCATCAGAACTCTCAGATGATGCTGCTGCACTTGTCACTGGGGCTGATGTAGCTGCCGTGCTTGCCAGTTCTCCCACCACCAGCTTCTCTTCTCCCAAGTCCGGATCCTCCTCCTCTGCCTTGCAGGGAAGTGCTGCCTGGTCTCCTGTATCCTGCTGGGGCTCGGCAGGTGACTTCCGGGGAATATTCTCGGATGCTGCGGGGTTCGGAACGGCGGCGGGACTCGGTTCCTCCTCTGCCTTGCTGGGAAGTGCTGCGTGGTCTCCTGCATCCTGCTGGGGGTCGGCGGGCGACTTCCGGAGGACACTCTCGGCCGTCGGAGGGTCGGGAACGGCCGCAGGACTCACACCCCCCACCACCTGATCCCCCTGCTCAGCTACCGCCCTGCTCCGCTCCTCCCCCGCCTGCTCCCGCTGCTCTGCCACAGCCGTTTGGCTCCCCGTGCCGCTCTCCCTGGCAGCCTCAGCTGCCGGCAGCTCCCGGGGCCGCTCCTTCCTGGCTTCACGCAGCTCCACACAGACGACGACGAGGATAAGGACAAGGACAGCGAAGAGCAGCGGGACGGCCTGGTACAAGTTCAAGTCCACGGCCACGTCCATCCCCCCCTGCTGCCGGAGCCCCACCGTATTACAAGCCTCCGACACAAACACAAACACATCCAATCCATACACCAAGTACCCGGTAAAATCCCGAAACAGCGAGATCCAGAGAAAAACCTCTAAGAGCCAATAAATCAGCATTGTGACAAGAGACCATAAATCCGCTCAGATCTGTTCTTATCTCAATCCCTCGGGCCCCACGTTGGGCGCCAAAAATGTCGTGGTTTAAACCAAGTCCCCCAACTCCCTGAGAGTTAGGAAGGAGAATCCAAAGAATGTAGCCCCCACGGATTGAGATAAGAACAGTTTAATTGCTAAGGCATAACACAAAACCCCTACTGCCATTCACTACTACAAATAATAATGATACAGCAAACAGCAAGTGAAAAGAATACAACACCCCACCAGCCACCGACCCATAACTCACTCCACCCTGCCCGGCCGAGCACCATGTGCTCCCTCCTCCATTTTTCTCCCGAGCTCTACCCTCCAGCCTTCTCTTTCCCAGTATGCATCCTGGGCATCACGTGCTATGGTATGGAATACCTCATTGCCTAGCCTGGGTCAGGTGTCCTGTCTCTCCTTCCTCCCGGCCTCCCCCTGGCTGGAAAAAACCTTAAACAAAAACACCCTCAAAACATGCTCAAACCATGACAGATCTCCACGCAGCTTCACTTCTCCAGGCTGAACAGCCCCACTGTTTTCAGCCTGGCTCCATACAGGAGGCACTCCAGCCCCTGAGCATCCTCATAGCCTCCTCTGGACTTGCTCCAGCAGCTCCATGTCCTTCTTATGTTGAGGACACCAGAACTGCACAGAGTGCTGCAAGTGAGGTCCCACAAGAGCAGAACAGAGGGGCAGAATCATCTCCTTCAACCCTTGACTTATGTTTTATTAATTTTTAGAAGAAAAACAGGTGAATACCTGGCAGAACTTTGAGCTCTGCTTCATCGCTGTACTTGGGGGTCCCCCCGCTCTCAATGACGCAGCGATAGAGGCCTCCATCCGTGTCGGTAGCATTGCTGATGATGAGAGCTCCGCTCGGTAACTTGTACACACGCTCATCCAGGAGCACCGGCTGCCTGTCCTGCTCCCACCTCACAAATGGTGCAAGGTCAGCATTCACTTCACAGTTCAGGATTGCACTGCTTCCTTTAGAGACAGACGAGGCTTCTGGCTGGCTGCTGAACCTGGGAAGGCCTGCAAACAGGAAACAAAAGAAGAGTAATACTTTAGAGGTGTTCTGAAGATGGAGTACAAATGTTCTCCAGAAATACTCAAAGCTGCTGAATGGCTTCACATTTGGTTTGAAATGGGTGGCCATGGCATGGTGGTG
Organism: Melopsittacus undulatus; assembly: GCF_012275295.1. Classification (NCBI taxonomy): domain Eukaryota; kingdom Metazoa; phylum Chordata; class Aves; order Psittaciformes; family Psittaculidae; genus Melopsittacus; species Melopsittacus undulatus. The sequence continues at coordinate 12,611,762 of NC_047535.1, read as the reverse complement.
GTGGATGGGGAGCTGCCACAGTGACCTCTGTGAGAAGAGGCTGGGGCTGGTTCCACAGTGGCCCTGGAGGTGGTGGCACCTCTCTGAACGCACATCCAAGAACAGGGAAATGTGCACTGCAGTGAGTAAAGGGTGAGAAACAGCCCTGCAACAGGCAGGTCAGAGCAGGAGGACAGAGGGGAGAGAGGGCACAGCTCGAGGGGCTGCTGTAGGGAGACTGGAGTGGAGCAGGAGGCAAAAGAGATGGGAATGAAGATGGGAAGTTGAACCTGGGAGATAGGAAGAGATGGGAAGAGGGCAGGGAGAAGAGGTTCAGGTTTTGTCTCTTTTCTTACCACCAGATTTTATTTTAACTGGCAAGAAAATGTAATTGATTTTCCCCAAGTCCAGGTTGTTTTGCCCTTCATAGTAACCACTGAGTGGTGCAATTGAGAGCTGGATGGACAGCCAGCAGCCAGCCGAGGTCAAACCACAAGTAGCTTGCACAACAACTTCCCACAACAGGGAAATGTCAGATCTTGAAACAGAAATACCCTGTCCATCATCACTGGTGTAAGCAAAGGGTTCAATAAATACAATACAATAAAGAGGGGGGAAAAGAGGACAAAGCATGGGCCAGGAGGAAGAATCACATCCTCACTCTCCACTTTCCATGCTGGTTTGGTGTAGTACCAGCTCCCCCTGTGCAGTGTGCACAGAGAAGGTTGTTGGGTTGACACTGATCTGGGAAAGGCAGAGCTTGCTTGCTGCAGAACAGGCTCAAAGTCACATTTTCATTCTTACTCTCACACTTTAAACTAGTATTGTCATAGAAACAGCCTGTTGGTACTCTTACATCTTCTTCCCTTTCACTCTAGATAGTGCACAGCTTCAAGCATGTTATGATTCTCTTCTTTAAAGTCAGTACGCTGTGTGCCTTCAGTATAAAAGCTGAAGAGTGGGACCGCAGGTTGCACACATTAAACCATCCTGGTACAATTATCCCAGCACACGGATAGAGCCTGCTGGGTAGCAGCAGGCACTGGTAACCTCCAATTCAGGGCTACTGCACAGAGCCAAGACCCAGAGCAGAAAACAAACACAAGCTCTCTGCAGCTGATACCTCAGCCATCACTATACATGAATGAGGTTGGCACAGTTTAGCTCAGCTCTCGCCTCTTCCACTTCTTTTAGCAAGCTTAAGGGCAAAAACCCTTATTCATAATATCCCATTTTGTCAAGCTTGGCCTAGTTGGAAGAAATCCTCATTTATCTCTTGTGAAGATGATTGATTCACACTGTTTTGGACACTTGTTTCCAAACAGTTCAACCCCATATTGTTACAAGTCTCACTTAACACCCCTCGAGACTACACTGAGAACTTGATAGTAGTAGGACCCATTTTTCTATATCTTTAGATTTCCTGAATACCCAATTCAGTGCTTTGCAATTCTTTCTTCCTTTAAAAAAGGGACAACAAACAATTACTCAGATCAGAGACTTTAACCTGGTATTGGAATATGCAAATATACTTATGGACGAAAACACTGCCTGGCTCTTCAGTGTGAAGGGGAAGAAAAGGGATGAACAAGTTTTCTACCTCTTGTGCCTCAACTTGGTACCAAGTGCTGCTTCTCAGTTACATACCAATATGAAAACGCCATCTCCTGTAGTTTTCTCTGTCTATATTCACTACATTTGACTGCCTAAGGAAGAACCTATAACATATGTTGCTTTAGTTACACAGTACATTCCATCATTTTGAGCTTGAATCCCTATTTCCTTTCAAGTTAATCACACAGCTTTTGGGAGGGTTTTGTTTTATTAACTGCCTATCTTCCCCATCCAACTTCTGCAGCAGTTTCTGGAGAAGCAGCAGTATCTGATGTCACATGTTCAGGCTCTTCTCACTTGAATGAAAAGCTTTTTTACTCGGTTTCAGAATCATTTGTTATTGGCACCCATTTAAGTACATATTTCAGTACATACTTTCCATAAGACATATTTCCCCCATAAAACAGTAAGTCTGAACCAGGCCAATAGCAAAAGCTGTGGTGCTCTGCAAACCCAACCACCTTTGGCATGAGCAAACCCACAAAGCACCATCTTCACATCCTGTATTTAACAGGAGAGCTAGTGTAGAAGACCAAATCCACTATCATGAGCCCCCATGGGAGAAATTAGAACTGTTAACACCAGGAGAAGCAGCAGCCACGTACCTGCTCTCAAGTTATGGCCAACCTCTGACGCTACAGAGAGAAACGTATATGTAATTGTGGAGGGGGTACAAAACCAGAGACCTTCCCAATCTTTCAGAATATCTGGACTGAATTCTGGCACATTACATTTCTGTTTCATGAAGCAATTCCTTTCACAACCCTGTACAGGTCCATTTCCAACCGGTATGTATTTTCTCCCCTCTTGGAATACTATGTGGAGCCTTCTTCCCCAACTCCAGTCCTCCGAGAAGAAAGTTTCCAGTTTTCCCTCCCAGTGTTTTTTACAACCAACTTCCAGTCCTTTGATCTTGACCTTGTTTTGGTATTAATTATTTTGCATCTTTGATATTTATCCATTCCTCCCTCCCACTACGGAATTCACAGGAATAAAATTCAGAGCTGCTTTCAACTTCCCTTCTGCTTAATGAAGCTACAATCCTTAGTGTATTTTCCTCATTCCCCTAGCCATCCTACCTGTCTTTCAAGACACAGGATCACCTGGGTAGGAAGGGACCCAATCAGAGCAGAGTCAGCTACAAAGTCAGAGGAAGTTGCTCAGGGATTTGTCCAGTCCAACCTCAAAAATCCCCATTGATGGAGACTGCACCACCTCTTTGTCAACCTGTCCTAACACACAACTGTCTTCATAGTGAAGAGCTTCCTCTTTAAATCCAGTCAGAACCTCTTTTGCTTCATCCAGTATTCAACGCCTCTTACTCTCTTACCAGCGCTGCTGGCAGAAGGACAAAAAGAGACAAATTGAAGTGCCTGTTGTAATTTAAGATCACAAACATCCACGGAACTATAACACAATTGCTTCTCTGTGTCTATTGAAAAGCTCTTCCCAAAAGATTTAACAATCACATTAGCCTTGCACACCAGCAGGTTACAACCACCACAAAGTCCACCAAGTCGCCTTCCTTTCTCTATGAAAATCACCAGTCCCTCTGCCCCAGCTTAGCACAACACCAACAATATGCTGTGTCTGCTTGACTTTGCACAGTGTGCTCGTGTCACCATCATTCAGTCTACAGCATTATTTCATTCTTCCCACAAGACCATTGAGGCCACAGCAAAAGGCACAATTTGCCGCACTTGCAAGTTTTGTAAGTAAATACTTTGTTCTTACAGCAAAATAACTGATGAGGATGCTGAACAAGATCTTTCTACACTGATGCAGCTTTCCAGCCTGAACCCATTCCGTTTTCATCACGATTCTTATCAATCTCACTATTCTCAGTTAAACTGCTCTCATTTTGACCTTTAATAATTTCCACCGGGACAGCGTATCCAAAGGCTCTGTTGCAGCACACCCATCGTTTCACAGCGCTCTGAGACATCAACCACTTCATTAAGAAACTCAGATTTGAACTGTGGACAAAAGTTGTGCTACAGTTTAACCTTCTCTCCATGGCCTCCGTCTTAATTACCCTCACCTTCCAAATCCATTGCAAAGGGCACAGTGCTGAGGATCAGAATGACGGGTCTATGATCACCCCTTGCCTTTTGGATACACATGCTACACCAGCTCTTCGAGAAGGATGTGCCAGCCCTGGAATTCACAAGGAATCTTTATCAAGAGCCATGCACTTTAAGCCAATTCTTTCAGCAGCCTGGAAGGGAGCACTGCACCTCCCTGTCTAGTCAGGCAAGCACTGTGACTTCTGGGTTTCAACCTGGCTGTCCTAACCTCCACATAACTACCACTTAACCCAATCTTCATACCAGCACAAGCAGAAATTTGGAGGACAAAAGCCCTGCAATTTCCAACATGAAGCTTAACTGTACTTTAGTTTAAATCCCTTACAAGTATTACTTACTTTTTGGATGAGAGAGGCATTGGCCGTTTTGTTGTGTGCAGGTGCTCCATTAATGTTAAACAAGCATTATTTCAGATGGTTTCATTACTCACTAGCAGTGAAATTACAGATAGTTTTCCAGGTCATCTTAAATCTTTATTTGATCATAGTCCTGTGTGTTTTTAAAATATACACTTTAACCAAGGCTATTATTTTGTCCTAAAGAGTAATTTTCTCTTGTTCTACAATTATTTGCAATTTGCACTGCTCAAAAGGCTCCATTGTGGAGAAGGAATTCCTCTGATTCAGCCAACAGACAACCACAAACCAGGAATGATGCTGTTACAAAGGACATTCTAAACACAAGCCTCAATTACTACTAATTCTGAGCCTTGTGTATAAATACAGTAAGAGGTCACCGAGTGCTGGCATGCCTCCTGCAGCAGGATGCTCCCAGGAAATACTCTTTCATCCACCAGCCCTGAATCTTTCCATTACAGAGCTTCTCTTTTCCCCTTCAAAATATCAATGCATGGATTTGTAACCGTGTAATTCCTTAACTTTCCATATCATTTTTTAATAAGTTATCACATAAGCAAATTTATTTAAGCTATTTTAACTATAATCACACCTAAAACTGGTTTCTAAAGTTATATTTAAAACTATTTGGATTTTTTTCCTCAATGGTTTGAGTTTCCCAATCACTTCACCCAACCGGACACAGTAAGAGAATCTAATGACAATTCTTAGTTACACTTCTAACCCCATTCTTCCCCACATGTTGAGGCACTCAGTTGAAGATATTACTGCATCTTCTCATACTGATAAATTGATACTTCGGGGTTCTGATATTCAAGACAACTTCTCCATGTTTGTCCCTACATTAATCATCCTGTGGCAGCACACATATATATCGATTTTAGGACACTGAAGGAAAGTACTCCTGACCCAGCAGGAACACAGGTTAATAAACTCAATTTAGGATGGAAGATTTTCCACTTGGAATGTTCTCTACACACTGGCAGGATAACACATAAACAAGAGCGCAATTCCCACATGCATACAATAGCAATTAGATGTGCCACAAACTTCAGATTTTCTGCAAGGCCAAAGCAAATGGGGCTGGGGGGAATCAACTCTGTCCCTGTTTACTCCTTCCCTTTTGTCTCTCCACTCCCCTCATCAAAAGGGCAGAGCAATGGTGGGAATGTGAATTAACAATTTACTTCATGCAAATCTGTTCCATTCAGTGGCATTCCCAGTCCAAGAATCACAGAGATTTGTGGCCCATTGTCTCCATTTGTGACAAAGATGTGCCTGGAAGAGCAGCAATTCCCATGCTCCTGGAAAACACAGATGGCAAAAATTCTGCCTGCAGCCTACTGCCATCAATGGGGCCAGGATTTCACCTTCTGCACTTTGCAGAAGAGGAGGAATTCACTGCTCGAGTCAGATGCTGATCTCTAGTTCAGCTGCCTCTCTGCCACCATGGGCAGTGCCAATCATTTTCAAGGAGGCTGAAAGAAAAACAACTTCTGTATTCAACAACTATTAAATATGTAACAACTCCCTATATAATGTCCTGGCTAACTTCAGTGTAAGTGCTTGCTTTCTGCTCTAAATAGACAGCAGTTGCTGTATATGTTCAATTTTATTTAATGTGGATGCTGTTACCATGCACACGTTGGATCCTCTTTAGAATCCTGCTAACTTTTTGGCATCAACCTTGCCAAATCAAGATTACAAGAGAAAAGTAAAAAAAGAGAATAACTTCCTTGTCTCTAAGGCAACCAAAGGCTGCCCAGGGATTCACTTTTTCCCTTGCATGGCAGGGTTGTGAACCTTTACTAGTGGTCACCAGCTTGTCTGATCAAGTCTTTGCAAGCACTGCTGTCCTGCACCCAAGTCTCCTCTATTGCAGTGCCACAGCCTGGCATTTCACATAATTCTCTTTAGAAGCATTAAACAGTTCTAAATACACACACACACACACACGCTACATACTTATGCAATTAACTGTTTCCCAAAGCTGGTTTCAGGCTTTTCTGTAGTATCTCAGTGTGCTCAGCAAATGCTTTCCCTAGCTTTCCCCTTGGTTATTTGTACTGTGGTACGGAAAAAGGAAAACACTGGAGCAGCTGACTTGTCAAACCTGCTACCTGCAGGGCACACCGGCTATGAAAACCCTGTTGCCTGCTATTACTCTTACATTGGTTTCTCATAATTTATCCAAGATTGGAGTAGTATCAAACACAACCATTGCCACCCTCCAGCTTCCATCTTACAGTCCTGCTGCACTGAACTGCTCTGCTCCAACACAGACACTGGGAATGGGTATGCAAACTGCTGGGAGTTCCAAGCACCAGTTCTTGTTTGCCTAATCTAATTTAAACTTATGACAAATCCATAACTCAATTACTACTTCACTAAAACGGCCTCTTGGGAAGGGTGAAGGTTTTAGCAATGCAAGTAGGTGAAGGCTACAGGAACACGATAGCCCATTGTTAGAACAGCTCCAACATCTGCTGTCCTTTAGCGAAGCAGCGGATCTTGAAATACCACATATTTTGTCAGTGCCTCAGCTTCTCACCCCAGTCCTGTTAGAAATTCAATAAGTCCAACCATCTGTGGACACTTCATTAAATTATCACAGCTCCTTTTCTTCCCCTTTGCTTGAACATTATTCAGCATCATTTGTCTGAGCTGCAGAGGTGTGAAACATGTTTTAAAATACTATCTGGCTGATAAGACACATTTCATGCAACTCGCCAGTGAACAGATCACACTTTGTAATTACAAAACATTCATGGGCAGCAGAAGTCCAGCGTTACCTGAATTAAGATAAAACCAGCTGCTTCTAGTCCTTTCTACAAAGAAGAAATACCAACTATCACATCATCTCTCCACCTTGCTTAGGCAAACTAGAGCAGAGAGAACACAACCTGGCCTGAAATCTGGGCAAGAGACAACTACTCAGGGAAGATAAGAATACTAGAAGAATTCTAACACAAAGAGAAGAAAAACTACCAAATGTCCCTGCTGGCTAAACTAGAGCAGGAATTATGTGGAATACACGGCATGGATGTGAAACCCGAGTACATAACCAGAATCTGGCTTTGTTAAACACAGCCTTGGCAGCATAGTTACCATGGTACATATTGATTTAATAAGGTATCCTTTGATCAGAATTAAGAAACAGAGGATGGCATTGTGCCTAACAGTAACACCATGCTGATGTATCTATCTGTATGCATACATATATATTAATATCTACCCATACACATACAATTAACACAGAGTGAGCTGGTGTGAGCTCAGAGCTGTTCTGAACTGGCAACTGCACTTGAGATCTCCTGAGGTCCCTTCCAAGCTCAAAAATTCTGTGGCACTGTGATGAAGGGAAACTACCCAGAAAACTACGGAGAGGTACAGCACAATATTGCATGAACCGTTGCACAAGGAGGGACTGAATTACACCTATCAATACAAGCTTATAATGGGGAAAGTTCAAGCAGAATTGCTCATGCTCAGGGATAGATGACACAGATTTGAGGTCACCACCGTCCCCTCTCAGACTTGGATCTGAGCTTCTCCACTGAACCACAGACTGAAAACAAAAACTATGCAACCACCCATTAAAAAGTTAAGAGGGTGTTTGGACCAGTAAAACATAAGAATATTCTGAAGTTCTACCTGACAAAAAGCTGCTCTATTTTAGACAAAAAGTGCTTATATAGTACCAGTGGCAGACTTTGCAAAGTCTCATACTCCATAAGCCCAAACTGAAGCACAATGGTATAAGAACACAGCCATGTAGATGTCAGAAAAAAAACCCACAAACTGATGTGATCACAGAAGATCCATGCTGATTTTGAGCCAGGACACAAAGCTCCCAGTACCTGTTGAACTCTGTCCATCAACACAAAGGAATGTAGAGACAGATCCTGAGTTCTGGAGAAACTTTGCTGAACAACTCTTTACACCCAAACCAGGACACTATAATCCCACATGCACTTCTCTCACCACAGCTTGATGGAAAGAAATGGGACAAACAGCAGTCAAATAACCCTGGTGAAACCACAAGGCTGGTGACTAACAGCACAATACTGAGCAAAAGGTAAAGGGGATGAGGTGGGGGACATCAGTCCATGGCACAGCAGAAGGTCAGGCTCAGAGTGCTGCAACAAACAGCACAGGAACACCATAACAATAATTCTGCTAATGGAGTTGCTAATGTACTAATAGTACATGACTAATAGTACCAGTAAAATCAGAGATGGGACTTGCAAATGAAAGGCCAAAGAAGCTCCACTGGCAGCACAAGGTAACAGGAAAAGCTGCAGTAGCCGCAACGAGCCTGACCTATACAGACACTGAGAAACATGCTTAGTGGACATTTCTAATGGCACACAGAAATGAGGGACTGCAAACTATAGAATAATTTCATACTGATCAAGATCATTCTAACAGTGAGGACAATGAAGAGAGCACTGGGGGATTTTAAGAGAAGACCTTCAGATAAGGCGTGTAGATGGCCCCATCATTTAAGAGGCCATCATTTAAAACTGCCTAAAGAAAAAGAGAAGTACAGGTACACAATTACTCTAAAACAAAATCAAGAGCCATAACAAAAGACGACTGAGATCTGAGTATTCTGGTGAAGGAAAAGAGCTTGACAGGCAAAATCATTTCAAATCCACACACAGCTATCAATTACAGAGGCTCATGTGAACAAGCTATTCAAAGGAGATTAATGTACAGAGGGGACTGTCATGATAAATTTATCATGAAGCTGAAAGAAAGGAGAGATCACTAAAACTTTTGCAGGCAACTCTATAGACAGTGACAAAGACAGCTGGTACCTGACAACAGACATTTACAGACAGGAAACAACCTAACTATTTCACGGAGAAATACTCCAAATCCAAGAATAGCAAAGAAACCTCTCAAAACCAGAGTGCTCAAAGGCTGGTTTAGCAGGAGACATAAATACAAAGGGGAGAGAACTTCTATAGATACAAACATGTAGCTGAAAAGACGATGAGTAGATACAACAAGGAAGCATAGCAGAAAGGACAAAACCAAGGAGGATGTAAGGAGCAAATGATGTGACAAAACTGTAGTCTCAAAGGGACCTGCAGAAACCCAGCCAAGGTGTGGATGAGCACACCACTGACCTTGGATCATGGGCAGGTGATCGGAGTTCAGCTCTTCACATCAGAAATAGAGGTTTAAAGGTCTCTCCATAACAAAGTGCTTCTTTGCCTTCATACATTCCATCTAACGACAGTCACACAAGAGCAGACTAATGGTGCATCTAACCCAGGAATGTGACTTCAGAAATTATTAGAAGAGGAAAACTCAATCCTTTACGGGAACCTATGAATTATCTAAAGACATTCCCCCATCATCCTCCAAAAACAGGGGTTTCCATAAGCAAATAAGGAGTTGCAAGGTTTTTTTTTATTAATTTTTAACATTATTTCTAATGTACTTGTGTGAATGATGAGGTTTATTTTATGCTTTTAAGTCTGTTACCTTGAACTAACCTCACTGATTCCAATCACAGCAAGCTTCATAACTTAATTTTACCTTATTAAAATATTTTCTCCAATTTGTTTCCTTTTCAGTATCACAGACTTACAGAAGGGTTGAGTTGAAGGGACCTTAAAGCTCATCCAGTTCCAACCCCTGCCGCTGGCAAGGACACTTTCCACTGGAGCAGCTTGCTCCAAGCTCTGTCCAACCTGGCCTTGAACACTGCCAGGGATGGGGCATAAATTATGTGTCATTAAAAGTTCCTCTTGGATTTCTATTGTGAAAAAAGGAAGAATGAATCTTACACACACTCCTGCCACAATGCTGCACCTGTGTCACCTTTCATTGGGGTAGATGTGATAGTACAAGTTCTTATCATTTCCAAAATGCAATTATTAAGCTGATGCATTGAAAGCCTTCACTTCTGCACTAACTAAAACTGAAATGTCTCATTGAATCCCACACTGGAAAACACAGTGAGTGAAGAATACAGGCTGCACCCATCACTCTCCTGACAGTTTGGGATTCAGTGAGCTCTCTATGTGAAAACCTGTCACACAGAATTACAAAAAAGGGATTGCTGCTGCTGACGTGCAGAGCATAAATAAGGGAAAAATACATATTTGAATGACAACATTAACAAATGAGAAAGCTGATCTAAACCAAGTGCAGCCTTCCCTTCCTGTTTGGGGATGCTGAAGGCATCATCAGTATGCTCTCACTTGCTGCTTCTGTATCACCATCGAGAATCACCCATCAACTACTATAAACACAAGTGATCTTAGAGATTTGGCACTGAAGCTCCCTCTCACAGAGCTGATGCTTCTCTGGAGATTAACTACACTGCCTCCCATGTTTTCAAACCAAAGGTCAATATTTGAATGTATACTGCAAAGAGCTTTCATTTTGGATGATTTACAGTAAGTTTATATTATTTTTGAAGCACATTAACATAAAGACAACTCTCTCCGTTAACCAACACACAAAGGATATTTGCTTTGCTAATTACAAGATGCAACAATTTAAGTTGCAAACTGTCTGTCTGATAAAACCTCATCTTTTTGGTTTATAATCATGTTGAATGTTGCACCCAAGATGATGCCTAATCAGGAAAATCTTCATGGATGACCACAGGATTGAAGCACTTCTCTTCTGGGTGTGCAGGAATCAAGATCAGCTGCCACAAGAGTCTTATACAAGCCATCACTGCAAGAAGGGAGATTTCCACCACACATAAAAGGAACAACTGGTCACAGACAGCCAAGGTTTCACCAACCTGGATTCTTTTCCTGCATTTACTCATCATAAAAATGTATTCATAATCATTCTGCCCCTCTTTTCTGACTGGGCTTGCCAAGCGACCTCTCACTGCACTAACCATTAACACCACTCTAGAAAATACACACTACTTTGAGTTCTGACCAGTAATATTGAATTGTGCTTAAAGCAGAAAGCTCAGGCACGAGTTACAGATCTATTTGTGTCCCCTCTCCTGTAGCTACAGGAGAGGACTCCTTACCCTCCAGTGAGCACAGATATGCCTTAGCTCACTGACCCACACAATTGGGCCAGAGATAGTCAGAGTACCTGGTTTTATTCAACAGTAGGTACAATAAACTTGAAATACAAAAGCTGAAGAAACATTCTTTTGTTTAAAAAAGTGGGTCTAGTATCATTCAATCAGCAAACAAAATCTCTTCACATAGGCTATAACTATAGGCATCAATGAAGACAAGTGTAAAACTCTGCTGCCACAGGCTCTCATCCAGGGTTAGAGCAACCAGCCCAGCTGCTGACAAAGTGCACAGCTCTCTGCTCTGGATGTGGAAGCTGCCTGATAGTAAAACATAACAACGAATTGCTTTCCTATGAGCTGGTGGAGGGAACACAGTACTACGCAGCAGGATAAATTAACTGGATAGACAAGGACTTGAAATCAGGAATTATAGGAAGCAACTCCTGGCATGTGCACCACAAGAGTAAGGGAGACTGACCTGTTGCTGCAGGAGACAATACAGATACTGGATCAGAAGCCACGCTTCCTCCTCCCAAATCTAGAGGAGTTACCACATGATACCCTGCTGATCCATCTCTCCAACGTTTTCAATTCATGCGTGGAATGACTCTGATTTAGTTGGGTTATTATCATTTTTAATAAATCATTTCAGTCATGAGCAATTCCAATTCCTCTCCTGCCACAGCCCCTAAAAATTACTAAATCCAACCAAATTCTGGCAGTAAAATTGCACCCCAGCTCTTCACACCATGTGAGATTCATTCAAGATTAGAGTAAAATCCATTCTGGTCTGGCATTTGTTCGGGTTTTGCTGAAAAGGAAGAAGGAGAAGGCAAACCTTTGCAGGTTGCATATAAAGGAAGTGAAGCCCTCTAGACCATAAATCACTTCAACCACTTTGGTTCCCATCTTCCAAAGTTATGCAGCTACTGTTAAAACCCCAAACAAGTAAAGGAAAGGCTACAGATTCACTTCCTTAACCTTACACTGAAAATACCTGCAGTAGTCCTGAATCTGGACCTTTGCTTTCAGTCCAGTATTAACACAGATCAGTCCCATGGCTCCCATAGATTTTTATTCCTCCTTTACATGGACATGGGTGGATTTTAAGAGTTTAGAATGACAAATAAAAGTAGAGCATTCATTATCTTAAATGTCTGAACTCTCACACTTTCAGTAACAGCTGACAGAAGCTGTACAAACTGCAGGTGTGTTAAACCACCCTTCCCATTTCCCTGCCATTGACAAATGCACTTTGATCTAAGCCGATTTATGAAAAATGCAGATGCTTTTTCCATGGAAAATGGATCTCTGCAAGGAAAATTTATGGCCCATGGCACTTTTACTGCTTAAGTGCTCTTCAGCACCCTCCACTTGAGTATCTGTGCTCTTCAGTTTTTCCAATTCCAAGGTACAGAAAGTTTTTTATTCATGAAGATCAGATCAAGATTTTTTAATCCTCTCACTCATAAAGGCAATCTGCAACACTGAGTACAAAATGTGCCGCTATTGCTCCCCTATTTCTGAGGAGCTGCTATATGCACACAGTTTTCCTCTCAGCCCCTTCCCTCCTACCATTCAGGAATGGCACAGGCACACAGAGGATGGTAAGGAATAAAATGCTATTTGGTTGTAATCTTCAAAGTTAGGAAAGCTTTGCAGAAAAGATTCCAGAACTGCACAACCTGGCTGCTTTCACAAGGTTCTGAGTAGTTATGGCAAAACAACTGGGTAAAATTTCAACCCCAAAATTGGGTTTTTTTGAGCAAAATTGTTTATATAGAAGTAATTTTTATATTAAATAGCTAAATACTATAACATACCAGAAACTAAGTTCTCCCCACCACAAGACACCTCTGATGATGTGCTTTGTGGAGCTTTAGCTTTAACTGCAACAGTACATCCATCCAGGCCTCTGCTCTCCCACCAACTGTGCTCAGGGAACATCCCAGATCACCATTTCTTGGCCACAACTTTGGCTGCTGCATATCATCCAGAAACTGTAATGGATACAGGAGTACTTATTTCTACATGGCCTTCTCTCAGCATACTCATTTACAGCATCTTGATATGTTATAAAAGGTAATACTCTACATTTACTGGGAAGAAATTCTTTATTAGCCCATCGAGAAAAAGGCAAAGTACAGAGATCTTCCTGAGGCCATATAATGAGCCTGCAATAGAAGCAGTATTAGACATCAGCATCTCCTGGCTCATAACTCAATGATTCCTCCAAGCCACATTAAATACCACAGTAGCTGCTCATTCAGGCCTCCTATAATTTCAGTGACAGCTACACAGACAGCTCTCGTAGTCACCAATTTGGAAGCCCAAAGCTAGATCCATTCCAGAAGCAAATAAACCTCACAAAGGCAATCCAGTCAGCTCAAAACTGGACTGGTTTCACAAGTCAAATTCACTCTCTATATCTGATGTATTGACACCATGTAAATAGCACCACTCAGGCACAGTTCAAGGCCTGCCACCCTCATTACTGGGAGATGCTGTGCAGCGTAGGCAGCAGATTAGAGAACACACTTCACAGCTTTCCTCTTTGGATCTTAACTCTCCTCTTACTAGGGAATCATCCTCACTTCCTGCAATCCCTAAGCAAAGAGGTGCTCTACCTTCCAAGCTGTACAAGATAGGAGGGAGCAGTATCATGGAGCAGCTCTTTCACCACACAGCCCTGGCTCCTGAGAGTCTGAGCCCACATGGATGGGGACAAGTCAGCAGAAGGAAAGTAAGTGATTACGTACCACGTAAGACACAGAACCTTACCATATACAAAGGGAGAGGTAGCTGTAGGGTCAACACATTCTGACTTTTAGCCTTCAGACACTTGAACTCACAGACAAATTAATTACTACAAAGGTTTTAAATGAAGCTGTGAAAAACAGTGCAGACAGATTTTACTGATGGAACAGCAGCAGCCCCTCCACCGTGCCACGGCAGCTGGATCTGAAGGCAGAGGCTCCAGCAGCCAAGTAGAGTCTGAGCTCCAAAATGAACTGAATGACCTGGAAGGAAGATGAGTTGTTCAAGTCAGAAGAGAAGTACAGAGAACACTGAGGACATGATGCTGAGGAGCAGAACATGCTAGAGCACATGGAATTAAACTCCAAGTATGCACATGATGTGCTTCAACCCACACAAGCCACTCAAGTGTTACTGGCTGTACATGGAACAACGGGAAGCTCACCACAGTTTTGGTGTTCGTGTTTTCCACACAAGACAACACTTGAACTTCCACCATGACACTCCTCAGAACGGCTTTTCAGGAAGAACCAAGCCTCACTGTGGATGGTGCAGTACCTGCAATGTGTTCAGATGGTTCCAAAGCAAATACTGTGGTTTTACTAAACACAAACCTGCCGTTCCTGATTATTGAGCCCTTTTAGATCTTGGTACTATGTGGCAGCAGTATTTCCCAACAGCTGTGATTACTCTGTACATTTCCTAAAGCTAATTACAAAATAAAGGTTTGAAAATAGAATTCCCATGAAGACACACTGGAGGGAAAGGATAGGATCCAGACAGACCTGGACAGGCTGGAGAGGTGGGCCTGTGCAAACCTTACAAAGGTCAAGATCCGGCACCCTCATCAGAGCAATCCCAAGCACAAAGAGAGGCTGGAGGAGGATGGATGGAGCCCTGAGGAAAAGAACTTAGGGTGCTAGGTGAGGGGAAGCTCCCCAGGGCCCAGCAGCACCCCCAGATCATGAGCAGCAGCTCAGGGAGGGGATCCTGCCCCTCTGCTGTGCTCTGGGCAGACCCCCCCTGCAGCCCTGATCCAGCTCTGGGGCAGCAGCACAAGAGGGACCTGGAGCTGTTGGAGTGAGTGCAGAGGAGGCCATGGAGATGCTGCGAGGGCTGCAGCAGCTCTGCTCTGGAGCCAGGCTGAGAGAGCTGGGCTGGGGCAGCCTGGACAAGAGAAGGCTCCTGAAGGGGAGACCTGAGAGCAGCTCCAGTGCCTAAAGGGGCTGCAGGAAACCTGGAGAGGGGCTTGGGACAAGGGCCTGGAGGGACAGGCCAAGGGGAATGGCTTGAACCTGCCAAAGGGGAGACTGAGATGAGCTCTTAGGCAGAAGCTCTTCTTTCCTGTGAGGGTGCTGAGGCGCTGGCCCAGGGTGCCCAGAGAAGCTGTGGCTGCCCCATCCCTGGCAGTGTTCAAGGCCAGGTTGGACACAGGGGCTTGGAGCAAGCTGCTCCAGTGGAAGGTGTCCCTGCCTGTGGCAGGGGTTGGAGCTGGATGAGCTTTATGGTCCCTTCAATCCAAACCAGGCTGGGATTAAAATGAGAAACAGTAACACAAGGAAATTATTTCATCCAAGTGGGAGGAAAACAAAGTACCTTTTGAGCTAATGAAGCTCAGACATACCTAAATACATACAATAGAGCTACATCAACACAACTGAACAAGTTACATATAAAGCTCAAAGCCAAATATCTACTGCAAAGGTAAACAGAAAAAGATGGATTCACTTGGGGGAAAGAGGCACAGAGGTGAAAAATAATTTACTAGACAGTCTTTAAATGACTACATAGATCCAGTATTAGAAACCTAGTGCCACTGTCATGCCTCAGAGCTTTTAGGTCCTCATGTACCTGTTCTCTCACACAAAGCTTTAAGAAAGCTTTCACTAAGTACTAGTAAGTAGTGACTGGAGGAAAAAGATCCCAGGAATGTTTTTAAGCCAGCATTTTTCATAGAACACATACACATTTCTTTTTCCAAGAATAATTACACAGTTCCTCAACGTTTTGTAAATCTTTTCTTTAATCCATGTTTTGTAAGAGCTATTCCAACCCTTCCCCCTTCTTAAGATCTAACAAGCACTTAAGTATGGCAGACAAATTTGCATTTCAAAAGCCAATTAAAACACACTGTAGTAAGGCACTGATTAAAAAGTGGTGGCTTTACATAAATTAGGCAGTTCCTTTGACTTACCCTGTTCAAATCCATCATAGGAATGGCAAAACACTCTACATTATATGGACTATATGCCCACAACACTGTGTCACTCCCCTACACTCAAAGTCTGATGGGTCATAGTCTGGGTTCAAGGCAAGGAAGGAAAACCCCTTTTAAAAGCAGCATGCTATCCAGCAGCAGCTCATGCAATTTGAAGTTACAGACTAATTGCACTGATTTAAAGTATTCTTCATACTCGAATACTTTACCATAACTTCTGACTTGTGTTTTTATATCACGTGAGAAATTAGGTTAAAGAAGGAAAAGATCTATTTCTGTGGGAATCTCAGCTACCACAGAAACTTTGCTTCTCACACCTCAAAATCACCTGCAAAGCAAAGGCTTCTCATCTACTATCATGTAGGGAAAAGGTTCTTTAAAAGCACATTGTCAAATGCACAACAAACCTGCCAATCCCAACCAGCATGAAGCTTCCCCTGCCATGACACATTTACAGCACTGTGTCACACACACAGACTGAAGCATAAAACCAAGAAAGTAGGTCTGTAACATGAAGCATTCAGTCAGTGTGTGAACAGTCCACGCTCAGGTACCGACTGTGTATGGTTTGGTTTGCTTTTTGCACACAAAGGGTGACTAAGCCCTGCTGTCACCTCACAGCACTTTGTGCTATCAGTTCCTGTCACCCCATGGCAAGGAATGAGCTGCACTCTGTAACACTCAAATTTTACATCCAAACTATAACATACAAAAAGTCCTTACTGGACTGAGCAGTTTTTACTGGATTTGCATTGTCCTGGCCTACATTACTGCCCAGAATTGGGCGTTTTCAGGCAATGAAGTCACTAAATGAATAAGAAGCCACTAAAAGATGTGAGTTCTGCTTTGTAATATCCTTTTTTAAGAGATCAGGCACATTGCAGTTCACACACCCCATACAAATTCATATACCACTGCTCAATTAAGAGGGGAATTAGCTGCCTCCCACTGTTATCTCAAGGCCACGGAGAGACCTCACCATGCTAACTAACCCCACACATACCTCAGCCTAAGAGCTCCCAATTAAAACAAAGAGCAAGGGAAGACATTAAAAGCAACTGATGAACTGAGGGATTCAAATGAGGTCAGGAAAAGCAGTATCATTAAACACTCCCCCTCTTATTGCAAAGCCTTTAGCAACCAAAGCCACCCTTCCCCCCAGCTATAGGGCTGAACTTTGTAGTGTTGCATGGCTCTTGGCACTAGGCTGAGTCAGTAAATCCTCCTACACCTATCTCCATTTGACAAGTCTTTTGGAGCAGCAGAACAACTTATGCACCCTGCAGGCAGAGGATGCTCTTGGGCAAGTTTCTGAACAAACAGGATGGCACAAGGCAGCACAGAACATGCATCAAGAGCACTACCTCTAGTTCTGAACAACATAACAATTGAGTTTTATTGCATGGAATCCATCAGTAACCCTCTGCTATTGCCATTAGGCCAACATGAGATACAGGGGCAACAATTTATGTGGTAAAAATTTGTACTGGCTTTGGTTAGACTAGATATGTTCAAATTTCTACTGAAAACAGAACTCAGCATTGCACTGTTGTTGCTGCTGGTTTTAATACTAAAAGGCTCCACTGTTTTAAAACCTATCAATTAAAATACTGTCTTCAACATTAATACAGAAAAACCTGAACTGGAAATTCTGGAGGCATTTTGGATTACCTTCATTTTTAACCCCATTAACCTTACCTAATGATCATGCAGAGCAGGATGGTAACAGAAGCAAGATGCTGAGTGATCTCATGTAGACTGCAGCACAATTAATCACAACAGCAGCGATGGAGGAAGGTGGTAATTGCCTGAGAACTGTTTTTATTGTCCTCATTGCCAAGAAACTCAGAAATGTATTTCTCATTCAGAGACTCCTAAAGTCACTCCTAAGGTATAAAACCCCCAGTTTTTCATTTCTGATGTTCCACAACAATGCTGCAAGCTAACTTAATCGAGACAACATTGGAATATAAATGACAGCAAGCAGCAGCTCTGGGAGATGCTGTAGCACTAGTCAGGAAGAATTCATTACCTCCAGACATTTATTAAGCAAAGAAAAAACCCACTGTTTGAAAAAGGCTGGCAAACATCATTAGAGACACAAAAGAAAATTGCTTCATAGGCTTTTTCCGAGTTACACTGCCTTAGTTTACCTTTTTTTTTTCCAGTGGGGTTTTGAAGTCTCTTCTAGTTACACCGTTCATAAGACACACACAATCTGACACTGCCAACCTCTGAGACATAAGGAAACAGCATTCTGAACACAAATTACTTCCCAAATCTTTATTCTACTATGCAAACTTCAGTCCCCTACTGCTTCCTACCCCCTAAATAAAAGCTATTAGCAAGTCATGTCTAAAGGTCACTCAAAACCCCAGAGGTGAGGTGATGACTTGGGTTCCTCAGCCTCTGTCAGAAAGCTCTAATAATGTGGTGGTTTGTTACTCTCCAGACTTCCTGTTGAGTATCACACACCTGAGACTCAACAGAAAACTACAACCCCTGAGCACTCCTGCTTCCTTCCTCCACCAGTCCTGCAGGTCCTCAGACACTGTACACATCACCAGCTTTTAGGAGCTTCCCAAATGTTTCATGGCAGAGGGCAGATAAACGTCAACCTAAAAGCAGGCAGAGAATGTAATTTTTTAAGGGTATTTATACATAAAATAGATCCCTGCTCTTTTTAAACCTTCTAAGCTGTAGTAAATCTAGATTGTGATTATATGCTCCTGACACTTCTTTTTTAAGCCCCCCGTCTCACTTTTCCTGATCTTCAGCATTTTCTGAGAAATGCCCACACATTAAACCACTTAGATGAACAGAACACAACAAATTCCAGCTACCAAAATGAGAGAAACAGCCCAAGTTTCACTGATAACTGACAATAGGAATTTCTCCTTTCCTGGAAAGCACCTGCCTCTTTTTGCATGGGAAGAGCATATATCAACATTATCATGCTGTTCATGGTACTTCACAACAAGGGAGAGACTTACCTGCTACGGTGAGCTTTGCTGTCCTGCTGACAATGGTCCCCAGGCTTTCCACAGTTGCCACACATTGATAATATCCTTCATCAGGTTTATTATGCTTGGAATGCACCACACTGTTTATTAATAAAGATCCATCTGGCAGCAACTGGCGCCTGTCATCTGATACCAGGTTTAGGAAAGTTCCATCTTTCTTCCATTCAATTTTTGGGGAGGCTTCACAATAAGCTGAGCAGTTCATTACAACAGAGGCTCCACGAACTGACAGAACATCCGTTGGCTCCACCAGGAAGTAAAAAGGAGTGAAGGTTCTCACAAGGGAGCCTGGAAAACACAGATCACAACATTGGGGTTAGTGTTCTGGGGCTTCTCAACATCCTCATTTCGAGACCTAATCACGTGCACAGGAGCTGTCACTCCTGGCAATATCGTGAATATTGAATATACCAGAAACGGCTTCATCTATATGACAGGATTTTCTGCTTTGGCTATATACACCGATGGACTCTTGAATTCAAAGAGGTTTTCATCTCTAACACATTCAGCTGCTCATACAGCAGCTCCTGAGCAATCCATTGAGCAACCCAGCAGTCTGCTTCATCAAAGCTCACACAAACTAATATATGTACTTGAGTACCACATTTATATCAAAGGACATTAAGGATCCTTACTTGGCCTTTTCTGGTGGGGGTACCACACCACAGCAGCCCAGTCACTTGTTTTGTATAACGAAGATTAAGAAACACTAGGAATAATTCAACCCTAAAAAGTGTTTCCAATTCTGAGCTCAACACACCTCACAAGTGCCATAAAACAGTGGTTTACTTCCATTGTAGTTCAGGACAAGCATGATTACTTTTCCATTTTAACTATTCCCAAAGGAGTTCTGTAATTAACATCTACTTTGCATTCAGAAGTGAATTTTAATTACTGTATATCTACTGTATTTAGTCAGGCAGAAAGACTGTGTGTCAGTATCACTTCAGCTTGTCTCAACTTAATCACCCACAGAGGATAGAAAGAAGAGTAATATGCCCAGAGAAGAGTCTTCCAGATAACATAATGTCAGACAGAGAAAATCATAGAATCATAGAAAAGTTAGGGTTGGAAAGGACCTTAAGATCATCTAGTTCCAACCCCCCTGCCATGGGCAGGGAACACCATGGGGTCTTTAATACCCAGACTCCCACCTGTACTCTGACAAACTCCACCTTTCCTCCACTAGGACTTGAAGCAGGATGTACAAAGCATTGTGGCAATAGAAACTAAGATACTACCAGCTGTCTGCTAGGAAACCAAAAAGGAAAGTGTGAAGACCAAAAGGTTAATAGGGCCTTTGAAGGGAGTCAGTTCAACCCAGAGCTGCAAGGATTCCTCCTGTCTTCATATAAAGTAAGTGCCAAAGGGAACGCTTACAAACCACACAGCCAAACTTACAAGGTCTGTTTGCAGGGTCCAGAAAATCCTCATTTTCCATAGACACAACAGCTAAGTGACAACCCTCATGCATAAAGCATATTTTACAAGTATTGTGCCTACCAATGTACTCTCAGACTGCAGCAGCACACTCAAACCCCACCTGGCTAAAAGTTTTTGAACTGCCTTTTGAAACCCCAGGCTGGTTTGAGACCAGGAATAAGATTCCACCAGCATCACTTTTCCTACTTGATCTGGCAGTAAGTAATACATGATCCAGTTAAGAACATGGTTTTCCTTTTGGGCACTTTAAGAAGTTGAAGGTGAACCCATAGCGCTTGTGAAATGCATTGTTTGAAAAGGGTTAAAATACATTCCCAAGCTCCAAAAAATGAAGCTTCTTCCACACACACTGAACCTTTCAGAAAGGGTCAGAAAAATATGCCTCTCCAAAGTATTTAATCTTTCACAGGAAGGTCAATAATGAAACACTGAAGTATGGCAAGACCACCTTGAAGAGGAACATGCATTTAATAATCAGATTTGTTTCAGTAAGTCACAGAATAATTATGAAGCCTAGTTTCTTAGAGAAAGTACAAACATGAAGGAGAGCTTTTCTTGTAAAGGAAGTCTGTCCTGGTAGCATTTGAGCTTCTTCAATCGCTTGCTTCTTATAAATTAGCTTTACCTTCTGAAACAGCCTTCATTAACAGAGCAATAGGATTCCTTCTATCGCTGGATTGCACTGAATGCCTCTTGTCCCCAAAGAGGCTTCAGCTTCCCCCCCCAAGAGGGACTCCAGCCTCCTGCACAGAGCGGGGCTATTGTCTTTGCTGCTCAGAATTCACCAAACTTTCAGATAAGGCAGGGGTGGTGTGAAAGAAACAACCGATAAATTCTGCTTTTGTCAGTTGTGTCATTCAAATATTCTTCTGCCTTCAAGACCTCAGAGGAAATAAGGGAATAAAGCACAGAAAGACTGAAGTTTCCCTAGTGACAGCAGCAGTCTCAGGCTGGAGACCTGCTACGTTGGTATGCAAATCCTTGAGACTGTGTCTTTCCTAAGGATAAAAAAGTACAGGAAAAAAGCCCCGGACATACACACCAACAACACCCAAACTCAGCTACAGACTTTCTAGGTGCTGCTGTGTTCCTTTGGCTGCTACAGTCACACTTCCTGACTTTCAGCTCTAATACACCAAATGGCAGAAAAGAATCGAGAGTCACAAGCAGCATGAAAATACGTCAACCTGTTTATCAGGATCATCTCCTCCATCACTCCAGACACCTAAAGGTGGTTTTTAAAGTTAAATTACAGCTCTCCTGTCCCTGGGTTTTTCAGGATGAAGCATTCTACACAAGCTCTCAATCTCTTCCCCCTTCATTTATAAGCTTCCATGTTTTCCTTTTCCAGACCCCTACCTGAACAAAACACACTCCTGAGTTTTGTTTTTCTCTGCCCTTATCCTCTGGCTTTTCAAATAAAAGCCAAGAAATCCTTGAAAAGAGGAAGACAGCTTCTGGTTTGCCTCATCTGGCTTTGGGGAGAGCAGATCAAATCCAATTGATGGGATCAGATTGGTTTTACCCTGCAAGTAACAAGGTGTCCAAGGAACTACTGCAGAGAATGTAGAGCAGAGGATATCAAGAGAGATCATACAAAAGAAACGGCAGCACAGAAGGGAATTGAAACTTTCAGGAAGAATGGGAAGCAGATTTCCAGCCAGGTTTCAGAGGCAGCACAAAAAATAGCTCTTGCCAAGAGCTGTGAAGACACAGCATAGCCGGCTTCAACTCCAGACCCTACCAGGCTCCTGCACAGAAAGCAGTGGATAAAAAGATGAGAGAATTGGTAAATAACCATGATCCATCTTTAAGGAAGGTGAACTAGAACTGAGACCGTTCTACTTGCCCACAGGCTCAGAGAGGTTTTACAGTTTGGAGGTAGGGGCACTCTAGGGAACACACAGCCACTGAGCCCAGACTCTGTTAAGCCCTGATTTAGCAAGGAAAAGTTTTGTACATACAAGACCTTAATAAACGTCTATATTGGGTTAACAAGTCCCTTCTCCCACTCCATCAACCTACTGATTGTTCAGTTAACTGACCCTGCATGATTTGGGACAAAATGGGTGTATTTTGACCTTACCTTTGATGGGTGGAGGGAGTACATAGGCTTGATTTCTGTGTATACTGGCACACTTTTTGCCACTGTGGGCAAGGAGAGCAGGCTGTTCATCTTTCCCAAGTCTTGTACACATTTGAGGACTTAAGGCTAGAGAAGGTTTTTTTCTTTCAGCTTAACACTTCCAGTCTAGTACTAGGTAGAAAACCTAGCTCATTGATCTGTAATCCTTCTACTACCATAATCCCTAGATACTAATCTCAGGAACTGCTGGAAAGCCCCTTCTCCATGTAATGTCCAACTGGCTGATTACTCCTGGCTCAGTATATTACCTTGCACTTGGTTCCTCCAAACTTCTCCTCTTTCCAAAAACATAGACCAGTTTTGATCTCTGACCTTGTCCTTCCTCTTCCAGCTTTAAGTCATGTGAAACTCTAACACATAACAGCTGATTGCCATCCAGGCTGTGAGTGAAAGGCATTGACAGAAGTTAACTCGGGACACACCAGTGCAAAACCCCCATACAAAGCAGCCTTCACTGCCATTGTCTTTGCTACTTCTTTCAACACCCATTTCTTTTCATAACCATCCTGCATTAAAGCCACATTTCCCTATTTCCTTACAAGAGTGTAAGGAGATGGCAATGGTTGAGGAAAGAATAAGGGGAGTTCTGGGTTTCTATGAAACCATTTAAACTAAGGAAATTAGAATGGTCTGAAAAATATCTCCTTGACAATTCCATACCAATTTACCCTCGTACCCAGATCACCCGGCAGGAACTGCAGCCAAGATGACTACTTTCGTACATCCCTAACTCCTCCTCTCCCCTCATTTAAAATAACAGGGGGGGTTTAGTCCTCCTTGCAGCTTTTCTCTCCTCAGACTCTTGAAATGAACCAACAGTTCTGCCACTGTTTCAGCCAACATAAAAACTCATCACACAGACCTAAACTGAAAGTGTTTAACAGTGAAGCACTTCTAGTCCTTTGCCAAGCCTGGCTGATCTCTTGCTCTCAGTACTAGGATGAAGGACTGCAAGCATGCACCTCTCTCTCCTCACTGAACTTCTGGTCACAGAAGGACAAAACACAGCACGTTTGAGATGTGACACTGAGGGCACAAAGTTAACAGGAATCTGCCAGATGTATTTCCCCAAAGACCACAAAAAGGCCTTTAAACTCTGAAGAAGGAAGTTTTAATGCAACACTTTCAGCTGCAGGGAACCTGAAAGCAGGCAGGTAAGGTGGAAAGAGCTCATCAGTCACACTTTCCAAATGCTCTATTTTCAAAGAAGGGTATTCCTCAGTGGAAAAAGAGAAACCCAAGACTTCCCTTGGTCTTCTTTGCACAGCTACCATGCCTACAGAAGGATCACATCCATTTTTTGTATGTTCTGCTAGCTGCATCCCATTTTGTGCAGTGCTACATCTTTCACAATGCCTGCAATACTGAATGCAAAGCAGAAGCTTCCCATCATTATCCAGTTCATTTCTGAGAGACACAAGCATTCCAATATCAAACTTAAATCATTTACAGGTGTGCTTTAACAACTGCCTGACACAAGCTCTTCAGAATTATGGCATTCAGGTAAGTACCTTCAGACAAAACCACTCTCATCTCAGTCCCACTTAGTCAATACAAATTACCTGACACTGGCACAGGACAGTATGTGACAGGAGATTTCCCTCTTATCAGTGCTAGAGATTCAATTTTAATCCACTCTTGCCATCAAAACTATCTGGCTGCAATGTTTTCCTGACAACCACCATCAACAGCATTGAAAGGAGAGGAATTTAACACCGGATTTCACATAACTTTGGGAAGGTAACCACATTCCATTTTACAAGGACCAAATGCAATAACCACCTGGAAGGAAAACATGCAGCACATGTAAAATTTCAGAGCCACATTTTCCAAACAGGATGATAAATGAAGGCAACCAAACCCATCTTTCATCAAAAGTACCTGACTCAGACGAGGAGGACACAGGATTCGGTCGCTGGAAGGAGTCATACAGGGCTTTGATGAAGACAGATTACTTTTACATGTTGAGGAAAGGCATGTCAAGAGGGAGGGATGACACTCATCCTTTTAAGTTAGACTCCAAAGCAATTTGAGAACACACATATAACACCCTTGAAACTGACGTTTGAAATGGAAGCATTTGACAAAATCCTAATCAGACCAGCAGGAACTATTTGAAAGCCCCTCATTGCAAGTCTATGATAAAAGATCCAAGGTCTCCAGCTGCAGCATTCAACTTCTAAAAGGTTTTTCACCAGGATTTAATTAACATCCCCAATGGCCCTTGTACTCCTAAAACCACCATGTCATGCCCTTCCTAGCCTAGATCATAAAAGCTGTCTTCAAGAATTAGCCAAATGTAGTTTAATTGAAGATGTTACAAACACTGTTCTTGCAAGCTGCCAGCAAGAGCTCACACTGAACTTGGTTTGTGGTTGTGCTGAGCTATTCAGCACTACAGAGCACATTATCTACATGGGCAATTTGGTACCTGCATCCACCTCTAAATAAAATGTATTAGTAGGCTGGGGGTTTGCTCTTTCTCTGACAACACCGGGAACATTTGACACTACCCAATAAGCACAATTTCTGTATGATATTACAATATGCCACAGCAGAACCAATCGTTAGACAAATACATTCTCTGCTTAATATTACATCTTTCCCTTATAGGGAACATAAATGTACAGCTCCTGACCAAATTAAAGTGCATTAATGACAATATACATCAACTAAAGAGCTTTAGATGTTACATTTTATAAAGCACATCCAGAGCTCAATGGTATCCATGGTGGTTGGTAAGTTCACTCAGATTGGAAAAGCAAGGTTAAGCTCTCTACACTGCATTTCCTAAATGCCATTTCATTTCTTTCTTTGCAAAGACTAATAAATTACAAGACAAAAATGATACTGCACTTAAGCATCAAGAAACCAAGGAGAATGGGTAAGAGCTACCCCTGACTGCAGATGTACAATATAAATCCTGCTGGTATGTTAATAATTCCTGTTGTAGGCTGACAGTGGAACCTCAGAGAAAGTGATGTAACATTACAAGATAACTTATGCCATGTATAAATTTAGCCTTTCCCAGACTTAGTAGATTCCTTTGTCTTTGGGCACATGCAGATTTCCTCTTTTTATGATTTAATACACTGTAACAAAGATATCTATCAAAAAGAATGGCTCATCTTCACCCCAGTATCATTAAGCACTGTGGGCTAGCAATGATGCTTGAGGAATGCTGTGGTGCCTCAGATCTGTCCTGGCCCACAAGGAAAGGGGCCATGTTCTGAGATCCGTAAGGGAGAGACATCCTGTTCTTTGTGATATGGGAAAATTACCTGTACAGAGCCCCTTTCCCCTTTACTGAAAAGGGCTAACTCTCCACTACAGAAAGACACGAACAAAACTGCTTGCTCAAGCAAATTCCCCTGAAAGCGAGTGGCATAAAGCAGGATGCTTTTGTCCTTCTCTTCTCTTTAGTTGTCAATCCTGTATGCAGGTGCCACCTTACAATACAGACCAAGCAGACAATGCTGAGGGAATCTTAAGAGCCCAGGATAGCACCAGAAAACTTGTACCTCAATCATTCTCCTCACTACAATGGGAAGTTCAGAGAAATCATTCTTTACAGTCACTGTGGAGAGCAGCTATCTGAATGCCACCAGGCCTACATGCAGCCCATCACCAGCACACAGATCAGAGCTTCCAGGTATAGGAAATGTGGCGGTTTGCTGCCATGGCTTTCAAAAAGCTACCATCCAGAAACATGGGGTTGTGAAAAGGCAAAGCATTTTTTGCATATCATCCTCTAATGGTTTAACGTTACGGAGTTGAGATGGTTTGTGACACCATGTGCTAACAAGAACAAAGTCAAGATACTCATCGTCATCACAGAGATTACATTATTTCTGTCTATGTTACAGGCTTTGCCTTTGATACCCTTAGAGCATCCTTGGCTTTCAGACAGCATAGTCAATAAATAAAGAACAAATTCAAGCAGAGCAAGTTACATTTTGCAATGATGCTTTTTCCAGCTTTGTCAATACTTCCAGTTATCTTTCACTTGTTAATAACAAATTCTTGTTGGCTTAATCTGAACTCACCTTCCCGACAGACCTCAAGCACAGAATTGTATTAAAAACAAAAGAGCCCGCTACAAAAAGGATGAAGAAATAGAAGGAAAACAGAATCAAATGGCATAGTCTGCCTGCAGTAAACCACTGACAAGCAAGCATCCATGCATTCACTCCAGCCACTCCTGCTGTAAGTGATACCATCTCCTCATATATTATTAAATAATGGGAAGGAAAACAAGATAATGATCAACAGCAAAATCCAAACACAGATTGTAATCTCAGATCTCAAATGTCTTTGGAGATGCATTTGTGCCCGGTGTTCAGTTGCATGGCCTTTCTACCACCTCAAGGGAGTCAGAAAGTCCTACCTGGGTTTTGAGAGCACACAGAAACAACTGTTATTTACAGTGCTGCCACTTCACTGTCCACAGCTGGGTGACAATGACCCCACTCAACAGCCAGCTAACAAAGGCTGCCATGCTGAGTCCCAACCCTTGCACCCCTGCACTCCAGGGCTGGAGATCCAGGAAGCTTGGAAAACTGCTGGACCAAAGATGGCACAAACCCCTCTTATAACACAGCTTCCCCTTAATCACAACCCACTATCACCACTTCTCACAGCACTCTTGTGCGACTTGTCCCAAAGGACATCCCCATAAGGGAGTTGCTCCTCTTTTGTCTGGTCCAGAGTCCCAGTGTTAGACAGTTACCTTCTGGCAAGGAGTTCTTTATCTGACTTGAACCTACACTCAAACCTAGAAAACAGCCACCAGCCATGCTTCAAAATCACATTCTGTTGGCTTTCCTGTTCCTCCTGACGTGCAAGGAGCAAGAATCCTTTATAACCATTAAGACCAAAAATTTGGATGCCTTTCAGGTTGCTTAAAAACAACCCCTGGGTTTTCTAGAATTCACATCAGGGAACTGAGTCCCACAAACCCCTCACTTCTGCAGGGAACGTGCTCACAAGGAGATTTTGCTTTTATAAGTCAAAGGAAAAGCAAGGCACCACCTAATGCCATGTATTTGAGTTAAGCCAAAGAAAGAATTACTCTGAATATCTGAACAGCAAAAGCTCTTTTCATACCCATTTCAGAAGCTGGGCTTAAAGGATTTTAGCCATTTTTCCCTTTTGCTGTGGAATTACCAAAGCATTGTCTCATTTCAGAAACCATCAGGTTTTAGTCAAACAACCAGTCTCTGACACATCCCTTTAAACTTGCAGAGGATTTAACCATGATACCATGCTCTGCTTGATGTAAAAGACAACACCTTCCTGCACACAGTATCCCTTTCTATTGTGTTAATGACAGAAATGAGCTGGAATAAGGAGGTAAAGCATTTTTACTTACATTCCAAGCACAGAAGTTACCTTAATCAAAATCTCTTGGCATCACTTGCACAATATGTGATCTAAGGTGGAGCTGAAACACTTTCAGGGTGATGAGAAGCATTGCAGCAAACACCACAAAACCCAGCATGCACTCTGTCTCCTAATACAGTCTTTTACCCAGTGACAAACTCAGAATCATGGAATCAACCAGGTTGGAAAAGCCCTTTAAGCTCATCCAGTCCAACCAAGGCCACCACTAACCCATGACACTGAGGGCCTCATCTACACAGAACTTCTCATCTATCAAAATGAGCTGAACCTTTCAGATTGAATCAACACAATATGCCAGATGCGGGGGGACCATTCTGGAATGCTTTCTACACCCCTTTTTCTCCTGCAGTTTTCTTCCTCAGACTTTAAGCAAAAAGATATAATTAGTTTCTTTGCTTGTGACTTCCCTGCCCTGGCTGAAACCCCATTACCTGAGTCCCCAGTTTACAGCTGTCAGCTTGGTAACTCTTACAGTGATCTGACTTCAGAGTGCTTATGGTCTTCATATTCTTCCTGATCACCTCTGAAAAGAACAGCAAGCAATCTGCAGTTGTTAGCAGCAGCAGGGCTTCCTTTGGAAAGCACATCAGTTACAGAGGACCAGAGTTCACTTGCTTATCGTTTAATTCTTCCAGTGACCAACTTCATTACTTGTCAAACTGGGTCGAGAAAAGGCACATGCAGCATTTCTACAAAAGATTACTAGAGGGCACTGTAAAGACACCTACAAAAGGAAGAAAATTCATTTCTGTTCATCATGGTGAACAATAGCACTCTGACTTTTCTACAGAAATAGGTGCCATGTGTTAGCTACTGACAATACTGCATTGTTATAGCAGGGAAAGAGGAATTTACAGGTTTCTTCCTGGAGTAATGGATTTCTTTTCCTGGAGTTCCAGTCTTTGGGCACTCAGGCACATCATTTACCTCTTCAGATACATGCAACACTAAAAATAAACAGTGGCTTCAAAGGGTTAAATCCCCCCAAAACCCCATTTGTAAGACTCAAAATACATAGTGCACACACTGCAAGCAAGATGCTAAACACCTAGGAAAGCCTTCCCCATCCTCCCCCAATTACACACTGTTTGGGCTTCCATCAAACCACCCAGTTCTCACCCTGGGCTCTGGGTGCTCAGACCTGAGTAACTGGTTTGCCCAAGCCATGGCTAGACGAGCAGTATAGCTCCCTGTAATGGGAGCTATAAAGGAACGGAGATTCCCTGGTGGTTTGCAAACCAAGCCCAGATAATCAGGGAGCAGATTCTTCGCCTCAGTCAGGGGTTTTGCCAGACTGGTACTTCAAAAACAGGCTAGAATGTAAATACAGAGAAAAAAAATCCCCACACATCACAGGAGTTCTGTGCTGAAACCAATTACTTACATATTTTCCAAGCAGTAAACACACTGCAGTACTCAAGAGCTCTGCAGGAAGGGGAAAGTGACACTGCTGTTTCTCAGGCTCCAACAGGGTTATGGGGCACCCAAGAGAACATCTTCGATGGAGCAAATTCATTTAGAGCTGTGCTTTTACTGAGCCAGGAGCTGTGCTGCAATGCTGTGCCTTTCCTCCAGCCCACCCACCCAATTCACTACTGCTTCATGGGGGTGACTGAGATTACAAAGGATGCTTGTAGGAGACGTGTGAAGGGCAAGGGGAAATGCTGTTATGGAGTCAGGGGTGTTCCTATCATAGGCAACAGTCAGAAATGGCAGACAGGCAGATATGTGAGGAGGGAAAGAGGAAACCTGGTTTCTAAGGGAACTTAAAGTGAAAAAAAAATGAACATTAAAAAGGAAAAAAGACGCAAGAAGAACCAAACTGAAAGTTGTTGAACATCATTTCCAGTGTCTTTTTAAAGGGAGAGATCTCTGTCATGCTTCATGAAAGAGGAGGAAATTCTTAACCAACACCTTTAATGTCAGATCAAGTGAGGACTATCTGAGAGGACCTGGAAACACAGGAATAGCTGCATCAAATCAGAGCAAAAACAATCCTTTAACCAGTGTCTTGTTGCAGTAGTTGAGAGCAGACACTCAAGAACACCAAGAGCGGAACAAACACTGCAAAAACTGCCCCAAATTCAGCCTCTGAGCATCTTGCCACTTGCTGTGAGGGGCTTCCACAGCTTGGTAGCTCTTGGTCTTGGTGAACAACATGCTACCAGCTACCTCTGAGCTGCCTGGACAACATGGGAAGAGGAAAGAAGGGAGGGGATAGAGCAAAAGAATAAATTCCAGCAATCCATGTAAGGGTCCCTAATTCAAGGGACTAATGCTGAATGGTGAAGAAAACTGGTTAATGCTGAACACTTATTCATCATACAGCCCTTTTCACGTCTCTGGCTTCCTATACTAGTAAAGCAACCACTATCACAAGGTCCAATCACACTACTGATCCACAGTATAACACAACATAATAACCTTAACAATGTATAGCTAAAGATTTTACTGATCTTTCAGGATACTAGCAAAAAAAGAACAGTAGGAAAAGGAAACAAACCCTACTAGAAACACCCTGCACTGGCTTTAAGCATCCTCCTTTAAGAAGATTTACACTAGCTTTTCTACCCCATAAAATTCAACATGTGTGGCAGAGTTCACTACATGGATAAGTTCAGCTGCAATAAAACTGAACCTTCACAAGTTTAAGTCATGACACTACTCTTGTAAATGCAAGCTGACCAACTAGAGAGTCCAAAGTTGAGACCTTCTTTAGCAGAAGGGTTTGTAGCCAGGTGACAGAGGCATCATCACTCACACAGAAAGGGCAGAGATGCAGCACATGCTCTGAAGTGACACAGACCGTGGCCCATTCCAGCTACACCAAGCTCACCAAGAGAAATAACACACCACGGAACTGGAGAATAGGATGGATAATTGCCTGTTGAAATCTGCTATTGGGTGTAAGGGTTTGCTGTATCTGTGGTTTGAGAAGCCCGGAATCCAAGCTGAACAGTCTAAAGGTAAAAACCTGAAGAGATGCCCACTTTTGTTCTGGTTTCTCTCCTCTTGACTGCTGCACATCAGAGCATCTGCATTAAGTGAAGACTATGTAAAACCTTCTCTGGATTCTGCATAGCCTAAGTTCTCCATGGTTTTAATCACATCTATCCCTCTGTTTTTTAAACTGAAGGTTGACTGTTCATGTTTAGCACCCTGCTAGCACTGTAATAACCAGGGAAACAAATGCCTTGGGGCAGAGCACCTGATGGTCACTGAGGACAACCTACTGCGGCTGCAGCTAAATTCATTTCTCCAGGGAAAAATGACACTCAATATTAACTGAGTGACAGAAAAATCAGCAAGGCACTTCACATGAGAAGATGAGAACTTTGCCTGGTTTTGACTTCTTGGAGGTTATTCTTACACTGGAGAAATGTAAGAAGGAACTTCGTGATTTAAGAAGTTGTCTTTCTATCAAGTGGAGAACGGAGGCAGAAAATACCTGGATTCTGTCACACAATTAATGCTTAATTTTTACTTCCCTATACAGTTCGGGCAGAGGAGTGCACAGAAAGACAAGGGGTAGACATCTGAAACAGCCACACCAGCCCCCTGCACAGGTACTTCCTATGGCTCTGGCTGTGGGGGACTGCTGCACCATCCCAGGAACAGGAATTTTCCAGAGATACAATACAGACCTGTTGGAGTTGAACATTTCCAGCCATACTATATCAAAAAGACTGCATAAAGCACCTTGCTGAAATTCAAGCGAGACCACCAAATCATGTACCCCCTGCCCAGTTACTTTTAATTTCTGTTTACATATACCGATACACTTCACATACACTTTATGCGTACACACAATTCCATATGTAAGTTACACACACACCCCTATAGACATGCACCCCTACCACTGTCCTCTATAACTATTTCTCAAATCTCAATTACTTTTTTTTCAAGATAAGCATTTAAAAATCATAGAACATCAAAAACATCAACCAAACACAGCATGTCAGTACCATCAACATGCCATATAATGTACATAAAACATGTTTTACAAAACCAGGTTACTGAGGCAGGTTTCAGGGAACCTCAGCTGATAGAGAACTTGTAAATAAATGCACAGATAAACACAGGAATTAAAATAATAGAATCCCCATCCAGTTTGTGTGGAACGAATCTTAAATCTCACTCAGCTCCAACCCCTGCCACAGGCAGCGACACCTTCCACTGGAGCAGCTTGCTCCAAGCCCCTGTGTCCAACCTGGCCTTGAGCACTGCCAGGGATGGGGCAGCCACAGCTTCTCTGGGCACCCTATGCCAACGCCTCAGCACCCTCACAGGGAAGAGCTTCATCATATCCAACCTGAACTTCCTCTGTTTAAGTTTGAAGCCATCTGATGTTGAGATCAGCTCCAATGTTAACAAAAAGAGGGTAACTAATCACAAATGAAGAACATTTTAACTACAACCAAGAAGGGAAGAAACTATACAACTAAATCACAGACCAGTGCCTACCAAGAAAAAAAGAGTTTAAGCAGCAACTCAAACACACATCACTGAGCTAACAGCACCTTGAAGTTCCATTTTTTTCCCATGTGTAGTAGATAAAAACTGTCCCTTTGTCTCATCTCAACAATACAGCATCTTTATGAGTTCCAGACACTTTTTTTATCCTCTCTATTGCAAATTCTCCATATAGATCCTGGAAACATTTAATGCCTTTTATGCAATCTGGCTGAGTCAAGATCAGTAACCCTTCAAGAATGTTGTCATGATTGAAAACCAGAGCAAGGTTGTGTCTGGCCTAGATACTCCCTGTTGGGAAGGGAGTGAGAGCTACGACAAAGCTGCCCTACAGCAAACCTGAGCTGTTATAGATGAACCTCCCTTCACACACCAAACCAACACACAACAGAAATGGGTGTTACTGACCCTTTATCGTGAAAGGCACAAACATGATCTGGAATTAAAAACTAAAATCCAGGTCTTATTTACTGCCACTTTGTTATTTCAAGGGCACTAAACATCCATGGAGTAGAGCAAATGAGGCCTGTTTATTACTTTTGTAATATATGAAATCAAACAGCTATACATCAGGATGGCAACTGCAGACTACTAACAACATATCTGTATTCCAAACAGACCTATGAAGGAAATTAGTCCCACTAATACTTTATTGTAACTTCGTAGTCATGTTATTTTACCCAGTTGACATTTTTCCACAGCAGATTCCTAAGCTGTGAGCGAGCTCTTCATAAGCCAAGGAAAGCCAAAATACCCAAAGGTCTCCCTCTAACTCTCAATTCTTGATGGCTCCACTTTGCCAAGGGGAGTGGTGTGTGGTTATCTCCTTACTCTACAAGGAAAGCACCAGGGTTACAGTGGCATTCCAACACTTCCCGGAAAGCAGTGGACTTGCACATCTAACTTGACCAGCAAATATAACCCTGGGATGTTAACTGAGAGTGCCTAACTGCCACGGCTTTCCCTATTTGATCTCAGTTAAAAGTACAGTAAAATGAGGTGAAAGACCAGTTTTAACTGCTTTACACAGATTCTTGTCTAGTCTGCATGTGTATTAATGAAAAGCCTTCCTGCTTCATGTTCTAAAGACAAACACAAGCTTTCATCTCGCTTGTTTACCAACTTCACCTCCCGAGTTCCCATGAAACACTGGAGCTTTGCTTGGCGCAGTTTTGTCGGAAGAAAATACAAAGCCTAACACTGTAGCTCTGCAAAGATATTAGCAACAATATTTGCAACTATTAGCTTTGCAAATGTCATAAAGAGGTGCAAGGAAAAAACAGATTTATCTGTTCATTTAAAATACAGCTTATTTCAAAGTGGGAAAGCAAGTGTCTTTAAAAGGAGCTTACACAGGAGTGAAAATACAAATATTGCATATATTAGCTAGATTATCATATAGATACGGTATTACTGAATTATTAAGTTAGTCAAGTACTTAAGTAAAGCAAATTTGTAGGTCATCATAAGGAGGAATTTATTTATACCCCTTTTATCCCAATGTCCCCATAACTACAAGTTCTCATCTCACTCTAAGTATGTAAAACTTCACAATTTGGCTGTCTGAAAGTTGGGTTTAGCACACAACTTCCCTTTAGACTCAGCTGAGAGATGACTCCCTACAGTTCTATATTCATTCTGCCTCCTAAAAAAGGCTCGAACTAGAACAGCCAGCACAGGTCCTGTGTTACAGCCACTACAGTCATCAGGATCAGACTGTTCATGAAGAGCTGACAGTTCACCTCCAAGGTTTCAGCTGAGGTTGTTATCACTTGTCCTTCTGCATCATGGTGGAAGCCTGGCTCCAGCTCCTCGATACCCACTCTCAGGTATCAGCAGGCTGCCAGGTTGTCCAGCCCTCACCCGAGCCATGTGGTGCCAAACAGGCTCCCCAGAGACACATGCTTCAGCTCTGGCCACACTGGGGAGGGCCAAGCTAGCTCCTGTGTGACATAACGGGAAGCCCAAACCTGGATGCAGCCTGCAAGCAGCTCCTCTCAGCCTATAAGCTCTGCTCCAGCTCATGCCGGCTGTGCTGTGTTGGCATGCACAGACCATACTGATACTCTGACAGCTCCTGCTTGACTATTTGAAAGGTTCCAGTTTAAGATTTTTTTTTTCTCTGCTTAATACCAAGCTTAATTTTTCAGCTCAAGCAGCATCAACACAGAACCGGGACCTGCACCCTGCATATCGCATTAGAGAGTGGAGCTCAGCTCATACACCTGCCTTTCTAAGCTGTTAAACAAATAGACAGACCTGATGAAATATTAACTTGACTAATTATGGCAACAGAACCCCAGAAGGAACTAACAGCTCCATGGAAAGCAAGCAATACCTGCTTCAGCACTGACAACTGCACAACTTCCAGACATGGAACAGATGGCTCCAACAACCTGTGCAGCCTGTGCTGATAGCAGCCTTGGCTTTGGCTCTGCCTCCTGAGTGTTTAAGATGCAAAGAGGCTTACACCTGACTCAGGAGAGCTGAAGGATGAGCTACAGAACACAACTTTTAAGTAAAGACAAACACAAAGTATTTAGACTTAACATTTATTCCAATTCATAGACTGTAACCAAATTTAAAGTGTTCTCACTAAAGAAACATTTGCCTTCATACAGCAAAAAGCTCTTGAACCTGCTCTAACAGCAGAATCAAACTACCTGGCAACTTGCAGTCCAAAGTAAGATTTCTGCTGATAACACTTCACAAACCCAAATGTGGATGCAGTTCTTTGGAGAAGGGACCTGGGGAGCTCACCAAGCTCAGCCACCTGCTCCAAGCAAGGTCTGCTTAGGTCAGGTTGCCCAGGGACTAGCCAGCTAAGCTTTAAGCTGGTCTAAGAATATACAGCAATACAAGACAAGCAGAAAGTGTGTAATCACCCAGAGCAGGAAAACTTGGTCAGATACATGCTCCAAACTGGCTTTCCATTATTTTAATTTCTGGCCTATCATAACAGTGAACTTGGGTTAAATATCTTCAAATCAGAAGCACAGAAATCAGAGGAAGCAGCGCATACAGCCACAACATTGGGAAAGATACTTTTTGAGGAAACCAGAAATAAAAACTACACAAAGTGCCTGATCCCCCTGTTACCATACTCAGAAACAAGAGCCAGGACTCACGGGAGTGAGTCCAGAGGAGGCCATGGAGATGCTGCGAGGGCTGGAGCAGCTCTGCTCTGGAGCCAGGCTGAGAGAGCTGGGCTGGGGCAGCCTGGACAAGAGAAGGCTCCTGAAGGGGAGACCTGAGAGCAGCTCCAGTGCCTAAAGGGGCTGCAGGAAACCTGGAGAGGGGCTTGGGACAAGGGCCTGGAGGGACAGGCCAAGGGGAATGGCTTTAACCTGCCAGAACAGGGGAGACTGAGATGAGCTCTTAGGCAGAAGCTCAGAGGGTGCTGAGGTGCTGGCACAGGGTGCCCAGAGAAGCTGTGGCTGCCCCATCCCTGGCAGTGTTCAAGGCCAGGTTGGACACGGGCTTGGAGCAAGCTGCTCCAGTGGAAGGTGTCCCTGCCCATGGCAGGGGTTGGAGCTGGGTGAGCTTTAAGGTCCTCTCCAACCCAAATCAGTGTGTGGTTCTATAAATATACTAATATAGGCCGAAGATCCAATCTGGCAACAGGCAGGACAGACCTGGTTCTCAGCAGAACACCACTCAAAGCAGCACTCCCATTCATCCTAGAAGTAGAATTCTGCAAAAACTCTTTGAACAAAAGCAACGTGCTCTCAGAGGATCCGTGAGGCTATAAAACCTCACCTGATGTGAACACAATCACCTGACTGTTGATCTTGCTGACATTGTAATTATGGTTTTGCTTCTGCTCTCAGTGATATTAAGTGCAACGAGGTCAAGTCCAATGACCAAGAAGCAACTTGCACCTTGACACAGAACTGTTCACTACCACAATGTCCTTCAGTGCCCCTGGACACCTTTTCACATTGGTGCTCGACTCCAGTTAAGCTGCAACCCACAGAAACTGATCTATGATGGAAGCTGTTTGGGATGTTTGTGACTATGTATCTCTAAGCTGCACTACAATTAACAGTAACCTAAGCGCAGAGTAAGGACAGGGTGCTACAGCTTCTGAGACATGACTTCTCCCTCTGGGGTCAGCGGTGACCTCTGTCAAGGTAACCATGGAACACAAGGATCTAAATACCACCTACAGTCTTCTTTTCATTCCCTTTCAGCTACAACCTACTACATCCTGCCACGTCTAGTTTCCTGTTCTGTTTTAGGTCTCTAGCTAGTAGTAAGGTTTCTGGCATATCCTCTATATTTGCATCACAGCCCATGCCTGCTGCAACAAGCTTTCTATTTTAAATAATCCATGTTGGTAGAAGCGCATTTAAACAGAAGCCATTTTACACAAATAAGTTAGCTTGAGCACTGCAGCATGAAACAAGTTTCAAAAGGCGTTACAGCAAAGCTTTTCCCAGATGCTTTACGGATTTCTGCTGTAATTTGTCCCAGCCATCAAAGTACTACCTTTAAGATAAAGCCACAAACATTTTCAGCTCCAGGGCAGACCTGCTTCCCATAGGCATCCACCACTGACCACTGGCAGCCACTATTATAAAGCTAAGAATTCCTTTGGACTCATTTTCCCTGTCGGGTCTGAGGTTTTATGTAAATAGCCCATACAACCTTCTCCTGAGAAACTTCCCTAACTCAACCATACATTAATCACAGTGTAATCAGGTAATTCGGTGGCAGTCCCTGCTAAGGCTGGTATTAACATTTACAAGCTGTATTTTAAGGGTGAGAAAAAGCCTTTTCTCCAATCACAGCACATGAGTACCAGCACAAATGGGAAGCTGTCTTCTCCAGCAAAGGTGTTCACACTTCTTAAACAAAATAAAGCCAAGGATTAAAAAAAAAAGGTCAAATAATGTGTGGTGGAGTTTTTGTTTCAATTTTTGGTGGGTTTTTGTTTTAAGAGCTACAACCATTGAACAAACCCACAGAACCACCCCCCTTCAGTTGTCAAAGGGATGAAATAGAGCACGCCAGGAGAGCCACATGCTCCTGTCACTGTTAACCATGAAAAAATCCCAGATGAGAGCATGTAAAAATCACTGCATCAGCTCCGGAACAGAAACATCTGCTGTTACAGATCTGATTATAAGAGGAAATGGACAAAGTGAAGTTGGGAACTGGTCAAAAGCAGCATCTCTGAGGTGATGTGCTTTAAGAACAGCACCATTCTGCATGTACAAATACAACATTAATACATACACTCTAGTGGGCTTTTTTAACGAAAATGTGATAAGCTTCTGCAGAACACTGTTTATCTCAGATTTTCTGGCTTTGAATCACCCAATCACATGCACCGCTGAGGTCCTCCTCCACTCACCGCACTATTACCTTGCATGCACACAAGAGAGTGGATACAAATCAGACTATTAAAATGCTCCACCCTTATTTCATTAGTTTCTCTGCAGCAGAGATTTCTTACAACCACTATTCAAATGTAATTACTTTGTTTCCCCAAGTTTTAAAATACACAGCTTGCATGGATTAAAAGCTGTTTTTATGTTTGCAACCATGAAGTATCTCATTGCTAAAGCAGTCTGAGTGCTCTTCACAGACATCCAGTGACCAGGCAGTGCTGGGAGACAGCATCTCTTATACAAGGAATAGATGTCTTGCTTGTTTTCAGCCCCATGAAATTTGAGGAAATGAACTTGGGCTTTATCTCACCAGTTTAACTCTTCATATGTATATAGAGAAAAGGTAACCCTGGATGCTAGTCCTACCCATTTTAAATTTGCAATCTAGGTGAACTATTTCTACAAGGATATATTTTATCTGAGCTCTCTCCTTGGGAACTGTATTTTTCCTAGAGATTTTAGAAAATAGGGGGCTACTCTTTGGGACCACAAAAGGACACAGTCAAACAAAAGCTCTATCTCAAACAGGCGAGTAAATCAAAGCAAAGCAAAGTACAGCACACAGCACAATGAAACCAGAGGGGTTACGATGACAGTGGACAGAGAGCATCTTCTGGTAAGCAGTTAGCATCATTTGCTCTGATCCGAGTCAACTTTCCAACAATAAGCAAGGGTGCATAAAGCCAAGTACACAAGCCAGGAACCCCCAGTTCACATGAAGCTTCACCTGTTGTCTAACAGATGGTGAACCTGCAGTGCTGCTCCCCAGGTCTTGGCTATCACAAGTTCACCCTGCATCAAAACCAAACCCCTGAAGGGCCGGTGACTGAAACCCACTGCTCCAACCCCAGTGTTATCAGATGCAAAGCTCATGTCCAAGCAGTCAGCTGAGCAGGACAGTACAAGAAGAGCCCATTAAGTTTGCATAACCTGCTTTTAGCTACGAAAAACACTTGTATTAGCATGGTCAAAACTTACTATTAGACTAAGGTGTCTGTGATATCTCATTGATTCAATTAAATATCATTAATTTTGCATGCAACTCAGATCATCCTCTAAACTCTATGCCAAAAATATCATTTAGTCTTCACTAAGTGATCAGATGGGAAATGGGAGCTCTTTCCCCACTATAGCATGATACAGCTCAAGGTTAAGCTGCAGCTCACCAAGGATTGTTAAGCTCTGCCACAGATCCTCACCTTTGGAAGCCATACACAAAAAGGTCTGTATTTTATTCACTCCAAATTCTTCCCTTATCACCCAGCTCCTCCTTCCAGCTTACCAGTAACCCTGAAAGACTGAGACAGGCAGAGCTACTAAATACAGACAGATTAACACTGTGCTCACAGGGACTCAAGGAAAAGAAAGTTTTTCAAGCTACAGTTAGAGCATACTGTAACTGGTAGCATGCTACCAGCCTACACCACCACACTGCTTTGATGTGGAAATTTAAATTAAATTCAAAGTAAAACAAGCTGCGCTTTCAGCACTGCTCGTCATTTCACCTGTGCAATATC
The DNA here is from genome assembly GCF_012275295.1 of Melopsittacus undulatus. NCBI lineage: Eukaryota > Metazoa > Chordata > Aves > Psittaciformes > Psittaculidae > Melopsittacus > Melopsittacus undulatus. The sequence goes on along the minus strand of NC_047535.1, from coordinate 12,572,335 downwards.
AGAATGAGGGCAAAACCAATTCCTGCCTTACCTTACAACTGAGTACCATAGCTGTGTTTGGCTGTTCTTCTATTACGTGTGTGCAGTGTTGGAACAAATCTACTGTCTAGTATTTGACAGCTAACAACTAGACTTACAGAAAACCTGGGTGATTTAACACAAAAAAAAATACCATTGGTATAAAAAACAGCAAAGTAGAGGCATTGGAGTTTAGCATGGCAAAGAGTATAGGCTAGTATTCATAAAGTAGTATTACACATTACATCCGCAACATAATTCTGAGCACAGTCATGATCTGACATTAATTTTTCTATACTTAGAGAATGAACAAGCCCTCAGCTAACATGAGGCACAGAGTGAGACTGCCAGCTGATGCCAGGGGCCAAGCAGACACAGGGCCAGGCTCTGGCTGTCACACGGATGCTCCTGGCTGCTGCCACCAAGGTCCACATGGCACAGGCTGGGGCAGGTGGAACAGGAGCTCCTGGGCACAGCACCGGGGTTATGCAGGCTTTTGAAAATCAGTCTGGTGCTCTGCTTGGATGAGATTACTGCTCCAGGGCATGGACAAGTGACCTCTCAACCATGGGCATTCCTGGTGGCTAATGGCACGTTTTTGCTATTTTATTTAAGCACAGAGTTCAAAGACATGAACACCTGCCCTTCAGAACTCACCACAACTCCACACACGCTCACTAACTGATCCTCGCCTTATAGCTACAGCGACTCCTTGGTTCAGTCTTTTTAAGTATGACCATGGAATTTTGCACCCACTCCAAACTGTGTTCTCTTTCATGTTACACTAGAGGAAAAGGAATATTAACAAAACCTAAGTCATAAATGTTTCCCTCATCACTGCAAAGCTGCACATTAGGATTCAGCTTTCATCATCCTTTAACTATGCCTCTAGATCACAAGTTTCTCATAAGACCATTTTTCAGCATAATTGGTTGAGCCATGAAAACATTTTTTCCATGAGAACTATTCAGTACATGCAGTATTTGGATTCTCCCCAGATCACTGATCCATTACTGATCAGGGCTGAAAACACCATCAATTTTTCACTGGACTACTGACCAGACTAGGTCAACCCTGCAAGATATACCAAGTATTAGAAACCTACAAGTACACAGCTGGAATGAGCTATGAGGATATTTCTGATCCCATATAAGGAAAGGAACTTTGAAAACAATATTTAAATATCTTGCTGGCCTGCAACTACTTACAGGAGGGCTTCAGCAGCTCATGTACTGATGGCAATGAAGAATGGGATCCCCAGCTGCAGAAAACAATGATGTTATGAAATCTGTTTCTAGAGAAGCAGACAACTTCCAGCTTCTGTAACCAAACGGCCTTTTTTAACTCAGGAACACATGTCTGAAGACACTTTCTATATGGGTACACTCACCAAGACTGCTGGAACACTAGGACTGAGTGATGAAATCTGGATTTTTAAACAGCTCCATTCCAATATATTCTATTCTTAAATAATTATTAGAGCTTATTATCCCACAATTTAACTCTATGCACCCTAGCGAAACTGCTTTCAAGACAGGAAAGCAAGCTGGAAAGCTTAACACAAGGTTTCTAGCACGCTGCAATGCCCAGCCTGTCCCTGAAGCAGGAAGCATCCCTTCCTCATTTTTTGCCCAGTGGCTGAAGAACAGGCTCGCCACAGAAGGCTTCCATGGACAAGGAAAGGTTTCACAGAAGCCGCCCCTGCCGCAGCAGCCCCCAGCCGCTGGGAATGCCATCCCACCGTCTCCATGGCTACTCCAGTTGAGCAAGGAGCCTATTACAATAACCAGGCTGCACATGCTCCGCGCTCCCTCCCAGAAGGATGTGCTGGTGGAGTGGGGGAAGACCCCCAAACAGAGGTAAATGCAAACCCCCACTTAGGCTGAAACAGGCCCAGAGCCTTGCAGTCATTCTTCCATCCCATGAACAGGAGAACAAGCACAGGTTATCTTGATCAAGGTGAGCCACGGAGAGTGGTACAAGTTGCAGGAAGCCAGGGGAACTTCAATACGAAGGATAAGTGGCAAGCACCAACTTCTGCTTTGCCAGCGAGGCATTTCCATTAGCTATGGCAGAACTGGGGAAAAAGAACCTCTCCATGCACACTTGTACTTTCTAAAAGCTGGTATTCACAAAGTTCGTGAGGTTCTAACCCAGAACACACATACAGGCTTGCTGATCACTAGCTGCCATGTACAGAGCACCCTCTGGCCCCAGGCTGTAGGGTGCATTATTTGCATTACCCAGTCCCTCTCTGAAAAAGCCTCTGTGTTTTATTCACTCATTTCCTGCAGTCTAGTTTGTGAAATGAAAATTAAAATAAGAATAACCTACCCTCATGAAAACCTTGGAGTTGTAACTCTGGCTATTAGCTACCTTTTGAGACGCTGGTATCTGACTCGTTTTCTGCTACACTTCTTTAAAATAGTCTATTATGAGATTTGTATTGAAAAATCAATCAGGAAGAGCTGCAGGTAGTCCTGGCCTCCTTTTGTGTTCCCAGGCACATCAGTCAATCTGAACTAAAGCATCGTCATTGGGCTTCCAGCCTGCGCCATGTAAATCCTGGCTGTGCTGTGCCACAAGTCCCAGAGACAATGATATCACTCATCCAGCTCCGTGTGGGATTTGTAGAAGGAAAAAGCATTACGATTCCTTTTAACTGTGATTTCAGTAGCTACACTAAAACATGAGCACTGTCCCCACAGCAACACTGAAAGAAAGAGACCGACAAGAACAACAGTTTTTCAGTCACGCCACTCCAGCAGCAATGCTTTTTCTAGCTAAGCTTTCAGCAGTAAGAAATGGAAAGGATTCTAGACACAGAGCCTGCAATTCAAGTCTGAAATATCTTTGTTAGCAGCAGCAATGAAAAGAAACAAAATAGCCCACAAAATTCCTCCACTTCAAGCACAACCTCAAAACATACGCTTCCAATCCTGGAAATCTTTGGGAGATTCAGTGTGTTAAGCAGCTGCAGCCCAGCTTGGAGTGAACACTGCAAATAAATGCTAATGAGATGCTTATAGATCCTGAACAAATTGATTTACTGAGATCTTGTCGAGTGTCTCCTATCAAGGGTCTGTCAGAGTAAACAACCAAATCCTTACAAACACAAGTGACTATTCATTACAACTGGAGCAAGAGCTTTAGTTCAGTAAGATAAAAAAGCACCACACACACATACAGGCACATGGTATTGAAGAAGTAAATTTATCCTTCTGAAACCACCATTAGATTTTCCTGCCTTTGAAGAGACTTGTCAGCGAGGGAAGCAGCAAAGGGTACAGGTTAAAACAACGGTACAGTTTAGCTCACCAGAAATTACAGATCAGTTTGCAACGCTACAACTGCATTTAAGCACCCAGAAAACAGTTATCAGTCTAAGAACTGCTCACACATAAAGCTTCAGAACCAGCCTATGAAACCAGATGTATAGTGTTTCTATTCATGCATCAAATTGTTTTACTGCACATGTGTGTGTAACCTGTATCTTGCAAATCCAATAGGTAGTAAACCCATTCTCTTGAAAAGAATCTTGTTTGTAAGATTACATATGATTATGAACGTAAGTTCCATAGGAAATGAAGTAAAACTTCAGCAGCTATAGATCAGAATAAAAAAATAAGTATGCTTCTAATTCAATAAAGCTTAGATGACTTCATGGTATTGTAACTGCTCAACATGGAAAACTGCAGTATTTCTTTTTTGGCCGGTTACGTGTAAAACATGACTGTTTAACAACCTTAAACACTTTACAGCAGCAGGCAGGGAAGGTGGTAACGTACCTTCTGATCACATACAGCCGGAGAGTTTCACTTACAGAACACACTGAGAAAGTGAAGTTGTCAAAAGCAGGATAAAAATCCAGTCCCAGTTTATTTACACCAATGGCCTTTGGGGAGGTTACCACAAAAATACTTACTAGGAAAAGCAAAGAAATGCAAAACCAATCAATCCCTTCACCCTTTCCCTCTCCACAATTCCACTTAACGAATCCTGGCAGCTTTTAAGAGAAATCAAATCAGTCTCCAGCTCCTACTCAAGCAGGAGCAGCCCCAGTCCTACACTGCAGCCTACAGCTGCGGCTGGAAGCTGATCTGCAGAAGATCCTTGTGAAAGGCTGATGTACTCTACTACTACTACTACTAGACATCCCACAGCACTTCACAGAGCAGACACTCACAGGGAAGCATCTCCTCCTTACTAGAGGGAGGGAGCACTGTGGGGGGTTTTCTGTACCACAGATCTCCATCACTGACATCTCTCAATCACTTGCATAGAGCAGAACATCAGTTGACATTGAGAGAGCAAATTCCCTTTTAACTAAATGAAACCAGTTTCTCCAAGGTGTCAGATTCTCCATTAGGACTAGAAGAGCTCACCCCAAATCAAGTATGAGTCTCCAGATTTTCAATGCTCCTTATTTTAAGCAACAAAAAGTGATTTCAATGTTTCTTGTGCCAATTAGGAGAAATTCCAGGTTTTCCCCAAAGAGGCCCAAACCTCCCAAGGGAATGACAAATGCAGTTCTAGCAACTGCACACTGCAAAGAGGAAAAAAGAAACCTGTCACAGGAATTCTCTTCTAGGATAAATAAGAGTTCCTACTGTCCTGAATGCAAGAGATGCTTGTCAGGAAGGTTCCTGTTCACGTTACATCACATTCCTGTGAAGGTGCACCACTGCCATGTTATGACTTGCTTCTGCATTATTCTCTTTGTGCCAGTTTTGAGGCACAGACCGCAATAACCCAGTAACTTCCTTCCCTCTTCAAGACAGTGATGGACAGAAACAAAGGGAACTTTTTAAACATGAGCCATTTACAGACTCAGTGCAAGGATGCTGACATAATCAGATAGCTCTTCTGTCTCCCTTCAACCACTTCACAAGCCTTAAGTACAACACAGCAAATACAACACAATAGGATGGGCCCTTAGTGAGAAGCACTCAATAGTTCTGCAAAATATATATTTGGGGGGGATTACTGTAACTGATGTTAGCATCCCACCCCCAAATGTGGGGCTTGAAAAGACCAACTCACTGTTACAGGCCACCCACAATTTCTGTATACTGTGCCCTGACCAGACGTATGCTGGTTTACCAGTTTGGGGGCTTCTTACAAGCTGAAAAACATATGCGAAAGCGGTTATACAGATAGACACTTGCCAAAACACTCAAGACAACAAAAACAAACCCCAGCTATCTGCAGGCAGTGGCTCTCATCAGCTGTTGCCAGGCAGGTCTTTTAGGAGTAGTCTTATTTCTGAGAAAGGCAAGATTGAGGAGCAAGGAGAGAGAGAGGATAGCATCACACCAGAAGAAAATAGTGAAGTCTCAACCTACAGCAGCAGTCAAAATGAAAACCAACTTACTCCAAATGCAAATGGCAAAGGAAACATAAAACCACATGAACTGAGTTACAGTCCTCCATACAAAACCTGACCCAGCTCAGAGCAGTATTCCATCTCCAAGAAAGGAAACAAAACACCACAAAGAGGATGCATTCAGAAAGTAAAGGTGCTAAGAGCAAAGTCTGCTGTACAAAATCAAGGTACCATTTCATTTCAGAAGCAAGTTTTGCTCTCCTCTACTCTTGGCTGAGAGTTGTCTCAGCACATACCAGGACATCACAAACTCATGAGATGCGTGCCAGTTACAACTGGAAAAGGTTACTGCTTTAAGCTGTTTAAAATAAGTCTTCCCTTCCTAACACTGGACAATCATCTCCTTTTCACCAAGATATGAGCAGAAATAGAAGAGGCTGTAAAGAGAGGCAGAATTTGTATTTATTGTCAACACAGATGTCTTCCGGCAGCTACAAACCAAAAATGCCCATGTTTGCTGGTATTAGTTTTTCCCCTTCACCTGCTTGATCTGGTTAATTCATCTGTTCCTCTTTCATCCCACTTCCACAGCACTGATGGAATGGCCCAGATTTGAAGCTATGCAGCACAAACAGCTAGAACACTGGAACTGCCTCTATCTTCAACTGTGATCAAAGATGAGAGGGAAGAGATGGTGGCTTGGAAAACAGATGTGTCAAACTCATTAAATATAAGCAAGCCAGCCCATGTTCCTCTTTCCTACAGTCCCTACAATGTTAACTGAAATAACCATCCCAAAAGGCACTGACCAGCTTTTCAAATGTAGTTTTATACTCTGGAAAATCAGTAGAATGGGAACAGTTGAAAAGAGAGCAGAAGGGATCAGAAGATGATCCCAAACCAAGTCATTGGGTTTGGCTTTCACTTCTTTTTAAAAAATCTCTGGGAAAGAGACTGAAATTAAAACATAAACAGAGAAAAGATTGTTGAAGATAAAACTTTGAGTATTTCATCTGAAGTTACAAACATTCATAATGGTACCTAGCGAATTCAACAGGGCTTTGTCATTTAAATAGAGGTTAAGCTGTGGAATTTCAGAAACTGAAAGACCAATCAGATCAGGAAAGATCAGCAATAACCTTTGCGTGGTAGGAGCTTCCACACTGGTGGTCTGGATACTGTACGTCCATCCTCCACAGAACAGTAATGGTATTTTAACCATACATGAGGTAACTGCTGGGTCTGGATTAACAATGCCATACGATACTCAAAAGGAAACCTATTTCTTTACTCCTGAGTGCAAAGTGAAGGTTCCTGGGAACTTCACTTCCCCAGGATGCCATCTGCCTTTCAAAAAAGTCTCACTGAACAAGCTGAAGTGTTATTTCACCCAACATAACAAAACCCACTAAGGATTTCTTCTTAACCGCCAAATAAACAAGTGCTCTTAAGCAAGTGATCTGGAAAGACAGGGATCACTAATACAAACATTTTCCACATCTGGGAAATACATATTCTTGAAGGTTGAGCATTTTGCAAAATACAGTACCTTTGTGATGCTGCAGTTGACAAGTTAACCCAGTATCAGCTCAGAAGACAGTGCTGGAAGTCACATTTTAGCTGTTCCCAAAGCCAAGTTTGCCTTCCCCAGAAGAGAGCCTGTTCTCTAAACTCAGATGAATGTGTACCTGAAAGATATGCATACATGGGAGTCCCCTAAACCACCCTAACACTTAAACTCCATTTGTAACTCCTTTTCTCTCATCTGAACCACTTCAGGTTGTTGCTTTGTGCTTTAAGTGGACTAGAATAAATACCATCCCACACTAGCATGTAAGTGTTTGATATGGAAAGTATGCTTCCAATCCCACCAAACCCACTTCTTTTCTTCCAGGTACAGTGCAGTCACATAGAGCTTCAACTTTCTCTCATGCATTTCAGACTGGCCCCTTCTTTTGTTCCTGCAAGACAAGAACTCCTAAAAGCCTACAACCAGCTCTTCCAGAGCAGTGCTCCACAGCAGCATGCACTGTAGAAATGGGCTGAAGTTGGAGGGAGGTTCATTTTAATTTGTGTCTTCAGGGAAAACTTAAATAAAAGCCACTGATGTGCTACATCGGAAGCTGCAAGAGCAGAGACAGAACATGCAGATGTTCACTCTGCCCACAAAAACATTGGTATTTTTCTAACTATCAAAGGAAAATATTGGGGATTTAGCCTATGCTAAAACTCTGTTATACAACTTCAATGACCTTCCCATGTCTTATCCTTTCAATGTTTAACTCGTTAGAAGTCAACCATTAGCTCTTTGGCAGAGACATCACATACGTGCATATAGGACCATACCTGATTAAAGTCTTAATCACAGTTCTTACACACAACTCCAACACATCATTTGGTTTTCCTAAGAGGGCACCAACATGGGAGCAGCAGTGTTTCAGGAGGGTTAGCCCATGGCTAATTCTGACACCCAAACTCACGCTTTCTCCCTTGTAACCCAGCATCCCCTGTACTGCAAGATGTGCTACTGCTCAAGGTGTGCAAGAGGAAATGCACTGCCCAGCACCCAGCTACTTCATAAAGCATTCCCACACATAGCACACTAAACACCAGGTACTTCCAGCAAACAAGTTTCTTTCCATCCTTGTCTAGATTTAGAAGATCTGTTTCAAATCCACCATATTATTACCACTAATCACTGGAAACATCTCATGCTTTTAAAGGCACTGTACATTAAGCACTGATTCAAGCCTGAAAAGTTCAGATGGAACAGCATCATTTCAGACCTAGGGAGCATCAATCTCCTGTGATACACACTCAACACAACTGGCACAACCTTCCCGGCTCCTAACAAAAACATTACAGCAGGCACTCAGCCTAAGGAAATGTGTAATCTCCTAGTAAGAGAGGTGATGGCAACTGCAGCTGATAGCCTTACTCATTTTATAGCTCCTGCTAACCAGTTTCTCATTCCTTACTCATGGGAGTTCTCTTGCACCCATTTGACACCAAGAGACATCAGTGATTTGAGACACCTCAGAAAGGGCACCAAATAAAAAGTTTATTTGCAACTGAGACAAAAAGAGGTTTCAAAGTTTTTAATGGAAAATGTAACAAACACATTCCACATCCCTTCTAAAACGTGACCTTTCAGAACACCAGCACTATTCTGCTCAATGCTCAACAAAAACTGAGCAATCATGAAAATAATAGAATCATTTAGGTTTGGAAAGACATATAAGATCATGGAGGCCAACCACTACCCCAGCACTGCCAAGTCTACCACTAACCCACATACTCCAGAGCTGCCAGTACAAATAGGAAGCACAGGCCATAACTCCCTCTGCAATCAGAACATCACACATTTAACATGAACTATGTGTTCTACCACTGATGTGGGTAAGAACTTACTAGGAATCTCTATTCAGATCCAGTACCTGCAGTGTAGGCTGAACTTGCAGACCTTGAAGTTGAAGCCTACAGAAGTGAGTCATGTAGGAAGCCCCTCCCAAAAGGACCAAATTCTTACTGAGGAAATTAGAAGGCAAGTCAAAAGCAGTAATTCTTTGCACAGAATAATGCCATGAAACATTAGAATGTATTTCAATTCCTTGTGCTGCCTCTGTACACCAGCTCCAATTAGAGGTATCGTGTTTTTAAGACAAGTCATCTACCACTTCACTGGATGACCAACAAGTGTGGAAAGCTGCCCATCATGGAGACTCTTCTGATCACACCTGGAAGATGCTCAGGAATGTATTTGCCATCCCATAACATGTTGTGCTGTAGAGACACAGGCTTGTGATTGTTTTTAGGAAGCAGTCGTATGTAAACCCTGTGACTGTTGGTAAACAAGCACTGAACACAACAACACAATAAAGCTGGCAGTGTATCAACAGTTCACATTCCCAGTTATGCAAATGAAGGAGTGACACTCCTCTGTTCTGATATGGCACAGCAGTGTACTAATAAATAAGAAACACTCCTTACAGAAGAGAACCTGCACAGTGTGCCACAACAGCTCCTGCATTTGCAAACTACAAGGCTCCACGAATGGAGAGGTATAGAAACAGTACCATAAAAGGAAGCAGAGAAATAAACACATGACAACAGCCGAAAGCTTGATTTTTGTTTAAGTGCATGCATTTCATAGAGTTGCCTCTACTTTGGATAATAAAACACAGATAATGGTACACTGGTCGAGACCTACAGTTCAGTTTCCAGCAACAGCAGCATCTTCCTCCCTCACCCACCCAAATGAAAACACCAAAACCTGACCATTCTCAACCTCATTCCCCTTGTACTCCTGCCATATCTACACTACAGCTGTCAGACATAAACTGTAGGGGGTAAATCACTGCTTAGACTTCTGCTGCCCCTGTCCTTCACCAACACACCTAACCCCTTTCTGAATCTGATGCCTGCCTCCAGTCTCCTGTGGCAGCAAGCTCCAGGAGTTCCATCCCCACTGTGTGACATGGCTCGCTCTGTACTGTGTTTTTAACTGAGCTATTGTGCTTACCCCTGCTCCAGCCTCAGCCTCCTCTGTCCCAGACAGAGCCCTCACAGCTTTCAACCTTCTCCCCCCTCCCTCTCAGGAAGAAGCAGTAAAGCAGAAGAGCAGAGGTGCACACACCCCCAGTGTTTTATGGAGCAGCGAGCGTTCTCCATGCCCACCCTCCCTACTGAACAGGGCCCTATGCTTCATCAGCGTGTCTGGCTGCCACTGTGTGTGGAGCTGATGACACCAGAGAACAGTTGCCTTGGCTCCACAAGCTGTACCTGCAGCTCTGAGCACAACACCGTGTAGGCTGGATTGTTTCTCCTGTCAAAGCTTTACACACACCGAAATTATGCTGACGTTCACCTGCTGCCTTTTCCCCACTTGCTCGATGCTGTGAGGTCCTTAGGAAGCTCTTGGCCACCAGCACACCCCAGAACTAGCCTGACCCACACTGAGCCCATTTCATTGCACAATAAGACAGAAGAAGAAAACTATGTGCATTTTCCTTTACCCCATTTTCACAGCAGCTGAACATACCAGCTCAACATACTTACAGTGCTTTGCACTGGGTTCTGCATGGTAAAAGTACAGCAAAGCTTTACAGAGGAGTATTTTCTATTCTGAACCCCAACACGTGTCTGCACAAGCTGATACCCACCTCTGACCATGTTTTCTGCACTCAATCACTACAGAAATCAGTTTCAAAACACTACAGTAAATTACATGTTATGCCCAAGGCAAAAAAGCCTTAAGACAAACTAACAAGCACATGCTTTCAAATCACAGCAACTGCCTTTTAGGACCATCACAGCAATTAAATATTGACACCATTTTCTTTCATATAACTTTAAGCAAATTACAGTGACAAGTCATAATACTACTGAGAAACACACGTGCTATTGAGGTGAGCTAGATGTCTCAAAACCCCCATTTCAACCAGGAAACCCTAAAGCTTTGCTATTCTTTCCCATCCACAAGGCTGATACTGCTTCTCCTCATTAGCTGTCCTTGCAAAAGGGTGGATACCTTTAAACATCTTGGCTATCTTTGCAAAGGCATGAGCTCCCCATCTACCTGCACAGTGTGGTGTTCTCAGCTTTTCAGTGCCTGAAATAGAATGTCCGTGGCACAAAGGTGGACATTCTCAGGAACTCAGTCTGTGACCTGAAGAGAAGTGCTTTTTCCCCATCACATGCCCAGAAGCATGGTTAAGCCCATAATAACAAGTCCAAGAACATTTAGAAACAAAACAGAACACAAAGACAAGGTGCAGAGTAACAGTATCACAGAATTAACCTGCTCGCACACATACAGGTCTTTACCTCTCAGATAATTGCTCAAATTAGAGAGACAACATAATTTCACGCTTTCTTCAAAGAATAAAGCGAAGGCATTCTTGAAACATAATGTGACACCAATGTGACAGAAGCAATCAACACCATAGCCTTGGGGGATTTAGAGGTTTAGGTGTTTGGCTTGTGGGGTTTGTTTTGCTCTTTAATGAAACAAAGATCTCAGAACTTCAAAATTACCAAGTTGGAAGCTATTGCTTCATAAATGTATTAAAATATCACAAATTATATCTTATGTACAGCGCACAACGTAAAATGACAGCCTAAAAATCAGCCTTCATTGACACAGCACGCACCACCAATCCTTTCAAACAGGACCTCCCTACAGTATTTAACAGTAGCAAGGGATTTTACGCACCTTGGTTTTGAAACCAATAGGTCTAAAATGCAAAATAATTTCTTGAAAATTCAAATATAACTTAGTGTGCAGCAATTTTACTTGACTTAAGCCAAGGAAGAGAATTTTTAAGTGAAGCTGCATTACTTCCTAAACATAGAAAATGAACAGCATATGAATAATTTATTGATAACTTTTGCTTCATGTCAGCAGCTTTCCTGAACGAAGTCCCCCAGGACACAAAGAAGCTAAAGATGGGCAAAGAAACTGCAGGATAACATCAGTATACAAGCAGGATACTTCAGGTATGTGGTTTCCTAGAATTAGGGTTACATAAAGCCAAAATTCAGGGTTCTGGGAGAGGAGAGCAATGAGCTTATCCCAAGGAAGATGGTCCCTTTGAAACCACTGGTAAATAAAACCAGGATCTTCTATGCACAACAGGTATTACAAGAGGGCATTATCATTTTGAGTGGCTTGCAAGCTCAGCTTTAATCACATCCCTGCAAGACAGACTCAAAACACCAAACTACTGCAACTTTGGCTGCTGATCACTCCGAATTTGAGTGCTACTACAACAACTCGCCCATAGCCAATATAAAACTTAACTTCAAATCTACTCTGCAGTAGATTCTCTGAACTTCTTCCCCATATCTGCTGCAGGATAGCTATGCCGGTAGCAAAGATGGCTTTTCACTAAGCACAAAGCAGTTCCCTGCCAGAGGCAGGACACGGAGAACATCCAAACAAATGGAGAAAGAAACGCAGAAATCCCAATTTCATCTTTTACCCAAAGCCAGCTCTCTGTGCAGAGCCTGACCACTGTGTCCAGAACACAGGTCTTCTTTAAAATGGAAACTCTCCTCACACAAAGCACTCCAGCAAGCAATGTTTGTGCCTTCAAAAATACAGTTCACATCTACAGAAAGAACAGATTTAATTTTTGTCCCTACTCACAGGGGCTACAGGGTAAATAACATCTCAGACTGCAGCGACTCTGGATTAGGCTCGTCTCGTCAATAATTAATACAGCTTTGTGGTGCAAAGCATAGCAACAAGGTGGATTAATCAAAATCCCCTCTGCTACAACACCACCTTTTTTTACCCATGTTGAATACACATACACACAACTGTTAAAAAAGACATTATTTATGCTCTTAATGTTGGGGGGTTGGTGTCCTCCTTGAATTTAAAGAAATGCTTTATTTTTTGGTAACAATTCAATACACTGAAATCACAGCAAATACTACTATCTTTAAGCTGGCCTCAAATCTTATCTAAGAGCTTTATCACACAAGTTCTTTTCAAGTCTTAGGGATTTCAAGATCCTAATGCATCCAGCAAAAAGCAGTGAACAAAGAACAACAATGCTGCTTTATCAGCTGGGGCACTGTGATCCATTAGCAGTAAGGGACCCTCCATATATAAACTTACAGCCATCCTCCACCCATAGATTACCCATTACACTGGAACAGTTATGAATTACAAAAGCTTGCATTACAGTTGGAATTGTGACTCAGTGAGATGGATGTGATGAGCCACAGACAGCGGGTTTTGTACTCCCTGTATTTTTATATTGCTGTAACTGCAGCTCTAAGTACTTGAGGTACCACATCTGCACATGGCTTGGAAGTGAAAAAAGCAGTTTGCAAATTAGATCCTTTTAAAAATTGTTTTAGCAATTGTATGTAGCAAACAATGAAAATACAGGAATCCAATCAGCTGCAGCCTAAACTGACTTATGTGCAAGAGTGCTTTTCCTCAACCAAAACCCTCTCCCAGATAAATCCTGGATTTCAGCTGGTTTGCCCATTGTGTGATCTTCACAACATGACCCAATTTCTTACGGGGTCAATGGTCATCAGGAGAATTAACACAAATTTCTATCCTGAAACATGAGAAAAATCACTAAATCTGCACACTTGTTGTCAATTTTCAAATCTGACCCTTCATTTTACCACATCTTCAATTGCTGTAGCCCTCAGGTTTTGCCTTAGGGCAACCAGTTGCATTTGGTCAATGTCCACACACTGATTTTTGGGAAAGATGCTTGTGGCTTCAGGCAGTACAAGAGACACTGTGATAGTCACGAACCATGTGTGCAACCATTACAAAGTGATAAGTTAAAGTCTGGGGGTTTTTGTCTTCTTCAAAGCAGGTGCTCAGAGTACTTTTTATTATTCTCCTAAACAAAGGAAGCTTTTTTGTGAAGAGTGGAACAAATTCAGATAATGACAGTTCTGGTACTTGTGGCTGGGCAAAGGCTGTAACTTTATTACTCAATCCCATATTTAAATAAACACCAGTTTGAACACATCTCTATTGTAATCCCAAAAGCTGCCAAGTGACAGACTACGTAACTCTGGCTGCATTATCCATTCCTTCACTCAGCAACTACTCCACCACTGCTCTAAACAGAGGTTTCCTTCCCCTCAGCAGCACCTACAAGAGCAGGGTGTAAGCCTGGACCTCTTTAGACATCATGCACCTGGCAAACAAAGGATGAACCAACTCTCCTTGTTAGTCTCGGGGAAACTGAACACAGCCAGCAAAGAGGGTGGTGAACTGATAAAGACAGTTAAAGGCAAATAATTTGTGTTCTTCATCCCAGCAAATATCTACAACTCCATACAAAAAGAACTGTTCATATATGATCTTATGGAACGCCATTACTTCAAGGAGACTTGCAGGAGAGATCCTTTAAAAGAGCTGCATCACTTCTGGACATTTTAGCTAGTGAATTATGCTGTACATAAGCAGTTCAAAGTAAGTGAATACATAAGCTCAGAGGAAGCGACTGCTGTTGCTCAAGGTTTTATAGAACACACCTTTAAAGGAGAAAGGGTTCCCTGATGATGCCATCCCATGAAATACTGCTGCTTAAGGAGGCAATCCCATGGACCCTTCTGATACTGAGAGTCCTGAACACCTTCAAATACAAACTACAACCACCATTAAGAGGTGATTCCAGAGAAAGAGGGTAAAGCTTGGCAAAAAAATAAACTCTTACACGGAAACAGGCAGAAAATAGAAGCTCTTTTGGGAAAAATTTTTGGAAGCCTGTTAGCAGTTACTACATCCTCATGGAAAGCTTCTCACAAAAGTCACTGATGCTGGCACTGTTGGGAACGCAATGTGTGGCAAATCTTAAACACAGCAGTAATTTATAGTAAATCCTGTGTAGCATGTAGTCCTACCCATATACCATTGGAGATGGTTGTTTAAACACAGCTAGATCCTACATTTAAGGTTTCCCTTTAGGCTGAAATCTGTCTTTTCATTCAAAAGCTTTACCTAAACTACATTTTGTCAATATTTACTAGACTAACAGAATTTAATAAATCAAATTCTTGTTTCTTGTCCATTTGCTTACACATACAGAGGTTTCACCAACAAAATCTGCTACAACACTGGTGCATGCAAGCTTTATGCTAGAAGAGCCAGCATGCTGCAAAACCATTCAATACATAACCACAAGGGCCACATCAAAGTAATTTAGCATAACCAGAAAACATGCTAAGTCAAATTAAACCCCAATCCTTTCATTAGTGCATGGGGAATTCTATTTGTGCTCAGGCATTCTCTACTTAAAAATTACCAAAAATAGTCCTTAAAAAGTTTACTGCCCATTTTCTTAGAGCTTGACTGGCAGTGGCACTGTTGTTACAGTACCCAATATATCTTGTGCTTGTAACGCAGCCAAGATTTAAGTCACATAAGGACACCAAAACCAGCACAGGCCAACTGTGTGCACTGCCAGGGTCAAGAGAAACAGGGTTTTCATGAAGCCTAGTGACACCAAGCTCAGCGTGTCCTGGGGTGTCTTTGCTGTGATGCAGCAGTTGCTCAAGATGGCACAAGCACAAGCTAGCCTCCCCCAACATACTGTCAGCTTCTGCTGGACAGGGATTTTCCTTGCCTTTCCTAATCAGTAGAAATAGCCATCAGCTCTTGAATTCTACAACCCCAGGCTCAATACATCATGAGTTCAATCTAAACAGAGGGAAGTCCACAGATACTGGGTAATCATAGAATCATAGAATAGTTAGGGTTGGAAAGGACCTTAAGATCATGTAATCCAAAGGGAATCATGACTAAAGCATGGTAAGAACACTCTCTGACATCCCCACACTTCTCAGGTGAGCTTAGGAGAGTTGAAGTCCCAACAGCATTCCTTTTTCTGCCTTCTGCCCACCAGCACCCATCTTCCTTCTCTTTGAGGTTGCACAGACCCATGTGCATTCACATAGGAAATTCCAGCCCTCCACAGAATGAAGCTGGACTGCATGCTGCAGTAATTTTATCAGCAAACACCAAGTTTCTTTCCCTAAAATGCAACATCTCAGAGAGCCTAGTGGAACATGCTTAGTACATTTATAACTGTGAGAGGCACATTATGTCCCCAGCTTGGGGTCTGGTTGAGGATTCTCACAGCAGCCAATCCTTGAGCGAAGAACAAATCCACACAAAGATGAATCCATACTTTAAGTGCAAACAGACTAATGGTTACGTTTGCAGGCTTCCCTCACAAGTCCTCCTCAAGAGAGTTAAGACATACCAGCTCCTGTAAAAGAACCAAAATAGTTCAAGAAACAATTACAGTTAAGATACATCAGAACCTTCTCACATGCAGACTACAGAGGTATCTACACAACAGCAATGTGACAAAAGTGCCCAGTATTTGAAACCAATGGAATTACCACAGCAGCTGCATAAAACCCATCACTGCCAACAAGAAGGCTAAGCAGGACATCAATGCATGGTATGGACCAAAGGGAAGAGCAGGTGGTTTTTGGTAAGTACAAGAGTTCTCAGCTAGGTCTCACCCATTCTGTAGCACAACAATTACCTTCTCTGAGGAGTATCTTGCAGGAATAGCAGCACAATTCCAAAGACAAGCATTTCCTGTGCTAACAGGAAGAACTGGCAATAGAGGGACTTGCAGAACTCTTCCTAATTGAATTCTTTTCAAACCCCTTCTTGAGGGCTCAACAATTCTTTCAGCTCTAAGACATTATTAAAAATGTGAATTTTAAACTGTCCTCATGAGGCTCTTCTAACTCTTGCACAGCAGAAATCTATAAATATCGGATCAAATTCTAGCACCACTTCTTACATTATTAATTCTAGAATAAAACCACTTTCAAAGTTCTTTTCCTTTATCAAATTACTTTCTAAACCCCAGAGAGGGGCAGGGAGGGACAAGATGAATGCTGCACATTCAAGCCTAAGTACTACTTACACAGCACTGAGCCTGAAGGTCTCGGTTTGGATACTGCTCAATTTGCTGCTGCCTAAACATACTTTACCACAAGTCCTGTGAAGTTTCCACTGTCCACAGGAAGATGTGCAGAAGGAAGGAAAAGAAACACATTAAACAACCTTCTAGAGTTCATTAATGATGTCCTTAGTTTTCTGTTCTCTTCAGAAGTTAATCAGTTTAATCACATCCCAATTAGTTCAGTTCAAGCAAGCACGGCAGCTACTGCACAGGAAAAACAAATTGAGTTTTGCTAGCTCATTCTGCAAGCTGCTGCAATGTACTAAACCCACCGAGAGGCCAGAGCTACTAAAGAACCCAAAAAACCCATGCTCAAACTGTAATTTAGCTGAGCAGTGACAACCAGCTGTATGCCAGAGACGGAAACAGCAAGCAAGCCCAAAATCCTTCTGCCCACCAAGCATCAGCCATTCTCATGTTATTTCTAGCTGCTTTTAAGTAAACAAGGTTGGGTTTGCACATGTGTGTATATATACACACACACACGCATATAAATGCGCACACACACACAGAATCCCTACTTGGAGAAACCAGAGTCCATATTTGCCAATTTTAAGCAAATTTGACAGAGGTGATTTCAAAGAGACCCCACAAATTAATTAAAAGCCACAATCAAATCAAGAAAGCAGATTTACTGCTCTCGAGAGGAATGAGTCAAACTTTTTAGACCATCAGAGAATCTGCACACTACTCCAATGCTAATTACAAGTACACTGAAAGAATTATTCATTACATTGCTTGCAGAATTACAATTACTTCTCTCCTTCCTCCCAGGTTTGTGTTACAGAAGCAAAACAAAGCACAGGGAACACTGAACACTACTCTGAACCTGCGAACACACACCTGTAGCTCCACAGCAGCAGCACCGATCACAGGCGCACAGCACACATGCTGATGTAAGCCTATCACATTGTTTGCTGAGGAGCTGGACAGCAAGTGTGCAGTCTGCAGCTGGCTAGGACAGCCTCTTCCCTTGCCTTCAGACAGCACCTTCCCGTACTCTTGTTGGAGGTGTTATCTACAGCTTGCTGCATTTACAGCTGAACTTGTAGAAAATCTTTAATCAACACCAAACACAGCTGTCCCCTCCCTCCCAAGGCAGAAGGTGACGAAGGAATGGCAACTGAGTGCAACTTCTCTCACCAGCTTGGCCAGCTTCCAGCATCACTCCCTGAACTTGTTCTGACTTTCAAAGCAAGTACTGGATAAAGCCCTTGCTACAAAGACAGAATTTCAATCTGTGAAGCATTGCTACAGCGACATTCCTCTGGGATAATGCAGATCTCGTGGCACGAGTGCAGCAGAGACACAGTATCCCCTCAAACAGTAGCTACAGATTTGCTTCTAGGAGGAGAATCCCCAAACGAGCTCTGACCACATGTAAACATAGTCAATCTGTCTTGCTCCATGTGGCCCACCACAGGTTTTGCTCTCTCTGTGTTGCAGCATCTCAACAAGTCAGACTAAGCTTCAGGAAGAGGAGCGAGAAGATGAAGCAGCTGCTTAGGGTTCTTAGTTGCGCAGTCTGTGCAGCAGCAACGGGCAGCAAGAAACAAGCCTGAAGCAGACTACAACATTAACATGACAAATGTGGTTCTCTGCAGCTTCAAAAATACTTCCGGCTCCCTCAATAACCTTCTACTGGAGTCTTTTAGTGAAACAAGTTAAGAGCATCTGTGCAGCACAAAATGCGCATGTTAAAGTTTTTCCTTCACATCCTGAAAACTAGAGAAATTGCTCAAATTTTCTCCATTCTCCTCAAGAACATTCTCAAATTCAAGAGATATTTCTATGTGTGATCAGATCTAGGAGAAGTCTGAACTCAAACATGCTCAAGTTTCAAATCAGCCTTGTTCAAATACTAGAAAAAGCTACCTGTCATCTCCATTATTGATAAGGAAGGAGGAGAGGCTGGTTTCTGTAACACTCACACTTAGCTGACCAATCATTATTCCACCTGAGAGTCCATACCTACTTGCTGACAGTTCTCATTTACATGGACAAAAAGCAAAGAAATCGCAGCTACTGTAGCAGCCAAAGAACAAACTTTGATCATCTAAAAAATGTCTTTATCCTCAGAGTCCCATTCTCCACAGAGAAACCATAAACGTTATTTAGTCACAGGAAAGCCACTCCTTGCTTTTAAATTCAGTCTGATGTAGTGAGGATAACACCCACCACAACAGCAGTGCAGCAGCACAGTGCCTTCCATCCTGCATCACACCAACCAGGCCTGGCTGGAGGGGGAGAGTCAGGGAAAGGGGGAAATAACACACAAACCCCACATTACATCACTCTGTGACATAAGTGTTACTAGCGAAAACACTATACAGGCAGCAGCTGTAGGGCTGTTTTCAGACAAGGTTCAGTTCAAATAGGGAAAACCAGGGGAGCCCCTAGACAGCTAGATGGTAACATACAGGAGTTCATCTTCTTCTATGGCCCATTCTCACGCCTGCCTCTCTTGTTACACTTCCTTTATTTTCTTTCTATTCAACCTGGTTTTCCCCAAACAGAAGTACGGGGAAGTTGATAAGGTGGCATTCACAAATCAAACTGCATCAACAGGAAAACAATGAAAATCAGATCCAATTCTATCAGCACAGCCCATTGCAAAGACCTGCCATGAACCATTCTTCTCAGGGTGGGCAAAAACATTTTAACAGCCCGAGCTCTAACAGCACTGGCTATCACATTTCTGACATCAGCCTTTAAATGTTTCCTATTACTGAAGAAAAGGGCATTTTTTTCCAAGCTCTGTCGCATGCAGGTTGGTGCTTCTGATGCCTGAGCACTTCACACAGTCAGCAGACAGGAGCAGGAGTCTGCATTTCCTAATAACTTCCTGGATATTTTACAATTGCTTCCTCTCAGGAAGTTTATTCAGTCTTTGCAGCTCCAACACCAACAAGCCTTATTGAGAGGTAGGCTGTCCAAGAATATTAAAAGCACATTCCTACAATTCAGACCTGGTTCTGGCACACTAACAATAGATTTTTCTTTTGACCAAACCTATTGCTAGAGGGAAGGAGAATCAGAATAAACTGATCAAGGAATGCCCAGTCTCTCAGGCCTTTTATAGTTCATCTGTAAGCAGCACAGTCTCCGATCACATGTGGTAAAGCGAACTTGGAGACAAATTCGAAGTACTACACAGTAAATCACCACAAATGGGGGGGGGGTAAGGGGGGTAGAAGAGGGCTTTCTTTCATGATACATTTAACCTAATGCTTCTTAATGCTCCAGATCCCTATTTTCCCCTCATCTTTAAGGTAATAAATAATTCCTTCCAAAACAGTGCAACACATCCCTTTTGTTCCATTTTCATATAATAAAACTTTGCCTGCAACTGATTTTACTGTATAGCCTACAGTTACTTCCTAAGATACCATCAGCCTCACTTTCCACAGAAGTGCTGTACTCAACACTACAAACCAGGTCAGCACAACTTTTAAGTGAGGATTTTGTCAGGTGGTGGCCTCTGAGTGCTAAGTCATACCAAAAGAAGGAAAAAAAAGGAGAAAAGATACACAATCTATTCATCGTGTTACTCTGAAGAACAAGAAAAGTTTCGTTGTGCCACCCCATCCCCCGGCTGTTTTAAAAGCATTTTATTTATACAAACCTTGCCCTGCAAAGCCAGGCTGGTCATTTTCAAGAGGACACCATGTAATCACAACACCAAATTTTAATTTCTAGACCAAGAAAAACATTCAATGTGTATCAATCACACTGCTCAGAATCCATCTGTATCAATTTTTACACATTGTTACATTAGGGTGTATCAGTGTCAAACTGCTTTTCTAGAGAAGTAACTTGAATGCTGTAAACACGTGGGAAACTTGTTTGGGGTTTTCTTTAAACTCTATACATTAAACGCTCTTGATGTTGAAGTTTCCCCTGTTCTGCACTTTGAAGATCTGTTGAACAAAAGTGGCTATAGTTGGTGAGCTGAACAGCTTTGATCACAAGGTTCTATGATCTCAGCCTCTCATACGTGTTTTTCCACTTACAGACTGGAGCAGAAGAAACAGCGGCTCTGATTTTTCTGTTCGTTCTTAATATCTGAAGGTCGCATCTAGTGCGGTATCTACAGAACTTGCATTGAAGTGCCTGTTTCTTGCACTACCATAATGCCTGACATCTGCCAGCATCCAGCTGGTCACTTAAACTCTGCTTCCAGTGCTTATCTAGTGACATCCCACTCCTACTTATATGAGTCTTTTAAATGTCAGGCTTGTACTGCCAGAGTGTTTAGCTGTGCTTTAATACAAATGTTGGTTTTAAAGCAGGCAAAGCTTCAAATATCTAGCTTTTTAAAGAAAAAGGGAAAAAAATCAACTTTAAATGCTACCCTGTGTTTAAAGTGTATTTTGGTCACCTTGCCAGAAAATACGTAGATAGGATGAAATAAAATACACAGGAGTTCATGGGACAGGAACTGCTTGGAAATGAGATGTCACATTTTGTAAAAAGGAAGCACAGTGATAATTTCTAATAATTTGTTTTCCCTTCTTGTTATTAGTAACCAAATCCACACTGGAAGTATTTCAGCAAATAACTGCAGTATTTTGCCATAGATGTTACCCATACCCACCATCTCCTTTGTGTGCTCATCAGTTCGATTAACTCTGCCTCAGGAAGAAGACTGCTCATCACTTGACATGCTCAAAGCTCTTTAACAACCTTCACTAGTTCATGGTAACAAGATTATCCTTTAGTCCCACTTTTGAATCCTACAAATGTGGCAGCTTCACCATCAGCTTTTCACAAAAGAATGTGCAGTAAATGTGGACAAGATTCTGCTAAAACAGCACTAGGAAGGACACACATCATTACTACATCCCACTTGCAATCATGAAGGAGAGAGACACTTATATCCCTGCTCTCCACTCAGAACAATTAAGAAATGAGTCTTGTTGCAGCCAGCTAACTGAACACAACACACCAAGTGCACCTGAACAAGCAACTGAGAAAGCAGGACAGAGGCAACGAGAGAAAAATGAGATTTTAAAGAGAATGCACATGCAGAAGTTCTGTGCCCAGAACTCTTAACACTGGATAGATTAATGGAAACTACCCAAGTTGCACTCTAAGCCTGGAAGTGGCTAAGTGGGGAGCAGGAGGAACATTAGTGCCAAGTTTCAGTAATTGACTGTATGCTTGCATGCTCTATCTTTCCCCTCAAACTACATTTTGCCTGCATATGGTTTTTCTTTCTGCTGCTTTTCAAATTATTTATTCTCTTCAGAAGGAGAATTAGGTCTTATTTTGATCAAATATTTAGGACCTTTCAGACATTAAAAGCCACAGATTACAAAGAAGGAAGGACAAAACAGTAAAGTAAGATTAAAATTGAAGATAAGCCACTAATATTGAAGTAGGGAACGAACAAACAACTAGCAAAACAAGATTCAAAGGACTAAAAGGCTTATCTGCCTCCCTTGCAACATCTGGCTCCTTACTGCTAAACAACTACTGAGAAGATCTGAACCACACAGGAGCTGATGAAAGGGGTCTGAATATAGGTCAGCAACAGGCTTTTGGACCCAGCCACAGACACTAATTAGATCACTTTCAGTTATTAAAAACAGAGAAATGAAAAACCCTCCAAACGAAGGGTTTGCCCCTCAGAACACTTGGGATTTTCTCTAATTGTCAGTGGCCTTTGCTTTCAAAGCAGCTGGTTGCTGCCCCAGCTCTCAAACTGTCACCAGAACGCACAAAACACATCGGTGACCACACTAAGGGGGAACCTCCAGCAAACAGAACACTGAGCAATATCTGCAGCAATGCACAAAGACTGGGGAAGGGGGTCTTTAAATATGGTTTCAAGATCTAAAACATTCCTTAGTTTTCCTAGGAGAACACTGACTGGTTTGTCTGACACTGCCAAAACCCACAAAGCCAAGAAAAAAAACCCAAGCCACCGAGTTTTTTTTCCCCCTGGAGCACACAGTATAGCTCAGTTCATACAGGGCTCCTTGTACCAGCTTGTTTCTGCCTTCTCTTCTGCGGAACAAGCCTTTATGTCTACATAGTGGAAAAACCCACTGGTTTATATCCTTCTGGAGATGTATGCAGTCAATTAAACTGTAAAATAATACCTGTTTCAAAGTCTAAGTCAAAGGAACGATACATTCCTGGCCTGGGCCCCAAGCCAAGGAGGTCACCTTACACCCTACCATCACGTGGGAACACTCAGGTTTTGGAGTTTCCTATTTTGATTGCCATATAAAGTAAAAGTGGAGGCTGAAAGGCTGAAATATTGTGCATGCTTTGCACACAAATTGTGCTTGTTTCTCAAGTGATAATGTTAGCATTCTGAGGAACAAGAAAAGACAGTGCAAGAGTTCATAGTGATTGCAAGCCATTCAGAAAGACTCTGGAAAGTGACAATTTTGAGTCATGAATAAACTATTATGTGACCAGTCTATATGCATAAGAATGGTATAATCTGCACAAAACAACAGTGAAACACCACATTACAATAAAACCCACTTGTCAAAGTAACAAGCCAAGGAGATTTATTTCCATGACAGCTGTTATGAGAAGACTGACACATTTTAGTTTAATTTCTAGTTCTCTTCAAAATAAACAGCACGCATGCAAAGTGCCTCCTGCCACTAACAAGAGCTCCCAGGGACAGAGCGCATGCAGGGGAGCACAGCACCCAATCCATTGCCAATGCAGTTCCATGTCTCCAGAATGCCTTTAAATTCATCAGCCAAAGCATGTAAAGATCCACAGGAAAAGCACACTGTGAAAGGTAGCAAAAGCCAGCTGAAGAAAACAAGGGCACACAAGGATCAATCAGTGAGGATTTGCCAGTGTGACCAAGTGTCACCAGCCTCACCATCAAGACCTGGCCATAGCTGAATAAGGTCATACTGGAGCCCTGATGGCAGCCCCTGCTTCCACTGGCACTACTTGTGTCAGGCTCCTGCAGACAACATTCAACAACTAAACCTTTACACAATGTCTGAAGAACTCAACAATGCCGCAAATAACTTACATGTTTTGGAAAGGAAGCAAGCAGTGTGGCTTAAACAGCAAGACCTAACTGCTGCTTCCAACACACACTTCCTCCATTCCCAGCCTTATGGAATGGTGCAACCAAGGAATCTGATCAGCACCTTTTCCCCTACCCTTTATCAGAACAGCAATCACATTTTAACAACTTAAGCTGTGCTATTCTGCCTTCTAAGCTCTGGTCAGTGAGAGCCAGCAGCCTCCCAGCACCCTGGGCCTCATACACACATGCCCTCCCGGGAAACCTTGATTTCCTTGGAAGATCGCCTCGGAGAGCTTAAGGGTTTCATACTTGCTGAGGCCCCACAAGGTGAGCTTACCTGTACTGCTCCACAGCCAGACACAAGGCCACTTTGTAAGCTATTTTTAAGTAGATCTTTGTGCTAACACCATGCTTTATATCCACATTTAAATCTGTATGCATGGCACCCTCAGTCTCAGACCAGTGCAAATTAAAAATGCATCCTAAAGTTCTCATGCCACATTGATTTTTGGATAGATACCACAAGTCAACTCCCCAAAACAAATACTTATATGTTTTTGGGACATCTGTCTGATAGAAGATATTGTGCCCAATTCACAGGTTGTATTCTGAATTAGTGAAGTGAACATGATTACAGCGCTTCTTCTGAAGGTTTCAAGATACAAGCAGCTAGCTGGGCTACATTCCCACAAACAGCTCCAGTTTAATATGTTAAGAACTATTATTTAACCCACATGAAAAGCCCCTGAAATGACTATATACATTTAATAAGTTTAATTACTTTGTCAGAGCCATACCATGCCACAGAACTAATATCCACATAGAGGACACTTCTCTACCCATTTCTTACAATGTCCCAAGAACCCAGGAAAGCCAGAGACAGATAAGAAGTATTAAAATCAATTTTTGGCACAAAAAAAATCTGTATATTGATTATCTACTCAGAAAGTAGCTTTCATAGAATGAATTGACTTAACATTGGCATCATTAACATGAGATTCATAACATTTTTCAAGCAAAGGATACATCAAAGGGCTACAACATTGACTAATGTGTGGATAAACACCACCAAGATTGCACAGCTACATTTCCACCTAACTTGCCCATAGCCCTGTATTCTGTAATGTTCCAGAATAATGTTTTAACTGTTTAACCTCAGACATCAGAACAGTAAATCTGTAGGTTTCAGTCATGTGTGAAATCAATTGTGTTGACAGAAATACAATTTGAGGCTATTTACTTCTTAGAGGCTTTTCTGCATTTGTCTTTAGGTTAATGAAATTCACTTAGTAATATATATACATAGGATATGTATCATTTCTTGACAAGAAGTAAACTCAGGAGCTGGATCTCTGTATAAATCTACAAGGCAGCTTTTCCTCATGAAAATGTTCCCAGTGCAAGTGTGAATGAAGAACAATAACCCCCCAGAAAAGCTGCCACAACACATTATGAAAAGCTTTGTCTTTGACAGCCATCACGTTGGCAGGAGCAGTTTAAGCTCTTGGTCTTTCCAGAATTTATCACTGCTAAAAATGGTTATCTTTTTGTTACAACCATGAACCAAAGCTGGTATCAGAGGCACTGCAGGGCAAGAGTCGCTTCAGGTAGCGGTTAGATGTAATCCTGGTCCTCAGTGCCCACAGGTACAGAAAGGCATTTAATTTCTCAAGCAAATAAAGCCGTATAAACTCGGCCTTCATCTCCACCACAAGACAAGGGTGCTGTGCTTTGTGCAAGTTACTCCTCACCCTGGGAAGGAAAAATCTGCTGGGCTCTAGCCACTTCTTTCCCGATGCAGGGCAGTGCAGCAGCCTCTCCCCAGTCACAGCTCAATTCTTGCTGCTGCTGGCTAACGGCTTTTCCAGCCCCCTGCTGCGGCCTCAGACATTCCTCTGCTCTGTCAAGCAATGAAAATATCAGCAACAGGATTACAGCAAGCCTCGGAGAGAAAGGCTGCCTCTCTAACATCCAAACCCTCGGAAGGAGCTCGGACACCTTCTGGGGTTCACAATACTGGTGCTGACTCTAGACTACAACCATTAATGGCTTTTTCTCTTTATTTGAGCTTCAGAGAAATTAAGACCTCTAAAAATTCTGTGCTACTTTTGCAGCATTAAAAGGCCTCACATTCCCACAGGATGCAACCAAAGTTTATATGTGCTCCTAAAGCAAGGCAGACTCTGCTCTTGCACTAACATGGACTACGAAAAGAAAGAGAGAACAAACAAGCAAAATTAGAAGGCAAGACTTCCCTTCCTATTCCAAATCTTGCTGCAGGCACAGCCGGCTACTCCATTGTTCTTCTATTCAGCCTCATACCGGAGTGGTCAAGGGTTAAAGTGGTTTAAAGAAAAGCCTTAAGAAAGGAAAAACATTTTTCCTACAAGGAGGAACAAGAGGAACACTTGAGAGAGGCTCCAGGCACCATGCTAATTGAAAGAAAACAATCCCGAGGAAGGAGGCCCTCTCTCCAGTGTTCAGGTTTGGATTTTACATTCACCTCCTTAGCCAAGTAAACGTATCTAAATAAAATTACTCAGTCACAGTTTGGCTTCCAGGCCACATTATGGTAGGAAGATTCTCATAATTATACTCCTGTTCACATATTTCAAACCCCTTTCAATGCTTAAATGAAAAGCTAATTGTTGGCAGCTAGGAGGAGTGCCAACGCTGTCCTCTGCGGTGCCCTCCCCAGTCCTCAGGAGCCCATTCACCTGGCAGCTCCAATCCCCTCACAGAGCCCCATGGCTTTGCAGCGAGCCATAAAGCAAATACAACCATCTCCAAAACCAAACCGTATCGCTGCAACTTTATCAAGTGAAATCCCACGACTACAAAAAGAAGCACACTTTTGTATGCTGCATTAGCATTAAAGATGCACAAGTTGTAAGCTTTTGAGAATGTAGATAAAGAGCTCAGTTTGCAAATCCAGTGAAGGAGGAATAAACACTTCACCCACATAAAATCCAAAACTCAGCATGTGTTACTCATTCCCACTCCAATTTGCACAGAAAAGAGGGAGATACTAGAAGATCTGTCAAATTCTGGTCCTACCATCATCTAACAGAGATTGTCAACTACAAGACTTGCATACATTTTCCTAATTGTTGAGTCTTGTGGGTGACACAAACCAGGTTATGGCCACATTCTGGAAATGTAGTCTGAAGATCTTTATTCTTGTACACCAAAAATCATGAAGCAGCTTCCAAAGGATCTTATGGGATAGCACAGCCACGCTCAAAATTACCTTCAGATTAGCAAGAGAGTTCCTCAGAATTTCATGAACTCAATTTAAAAAGACTGTCCTATCAACGAGAGCAGGTTAGACTCTCCATGGTAGCTCTGATTTAATTTTCAGTCAAGTATAGTTGGACAATGAATGATGCCGGATGTCACAAACAGTTCTAAGCAGACTTCCACAATAAATACTTTTATTGTTTTTAGGGAAGCAAAGTCTGAAGGTGCAAAACCATGTAACACAGTAATTAAAGCCAGTGCTAGCTTTACACAGACAAAAAAGACAGAGATGACCAAATAACTTATCACAGAAATACGTTTCTAATCTTATCAAGTAGCTGTAAAATCCAGCTAGTAATGAGTGTGGAGGCAGGAGCTGGGAAAGTGCATTACAGAGTTTACACAAAGCGGAGGGCTGGGAGGAGCTAACCTAGAGAAACAGCAGCCACCTCCCCCAGCAGTTTAATGAAACAACAACTCCACATCAATGTGCACAAGAAATACTGCACATCTCATGCCTTCAGGAGAAGTTATGAACTTCAGCTTTCTGGAACACCAAATCACTTGTAAATGCAACGTTGTCCAGTTGTTTTTTTTTTCCTGTATCCAAAGCCTGCTAAGGAAAGGAATACTCAGAGACTACATTTATGAACTATTTTTGCCAAATCTTGACATCATGTTAATCTGGTTTCAAGTCATGCATGTGCTCATTGGTATACTGAAACACGGACCAGTTGCAATTACAAAATTAGAGGGTTTGGCTTTTTTAAAGTTGATTTTTGCCCAACTGGTCTAATCCAAGCTCCTGCTTTCATTTCATCTCGTCTGCAGTGAGCAGCAATGCACCTGCAGAGGACATCAGAGTTACCTTCTTCTGTCAGTCTTTCCCCCACATGCGAATTGAAAGACTTGAGAATACATTCTTTGTCCTAAAAACACTTACGTAATGCCACCTCAAAATGAAATTACTTCTACACAGACACCACTGAGAGCTGTGTTATAGCCTTGGAAATGTATATAAGCAATTATAGAGCAAGCATGGGTGCTTCTGATTCAAACTGCTATAAGAGACTGCATAAATGTAACAGTTATCATAAAAGGTAGAGAAATTAATTAAATGTGGATCTGCTTTTACAGTGATACCCAGATTAGCACTTACTCAACATCTAAACGCCCTCCATCATCTTTTAGAATGAATTTTCTAAAAGATGAACCAAAAGGTGCTTATGTTACCAGAATTCCCAAACGTCACCTAGAAAAACATTAACAGCTTCCACAACCACAAAACCAGCATAGCATTAACAACAGGAATAGTTTTGCTTATTTGCAGAGAATAGGTAATAATATCCCACCCACACAGCACCTTTGGAAGTCCTGAATGAGGATTAAGTCCTGTTTCTGAAACCACTAACAAGAATGCTATAAGAACAACTGACACAGCAACACCACTAAGGCCACTTTCCTGGGCACTAGGGTACACACTATTGCCACATCCTGCCATTGACTCTCAGGTGTTTTGAGCAACAACATGATCTCTACCTAGACTTCAATCTTCCATACTTCTGTGGTAACAGGTGATGCTGGACAATAACCATTCAGCTGTGAAAAAGGAATTACAGTGCATGCATAAACCTTTCCCCAGTTGAAACCAAAGTCTACCATCTTTTCTGACACTACCAGACAACGTTAAACCTGTCTGAACTCCCTGAGTGCATTTTGTACTAAAGCCATTTCTTAATTTTGCTCTGTGAGAAGAGTCACACAGCTTTTAAAAAGCACACAAATTGCCCATCTTTGGGCTACTGAAACGAATCAACTCAACCTACCATCTACTTCCCCTTCTCAATACAACTGACATGTAACAAGACAGCACAAGACACAAGGAACTAGATGCTAGTGACACAGGCAGCTCAGTAAATGTGTTGTCATTTGAGGTTCAGATCACAAATTAAATCCAGCTGCTTTGTATCCCAAGGGAATCATGCAGGCCAGTGAATCCAGCTTTGCATTTGGTCATAATTCAACAGGGCACTTGATACCACCAGTAGCTGTGAGGCAGAATCTACAAAAGGCCAATTCTGATTTTGGTTTTGTTTTTTTATCAAAATGAACATCACCCCATCACACCCTCTCCTCCACTCACCTTAACCAACAGCCCTCAGTATGCAGGGTAAGAATGACACAGTTACATTACAGCAGCTAAACTAGATTTAAGCAGACAATATGCTTTACATATTAATCTGTAATGATAACAGAAACAATAAGTTAAGTCTTTTAAAGCCTTCTGCATAAACAGGAATGATTAGTTCACAGGCTTAAACTTGGGGAAAACATTTCTTTAAGGTATCACAGGACAGAAATAAAGGCAAAAATCTGTTTCTTACAGGTTGTTTTAGTTTGAATATTTATTTATTGAATATTTAAGCAAAGGACATCCTTGGAAATGCTATGATAAAGTAAAAATGCCTATGCCTGACAAATCTGAATGCAAAGATGAAGCTCCAAAGCATCAACTCAGCCTCTGCTATGGAGTCATGACCAGTGGTGCCTCCACAGCAAGATCCATGGAGAACAAAGGGGGACAGATCAAAATGCATGTGTAGATCAGATCTAGGAGAGACAGACACTTTCAACAACCATAACAGTCTTTTTTCTTTAGATTGATTTCTGCAGTAAAATTAAAAGCTGATAACAATAAAACAACTAGAAAACACTACTTTAGAAAAACAACATTTCAGATTTCATAGAATCATAGAATAGGGTTGGAAAGGACTTTAAGATCATCCAGTTCCAACACCCCTGCCATGGGCAGGGACACCTCACACTAAACCATATCACCCAAGGCTTCATCCAACCTGGTCTTGAACACCGCCAGGGATGGAGCATTCACAACCTCCCTGGGCAACCCATTCCAGTGCCTCACCACCCTCACAGTAAAGAATTTCTTCCTTATACCCAGTCTAATCCTCCCCTGTTTAAGTTTCAACCTGTTACCCCTTGTCCTGTCACTACAGTCGCTAATGAAGAGTCCCTCACCAGCATCCCTTCAGACACTGGAAGGCTGCTACGAGGTCTCCATGCAGCTTCTCTTCTCCAGGCTGAACAGCCCCAACTTTCTTAGCCTGTTTCCATACAGGAGGCACTCCAGCCCCTGATCATCCTCGTGGCCTCCTCCGGACTTGTTCCAACACTTCCATGTCCTTTTCATGTTGAGGACACCAGAACTGCACACAATACTCCAAGTGAGGTCTCACAAGGGCAGAGTAGAGGGGCAGGATCACCTCCTTTGACCTGCTGGTCACGCTCTTGATGCAGCCCAGAATACAGCTGGCAAACAAAAATTTGGGGCAGATATGGCTGTCGCCATGAGTACAAGATCCTCCAATCAAGTTGAACGAGAAATGGCTTTTAACTAGCACTACCTACAAGGGAGAACATATCAGATCCTGCTTTGGATGCATTTGATGACTGGGTTCTTGTCCTTCCATGTTCAGAAACTGTCTTCTCCCTCCCAAAAAGACTCAAATTTTAAATATGCAAACCTCTATTCACATGCTGTGGTGTTACCTTGCAGATTCCAAGTCCTTACTTTAAACTAAGCCTACAATATTTACATCAGCTATGATGAGTACCACTTTTCTATACTCAGAGATGACAAATTGAGAGGTGAAGAACACTGATTTACACTCAATAAACCTGTTTGGTAGTTTTAAAATACTTACCCTTGTGGAAAAGAAGTGCAAGATGAAACTTACAGCTTTGTTTCCACTTTGGAACCAGTCAAATAAGAGGTCGGGGGGGGGGGGGGGGGGAGGGGGGGGGGCAGGGAAGTAGCAAACCAGAAGTCATTAAAACTGAGAATTCATTATGAACCTAAACATGATTTTTTTTACAAAGCATTTTAGTAGCAAATTCTTTTTAAAATAACAATGAATGCTTTCTGACTAAATTTTAGTCTACAGATCTGAAATCAGTACACTGTAAGACATCATAACATTAAAGATGAACAGAGTGACATAAGACACAAAGCTCATTTCATTCACAGTACTTCTCATGTTCAAAACACTGAGGCAATCTCTACCCCCACCAGAAAAAGCTCCTTCCCTACGTGCTCACATCACCCTCTCCCTTCTGCTAACACAAGTTCTCAGGCAGGCACATGGCACAGCAGAGTAGGGAACCCATCCAATTCTCTACGTCCTCCACAAATGCCTGTGAAAGCAAATGGAAGGGCATAGTATGCAGGTCCTCCTCCTTTTAATGGCACTGCCAGCTTGAAATGCTGGAACTAAGCACACGAAAACAGGATTAACATTTGGCAAGGATTCCCTATCTGCTGTGCTTCCTATCTGCCCAACCACATTTCTAATAAAAGATTCACAAAACTGATAACAAAATACCTGCAACTAGAGCACTCACAGCCCTGCACTGAAAATCCCGATTCCAGCTGCACAGGAGCATACAACAAACTGTTCAGGTGTCCCACCACATCAAAACACATTTCTGGATGCTGTTTTCCATTATTTCCCACTCTCTTACACATACTTCCTTGCCTGTTTCCAAACAGGAACATTTGGCTTTATATATTCCTTTCAGAAAGATTTCATCCTGTTAATTCCCAGCTTTCCTCTCTGCTATCTGCAACACTGCAACAGCCAGCAGTTTCAAGCAAGTATTCGTTTTTGTAACCAGTGTGACAGTAACCACTTAAAATTTAGAAGGCAAGCTATACTCTGGCTCCTCAATACATGAACGAGAGGCTTTAAAAGTCATGACAGGTCTAATGACTTCAATGACTTTTGGCAGCCTGTTCTACTTTTAGAAGGGATATGCCAACGCCTCTATTTGTGGCTCTCGCCTATCTCGATACAGTTACATTATAAGGTTTCACTACAGAGCAGTGTTAAGAAGAGATGTTCAGGTTCATTAACTACAGAGGGAAACTGAGAAAGATGAAGTTTATACAGAAGAACTTGACTCTACTTTGGCCCAAGCAGAAGCAAGCTGCTGGGCCATTACACTGAAAA
Source organism: Melopsittacus undulatus (assembly GCF_012275295.1). Taxonomy (NCBI): domain Eukaryota; kingdom Metazoa; phylum Chordata; class Aves; order Psittaciformes; family Psittaculidae; genus Melopsittacus; species Melopsittacus undulatus. Next base: position 12,540,235 of record NC_047535.1, on the reverse strand, counting down.
CTGAGCTGAAAAAAAGAGCTGGAAGTTGCTTCTGAGTGCTGCAGCCTGTCAATGATGTCAGTAGCACCAGGGTGTTGCATGCAGAACATCAAATAGATGGAAGCTGTAGAAAAGCACAATGTCTGTTCCAAACTACATGAAGTCTAACTTAAATAGCTCAATAGGAAAGAAACACCAGTCAAGCCTACATTGTTAGAAACCTCAAACTGCAGAGTACCATACACATAGTAGCAGCACTGCATTTTTCACCTCTAGGTCACCACCACCATTAGACACATGTCAAAAGGGTTAAAAGCACATCAAAGAAGATAAATTTATCAAAGTATAATAATAATACTAATGGAAGACAACTGTGCTGGCTACTGACAGATGGTTTGACCCAGTGTCACAAAATGTGACAGCTTCAAGACATGTAAAAAAGACATCAAATAAAAACAAAGGTAAAATATGAAAAGCCCACAAATACATAAGGACAGAGCTAGAATCAAAAACACTCAGAAGTTGTCCTTGCTTCTAAGCCAAAGATAAAAAACCATAAATAGGTGGCAAAGTTTAACAGAGTCGCGTGGATCAAACAGAAATATAACCTCACTGGAACCCCAAAGTATATAAAGTACATTGGTGCTTAGAAAACTAGGAGAGATTAAGCAAAACTTTAAGTGAAAAGTGAAAAAGCCCAGCAAGCATATGCAGTTGGAGGGGGAGGGTGAGGCAAAGGTTAAAGAAAACAGTTAAACCAATTAACAGAAGCACAGCAAGTTTCACAGGTAACAATTAAAACTTACCTATTTTACCTACAAAGCAAAGTAGCACATTAAAATTCTTGGACAGATGAAGTGGTGGGCAATTTAACCACAGAACAGTTTTTCCACTTTTCAAAGACCTCTGGACTAAACAATATGATGAGAGGTTATCAAAAATTATTGAGCTGCTATGAGATACAAAATAACCCAACCGTCAAAATTCAGACTATAAAAAGAAGTCATTCACACGAGCCAACACCTATCCAGTGCACCAAGAAAAAAACATCAACAGATTAAACTTGCAAATGAATACAGCCTAAGCAGAGCATTTGAGTTGCTTCTGTGGTAACAAGTACCAAGTCAGCTGCTCTTAGCTACTCAACAGCGGAGAAGATTCATTGTTAATGTATGTGGGAAGGATGTGCTTTGAAGGGAAAAGCTGCTCACTTGCAATTCACTGTTTCTTGATCAACTTACCAACTCAAGACAAAGTTTTACTGAACTCTATCAAAACTAGATTGCAAAAGGAATAGCAAAAATAAATCCTTGATACACCATAGATTACCTATAGATTTCTTCCTAAAAAATCCATGATCAGCCCTGGTCACATCACAATAGCAAACCAAAGCCAAACTGGGAAAGCTCAAAGACTGGCAATAAGAATCAGAAAATGCCATGAAAGAATGCACAAGTCTGTATTTGGAGCCCAGCAAGCTCCTGAGCTGGAGAGCCCCTTCAGAACAGCACCTTGAGGGATTGGGCTGTGACAGTCTTCCTACTAACACGTCCAATCCCTTTCAGGTATCCGAAAAGATCCAGAAGCCATGAGCAGAGTGATACTGGCCAGCCACAGTGTAAAAATATAAACTCATAGAATCATAGAATAGTTAGGGTTGGAAAGGACCTTAAGATCACCCAGTTCCAACCCCCCTGCCATGGGCAGGGACACCTCACACTAAAGCATGCCACGCAAGGCTCTTTTTGCTCTGTAACAATTTACTTCTTAAACTGATTGTTAAAGGGGCATTAAATAGTTTTCATTAAAATTAAACATTAAATCACTTTCTACAGGACTCAAACATCTCATGGTTGTTGCATACTCCAGGGAATAACCCAAACTCCAGGAAAGTTCAGCAGCAGAACACTCCTAATTACTCAATTCCTTCACTCCCTGCGGTAAGGGCAGCTTTAAAATATATATATATTTATATGTGTATAAAGCTATTTTAATTGATGCAAAAAGAACTTCTCATTAATTGACAGTCCGCCTATTTTGTAAAATTAAGATATTCTCTTCAGGATGAATACTAAATGGTAAAAAAGCCATTTAAAATTAAAGTACCTAATTGACCATAATAGACCATCTAAAGCCTGGCTTTCAGTTTTCGTAAAGAACTCTGCAACAACATGCATACAAATTGTGTTTATCTATTTATATAGAATTAATCAGGATTACCCCTTTCATCTTGGCAATTTAACTGGAGGACTAGATCAATAGTATCCAATCAGTAAAATATGACTGTTGTTTCCACAACGCTGATACATTTTCTCTATTAAGAACTGTTTTGCTATTTTTTTTTAGCTCAGCAGCCTCAGAGCATTACATTTAACTGTTTGAGGCACACAGCTCAGCATGCTCAGCTCAAGTGGCACCCTCTGAATACCTGGACCAGCATCTCTCCACCCAGCACCCAGGCTAAGCAAACACATACCACTGCCGGTTCCCAGCACTGCACTAAGACTGGAGTGTTGAACATTCAGTTCTTAACATTCATAGGGGAAACACATAAATGTATCCCATAACCAGCACTGAAGTTGACCACATGAGAACCTGCAGTCTTGGCCCTATAGCCAGCTGAATTCTAATACTGCAGGCACCCTGCAAACTAGCTAAGCAGAAGTGGAGCAAAGCCCCCCTTCCACCAGCTGACATCTCAACAGCAGCACAGATTCCTCATGGGAACTGAGCATTATTTAGTGATCAGCATGAATTTCAGTTACACCTCCTCAAAGACAATGCAATGTGAAACTTTAAGCATCCCACATAGATCAAAACTGTATGTTTAGCCACAGTAGCTATAAATATATTGTCCTACATGTTATACACAAAATTATTTCCATGCCAAACTAGTGATGGTACAAAAACCTGCGTTCAAGCCTTGTTTCACACTCGGGCGCAGGTTGCACAAGGTAAAAGATTTCATGACCTGGAAGTAAAAGTTAAGAAACACATCATCATGCTCTTTGTGTGGCCTTCTTAAATTCCCCCTCCATTTCCATGCTCACTTATCACCCTTCTCCTCTTGGTGAGGCACCAAACTTCAGTACCTACAGAGTAGTCCAGTTTGTCTGAAAATCTTTGGCCAATGTTAATGTCTTGTCAAACACAAAGGCATTTTAGCATCAGGAGTAACCATATACTCTTATTTACATCAATAAAAATCAATTGTGTGCAATTTCCTTACTTAAATCACCCTGATAATTTAGCAGGAGATAACTAAGCCAAGTGATGACAGTATTTGTTCACTGGTTTTCACTGCGGTAAGTATTAGGCACTGGTGTGTACACACACCTTGCAACTGTGTGCAATTAACATTTAAATTGGTAGTTTATTAGGACGGCTTCATAAGCAAGTCAAATCATTCTCTTAAACAACTTGCACTGCAAAAGCCGCTTTGGCACTTACAGCCAGGGATAAGCAGCAAAGCACCACTACAGCCTCAGCAAAAAGCATCTCAAGCCAAGGATTATTAGAACAATATTTATTCACCCTTGCAAGAAACATGCTCCAGCATCAGACCTTTCCACTGCTGACAATTTATACATGCCAAAAGCAGTGGTGCTGGGCTTTGTATAGCACAGGAGCTCTAAGTGGTCAAATTGCTTTTACCAAACCATACACATGAGGCTGGCATATGCCAGATTCATATGAAATAGGGACATCAACTGGAGACCTGTATTTAAGTGACTCAGGATGTAACCAAGACCTGAATATTTCTAATCTATATTTACCTTGTGATATATTTAGAAATAATCAAGAAGTGCACACAAAATAGAAACAAATTATGACTTATGTTTCTAAGGAACCCAGGCTCCCATTTTCTTCTCACACTTTAGAAGCAGCATCAAAGGGAGAATGGCTTGAACCTGCCAGAACAGGGGAGACTGAGATGAGCTTTTAGGCAGAAGCTCTTCTTCCCTGTGAGGGTGCTGAGGCGCTGGCACAGGGTGCCCAGAGAAGCTGTGGCTGCCCCATCCCTGGCAGTGTTCAAGGCCAGGCTGGACACAGGGCTTGGAGCAAGCTGCTCCAGTGGAAGGTGTCCCTGCCTGTGGCAGGGGTTGGAACTGGATGAGCTTTAAGGCCCCTTCCAACCCAAATCAGGCTGGGATTCTATGATACAGCAGCACACACTGCACCAATGATCTGTAATCAACATGTGGCTAAACATACCTGTGCAGTTCTGAGTCTCACACAGCTTTCATGCCCAGTTTCTAATTACATTTGATCATGACGTTTCAAAACTGCCAGTTTACCCTTTAACATCAAAATACATGTTGATTCCAAGGACTTCACAAATACCACGGAGAGACAGAACAAAACTCCTGCTTCTGAATAATCTACCTTGCAATCTTAATGGTGTGCATAGGTTATCACAGCTTTCCTATCAAAAATTAAAAGGTGACACCAACTTCAGTCTTATTCTTAATAATGCAAAACTGTATAGATCAAAGTTATGCTAATCTCATGTGAGTTTTGAACAGTTACAGGAGGCAGGATTTAGCTTAATTTGATCCTTCTCTACTATCGATTTTCTTGGTTTTATTCCTTTAGCTAAGTGAAATATTGTCCCCATTCTAAAATCAGTAGCTCATTTTACCTTATTTGCAAAGCAACCAAACAGTCTAGAAAACATGCAAAAATTAATGAAGTTAAACACTTTTTTCCCCAAAATAATTCAGCTGCTCTCTTTTCTTCTTCAAAGAGCAATGACTGGTTATTTATAGATGGAATCAAATATCCCCCAAACATACACAGCTACATAGACAGAATATGGGCTTCCAAATCTATCATTTCTGCTCATTTAGGTCACCTTGACCAACACCAAAACTGCTATTTTTTTCTTTTTGGCATTAAAAACCCTACCATTTCAGACACAGCAAGCAGCAGAGCAGTCTGGACAAGCAGAGACACAAGTCAGGCAGCTCAACTCCAGCTGGACCTGGACACTAGGAATTCCTCTGCCTCTCCAGCCCTTTACACCAACCCAAGAAGCCTCTTCTGAGCATGCTAAAGAGATCAAGCTCCATATATGACACAGGACAGAAGCCAGCACTGCCACACTTGAATCTCAAACACAAAGGGGATTGCCTTCATGCTTGATGTGAAGTATCTGTACCACAGTCCCTCCTTTCCTACAAGCAGAGGACTTGAGTGTCCCTCTCCCACATGCCAAATATAAAAGTATGTGGATCATCCTCCACTTAAGAAAAAACAGGAATATTCAGCTGGAAAACAGTACAAATGCAGATGGAGTTCATCACTATGCATGAAGGATCTCATCCTCATTAAGACTACCAATCAAGAAAGCCTCTCTCTCTAAATAACTGGTACCAACACCCTCAGGGTGTGAGAAAGACTGGCATCTGGTCTTCACCAGAGAAGAAACAGGGCAAGACCCACTGCCATGGCACAAAACAGAAAGAGGAGAGAGTAGGAGTTCACCAACTCCAACTTCCAAGGCCTCCACAATGAAGCTTCCGAATTCCCGTTCTGATAACAGTCACCATCAACAAAGGTTTTATGTCCCATATTTCAGCATATCATTTCCCCTTTGCAGACTTAATTCCCACATTTGACTTCAACAGCTAGAGCCTCACCTACCAATATGAATTCCTCAACCATAAAGCATTTTTTAACATAGCAAAGAGCAACCAACCCAACAGAACTACAGCAAGCTCTCCACAGAGCAGTGAGCACTGAAAGAGATCTCACATGTCAAGAAGTAACTTACCTATTATACACACTCAGTAAGTCCTTCAGTCCAAATACAACAATTTCCAAAATACAAAAGCTTTGGACTTAGAATCTGCAAAGCCTGTACAGTGTAACAGAATAAATACATCCCCTGTCAACAGGAGTCAGTGTACCTGCCTGCATCAGCAGTATTCCTAGATGAGGACTACCACAGACATTACTGTGTGACTTGAAACAAGACAACTACACCATTTAATAGCAGAGCTTACCCAGTCTCACTTTTCCAAGAAGCTAAAAACCACTCATTTGAGCAGCATTTTCCAAATCCCACTTGCAACAAGCTTGCTTTTAAACCATTAAGATGCAACCTACAGGGGAGGATTTGAAAGAAAACCTAGCATTCAGCATTCAAGAGCAGGTTTTCTTTTAAACTCTCTACTGGTCTGTTGCTGACAACGGAAAAATAAAAAGTTACTTTTCAAAGACAATATTTTGTCAAACGAGTAGGTAAGATCTCTGCAAACCTGGGGAACCTTCTATGGTTTAACAGTCTTTTACTGTTAGAAAAGCCTCCTCATACATACACCGTGCTGCATTCACCTGGATGAGATTACGTTTTCTGTAGCCTATAAAGAACCAGGATTCAATAACGGATCATTAGAGGTAACAATGGTAAAAGGTGTAAGAACGACAGCGGCTGAACCTCTGCCAGACCGCTCATTTCTGGGCTATTGCGGCGCAGTTTCCAGTCAAGTTCCGCTCTCTCCACAGGTTGCCCGACACCTCCTCTCCGGTAAAGGGTCCCTACCGGTTCCAATAACACCCGCCGGGTCCTCCGAGCCCAGAGCGAGCCCGTTTCAGCTCGCACTCGTCCCAGGTGCGCTCCCAGCCGCAGACGCGGGCAGAGCACGAAGCGCAGGTGACTCGCTCCAGCGTTCACGCTGCGGTAACCGGGTTCAGGTGCCTGCCGCTCCCCCCCGCTCCGCGCCAGGCGGCAGCGGTGACCGCCCGCTTGCGGAGGCAGCAGTGGCCTCTGCTGGTGCACGCACCGAGCCGAGCCGACACCGTCCGACCGCAGCCCCGCGCCGTCGGGACCCGCTCGGACCGGCACCGCCCCCCCCCCCACCGCGACGGCTCGCACGCCCTCAACACCCCCCGCGGCCCCGGGCCCGCCGAGGGCCCTCTTCCCCGCCACCGCTGACAGGGTCTCGCCCAGCCCCTCACCTGTGAGGAGGCTCTGGGAGCCGCTCCGAGCGGCGGCGCCGGCCGGGTCCGGCTGCCCGAGGAGAAGGGCGATCCAGAGGGAGCCGAGGAGCCGCCGGGCTCTCCCCGCCGCCATCGCTCCGCTCCCCGCGCCCGGCAGCCGGGCACCCAGCGCCAGCCCCTCCCCCGGGGGGGGCTCCTCCTGCCTGCTCCGCCGGCCGGGGCGCGCTCCTCCGCCGAGCCCCTGCGGCACTCCCGAGCGGCGGCCCTCGGCCGGGCGGCGGAGCTCCCGCAGCCGCCGCGCTGAGCAGCAGGGGATGGCGAGGGGAGGCAGCAGCCGCGCTCAGTCCATCGCGGGCCGGTCCCACCGCTCCGCCGCCGCCGCCTCGCACGGAGCCTGAGGGGCGCCCGCCGCGCGCCCCGCCCCTCACCGCCTCCCGCCCACACCCCCCGCCCCGCCCCGCCGCGCGCATGCGCCCCTTCCGCTCCCCTCCCCCTCAGCCTCGCGCGCGCCACTGCCGCCGCCGACCCTCGCGCCAGGTGTGCGCGCGCCCGCCGGAGACACCAGCGCGCATGCGCGGAGGGAGGCGAGAGCCGGCGCTGAGGAGCTGGGCCCTTCTCTCAGCCCCTGGGGGGGCTCCGGGGCCGCCTCAGGGCCCTTGGGGGCGAGCTCCGCGGGGCGGCCGCGGCTGCGCCCGGCTTCGGGTCTGGATCCGTGCCCGTGTCGCGGCGCTCCCGGCGGCGATGCGGGAGAGCCCGCGGCCCCCGCTGACAGCACCGCGTGTTCTCCCCCCCTAGCCGGAGCCCTGGGCAGAGCCGCAGGTGTGGCCGCGCACGGGGACGCGCTAAACCAAACCGCAGCGCGGGGTCCGTGGCGGTCCGGTGGCCGCGGGCGCAGCGGGGCTCGCTGGGCCGTGGGGTGCTGGGGTCCGGCGGCTATCGAACCTCCGGAGCGGCCGGGAACAGGGAAACCTCCGTGACCCTGTGAAAATAACCTGCGGGAACTTCTTCCGTGTGTGTGCTGAGGGGAGAGCCCCGCTGCTCAGCGCTGACGGCGGCCTTCACAATGAGCCTGTTTCTCAACAAGCCAGAGGATAAATAACTGTGGGGAAAAGACCAAACGTACTTCGAAAAGGCAAATGAAATGTTTCCATCCTCCTGGGGGTATTTAGTTTTATACAGCATTTGCCATTCAAATCCAGATCGTTTGAATGCTGCAGCATCATCAGCTGGGTTCACTGTTGCTGCTGGGTGCTGTATTCTGACAGGACACAATAACATTCCTCCTTCATTAACCATGCGAAGTGTACCCTGATATTTTTTCCATCTCAGCTTGTTGCCCACTAAATTACATTGTTACAATGTGCCCGCTATCCTCACTCATTTTATTATTGACTAATTGAATTGTCTCTTTCCAGTACATTAATTACATAGGACTCCAGAAGCGGTAACTATGAGATAAGTGAACCCGTGGGGCACTGCAGGAGGTGAAACACGGGTCCATCCGCCCAAAATGGGTGTTTGTGCTGCAAAATGGTTTAAAACTACTTTAAAATAACTTGTTTCAGAAAGAAACAGGCCTCTGCCATGGTAGTGAGACTCCTGCTAAGGCAGCGAAGAATGATTTCAGGGACATTCACCTTGCTATGCCCCATGTCTGTGGCGACGGAGTCCTGCTTGATGCAGATGCCTCTCTATTCCCATGAAATTACCCCTGATCCAGCAGGATTTGCACATTTGTTTATTTGGCAGCTCTGCAGCGGGGCAGACGCTGACACATTCTGCAGGGCACCACACGCAGGTGTGCGTGCACAGACACAGCGACACGCGGGACTGATGCACCATCGCCGTGAGCCCAAGCTCTCAGCCCATACAGGTGTCTGGAGTGCTTCTCATGGTGAAACTTCATTATCCTGTAGTTCTGCTGTCAGGAAACAGGGGTTTTGTCCTCCACTAAAAATATCCCGGAGCGTTTTCTCAAGGATGAGTAATTACCTCCTCAGAAGGATGTTTGGGTTTCGTCGTATTATGCTTGCCGAGTTCCACGGATATCTGATATGCCAGAAGGATTACCAGGAAAGAACTGTAATTTATACAGAAAGTGGAAGCACTGATTAAAAGGCAGGGCTGGTGGCATAACTCCTATTAAACCTGGTTAGCAATTCCCACCATAAAATCCTACCTTCAGTCACTGTTAATAGTGCCAGACTAACCACTGTGCTGAAATTTAAGCATCTTAAGTCCATCCCTCGGGTTAAATTATAAACATTTATTCTTTCATTCCTTCTGTCGGAGATCTTGGATTCTGAAAACAAGGCCACTTTGTGAGAGGTGTTCCCTCAAAATCCACCATGGAAAACCTCCCTGAGGATCCACTTTGTGCTCAGTGGGGGGCTTACCAGTGCTTCTCCAGCAGTTCTGTGCTCATCCAACACATCACAGCCAAAGGCTGTGGGAGTCAGAGCTGGACCTGCAGTTCCAGTTCCCAGCTGCTCCGGACCATGCCAAGTCTCGGAAGGCAGGAAGGGCAAGCAAGGAACCCGTCCTTCCAGTCCTCTTGGGAAATGTTGAGCAGAAAGCTCCCTGAATAACATGGGATGGGGACAAGAACTGGCTCTGGGACGAGTAAGTTGGCAGGCACAAAGGGTCTGGAGAAAGACAGGTTCTCC